>NC_080165.1:78201746-78803412 GCF_950295315.1 Erinaceus europaeus | reverse complement strand
AAAGGATTCTGTGATGGAGACAATGCTGCTGTCCTAGTACACAGTGGAAAAGGACCTAATTTAGGGGTTGGGGTCTTTTGTTCTTAACATGTAGAGGTGGGAAATTGTACTTGTCAATAAGTGTACTACAAACCATTATAACTCCCAGTACAGTGATTTGAAAAAGCACAATAATTATTGGGTTTTTACTGTGAGTAATCATAGTTAATTTTGGAATGAGTTGAGTAGAGGTAGAGGTGTTTATAAATATTTTGAAATGAGCATTTAATAGACGTGATGTTTAAATATGATTCTGATAAGATATGGAATGAGAGGAAGTACAGCAATTCCTGGTTCCTTTCTCAGCTACTAAAAGGGTGCTGGTGGCTTTCACAAATGGAAGGATGAATAGAGAATGTGAAGCTTTTAAAGGGTAGGGGAGAATTCAACTTTTAACATGTTTCATTGTAGCTATCTGTGGGAAATTAAGGTAGAAAACTTCAACAGGCATTTAAACCTATGGGGTTAGGGCTTACAGGAGAGATTTGAGGTGGGGATACAGATTTGGAATTCATAAACAAGACAAGGACAATAAAGTCTTCATAGAGAGCAAGTGGAAGGAGATGGAAATTACTGTGATAAATGTCAATATTTGAGAAGAGTCAGAGGGTATCACTTTCTGCACCTGAAAAGGAGCAGCAATTGAAAGGGAAGATAGGAGAGAATAGTGTCACTTTATTGAGTGCAAGGCACTTAGCTGAACACTTCAAAGTTATCTCTGATGTTTGAAACCTCAAAGCAATACCATGTGGTCTGTGCCACAGGGAAGCAATTCTGTGTAAATGCAATTTTTAGTGCAAACAGTTCTAGAAGGCTAAAAATGCAAAAGAAAAAGAGTAGAGTTATATCTGACTCAACATACTGAAAACTGGTGATATGGAGAGGAGAGTAAAGTAGATTTTGAGTCACTAAGAAATAAAAACAGGCACTAAGATACTATTTTTTGTAGACATTGTCATTCTTATAATATAACTTACTCTATATTTCCATTTTAATAATACATTTTAATTATTTTATATACTGCAAATACTTCTATATAGTTTATGGTGGAATTTGCTACTCAGTTCTTAACCACCTTATTATGAGACAGAACAAAATAGGATAGAATACTTTAAATATTTACTATAATCCCTGCAAGGCTAATTCATCTTATGGAAAAACAAATAAAAATATGGATCTTTGTGTATTGTTTCTCCAATGTTTTCACTTCTAACACTTTCATTCTCACTTTTGCTTTGGTTGACTATGATTAACAACACATCATGAAAAACACTATACATTTTGAAACAATAGGCCTGCAACATATTTCCATTTTTATCCCAAGATATATGTGGGTGAAAAGACTTTTGTTTATACAGATGGCATAAAAGGGCTTGAGAGAGAGCACAATGGTTATGCAGAAAATGTTCCTTCCTGAGCAAGGCTCTGGTGAAACAAATAATCAATACATTATTGTGAAGATAGTGTAAAGGAAAAGAAAGACTGTTATACAAACAATTTTATTACTAGATGATATAAATACTGACTTCATGGCATATGCATTTTTATAGCAAAAGTAACATATATGCAAAATTATAAGAAATATCAATGTACAATTGTGAATCTTGATACCCAATTATCATTTTCCAAAGTCAGTTTTGTATGGGTTTCAAGCTTCAGTAAAAGGTTATTTCACAACTAGACTGACAATGTGATTGAGTTTTAGAGAAGTAACCTGAGTTTCGGATGTGACTTCAGGAAACTCTTCATTTTATTTACATGTCTTTTTTTTCTGTCCCTCCTACTGTCTAATGCATGGAATACAGTAACAATGTCTAAAATTCCCAAATTTATGGTATAGGCTTTTCAACAAAATTTGTAACCTAAGAATGGCATAGGAGAAAGTTTATTTTATTTATTTTTTTTTTGACTCTTGGAAGTTACTCAATTTTTTTTTTTATTTAAGAAAGGATTAATTAACAAAACCATAGGGTAGGAGGGGTACAACTTGATTTTCTAACAGTGCTGCAATGCTCTCAATCTAGTCTCTAGCTTCTACCTTAGACTTTTATCTAAAAAATAAATAAATACCAAAAATAATCTTTCTTTTTCTCTTTGAACCAGAGACTCTTTGGCATGACCCTTGAGATATCTGAATCCTAATCCCCAGAATCTGTATATAAATGGAATAAGTGACTGAGTTAAGGATTTTTAAAAGAGGTTAGGATGGGATTAATTTACTGTATGGATTATTTAAAAAAAAAGTACAACAAGGGCAAATAAATATAAAGGGAAAATAAATATAAAAATAAAAAATAAAGAAGTTAAAGGGTCAGAGAGACAGCATAATGCAAAGAGTTTTTATGTTTGTGATATCAAAGGTTTCAGGTTCAATCTGTAGCACTGCCATAAACCAGAATGGAACAGTAGTCTGCTTAATTAATTAATTCTTAAAATACATAAAAGGGGATTTTATTATTGAGAGAAATGGTATATTAGAATTACTAGTTTGAAGATGGAAGAAATAGTTATGAGTCATTCTATGTGCAATTCTAGAAGCAGATAGGGTCTATAGGGCACTGCAAGGAAGGAGATATAATCTCTCCTACAATCTATAGGAGGAGTTTTCTTAAGAGCTAGACATGAATTCAGAGAAACTGATTTTAAACTTTTGTCCTACAGAATTATAGGAAAACAAATATGAGTTATCTTTAATCAAAATTTTGGTAATCTGTTAGAGCAACTAAAGGAACAAATAGTGTCCTTATGTTAATACTGATAATTCTGATATCTATACGTAAATTTAATAATTAAGTAATATGAAAAATAATGTAATTATTAAAATACAATAAGAATTAATTATATTTATGTTTAGTTCTCTTAAGAGAAGGGAATTTTTATTTGGCTTATACCATTAAATAATAGCTGGTACAAGCTAGTCATTGAATAAACTAAAATTGATTTTAACTCACAGTTCACTGTATATAGTAAGGTGAAGGTGCTTTGAAAAATAAAATCAGTATACTTCCACAGCTTAAATGAGACTGAATCAAAGTTCCCTGCTGATATGTAATTCTTCAGTGTGCAAATAACTAATTGCATTGATGCAATTGATATTGCACAAAGAAATGAAAATGATTTGGGGGAATGTATGTGATTATATCCAGATGACTAAATTTATAATTTAATCATTTGTTTATTGACTATGTATGCAAATAGTATCACACTTTTTAATGATTTCCAGAAGGAAATATAGTTTGTTTCAGGTCAAAATATATTAATATAGGTGGCATAAGGTGATAAAAACAATTTTTGTTCTAAGACAAATTATTTGCTTACTGGCACTGTGTCTATATTACACAATGTAAAATTGTGTCAGAGAGTATCATATCAGGCTTTAATGCATGAGGTCCCAGAGGTCCCAGTTTAAGCTCCAGAATATCATATGCTAGAGTTGAACAGTCCCTTTTTCTCTTTTTTCTGTACTTTTGTGGAAATAAATAAATCTTAAAAAATACATAGGCCACATACAACTAAACTACTTCATAAAAATGTGAAAGCAGATAATCAGGCATTTAAAGTCAATGTGTTGTTTGATTTGATTACATGTCTTCTTTTTTTTAATGGTGAGTAGTTGTGATTGATTGATTGATTGACTGATTTTTACCAGAGCACTGATCAGCTCTGGCTTATGGTGGTGCATGGTACTGACTCTGGGCCTTTGGGGCCTCAGGCATGAGAGTCTCTTTGCATAACCATTATGCTACCTAGAGGATTACATTTCTAAATATGTACTTAACTATGAAATTTTCCCAATTTTTGACCTTTATGTGATTGCATGATCTAGTAGATCATTTTTAGGGTGAAAGAAAAATATAATCTTATTTTTAAACTAGACATGGAAATTATTGATATCACTTTAATTTTAATTTTTAGATAGAGGCGGATAGGGACCAAACTTGAACTTAGATTACATACCATGGCAAAGCAGCACGCTTTCCAAGTGAGATATTTTTTCGTCTATTCCTTCACTATTTATTTATAAGACCAGAGCGTAGCTTAGCTCTTATTGACTGTAATGCTGGGTTTGAACCTGAGACCCCCTAACCTCAAGTGTGAAATTTGTTGGATAAACCAGTTCTTTGTCTCCTCAGCATTTTGGAAATTTTCTACAGGTAGATTATAATCCTATAGATATGAGTAAAATGGAAAGTCTACTTTTGAACAGTCTTTCTATATAACGTCTATATAGTCATACCTTTATATCTAAGCATTCAAAAGCAGTCTTACAATAACTTTTGCATGGTAATTAAGAGGCAGCTTGCTCATCTTAATCATAATAAACAGTTATAAAATTGAAAGAATTTCATCCTCTAAACAATTGAATCTATAGTCATAGATTCATAGTTTCCTAAATAGACAACTTTATTTGAGGGAGAATTCCCAGTGTGAAACATTAACAAACATCTGTCATCTTTGTATAAGATCATAAAAAGGGGCACTGCATGTTTTAGTAAATGGATTATGCTACATAAAGCATTCTGGAAGTATCTTTATGCATTGAAACACCACAGAGTGAATTTTACAGTCTTCTAGTAATAAAAGATGGTAACTATGATACTTTAATCTGCATGATAAATTTTCAAAGGCTGATGGGAGGAAAAAGTATCTAGGGACTACAGTGAAAAATATAAAGTTGTAATATACTGCACCAAAGTAAAAGACTCTGGGATAGGAGGGGGGAGGGTTCAGGTCCTGGAACATCATGGCAGAGGAAGATCTAGTACAGGTTGAATTATTATGTGGAAAACTGAGAAATGTTATGCATGTACAAACTATTGTATTTTACTGTCAGCTGCATACCTTTAATCCTCCAATAAAGAAATAAAAAATAATAAAAATGTGTAATTGAACACACTTTGGCATAAGAAAATTTAGTTATTCCATGAAGTTTAAATTAATAAAAATATTTAGTATCAAAATTCGTTTTGACTTAAATACATGTACGTTTTTATACAAATAAATTTATTGTATTATTATTCACTAAAAATATATTTATTTGTAGTGAAAATACTGATCACATGATAATGGCAGCTGATTAGTGCAATATCTACAGGGCAGAGCTAGAGGTTACAAAATCCTTCAAGAATTGGTTTCCCCATCTTGAATTTAAAGAAATTCTGAAAATAGAATTCTTCATTTTTCAGGTCTATTATATTAGGTTTTCAATTGATTATGAAATCCACAGATGATATGAATAGCAAACTGTTTTATTCAAACTTTTCTGACTTAAATGTAAGTCATAGGTGAAAGCAGAATACAGCTGCTGTTCAAACTTAGGTAATCACAGTTTCTCAACTCTATTTCTAGGGAAGGTTGAAATCCATTGAGAAACACCCAGATATCTGAGGAAAAACAATACAAGTTTACCTTTTAATATTTAAGTTTATAGAATTAAGGTTGCTGACATCCATTATGTTAGCACTACTGGATATCTTTGCACTAAGGATAAGATCAGTCACAGATAAATAGAGATGTAGAAAGAAAAGAGACCATAGTTCACTTTCTGAGTCAATGATCAGGTAGTTCTAAAACTAGAAACATATCTAGCCTTCCCAGTTATGCCTCCAATATTCTCTTAAGCATGATTAAGTTAAAAGTAGGTTAGTTTAAACTGTAAGAATTCAAGAAGGCTTTTCTGATGAATGTTCTATATATAGTTTTATATCAATTACTAGCCATTTTATTCCAGGTTATTAATTTCTTAAATAATTCTATAAGTAATTATTTTTTCAGCTGAAATTAGGTTACAGCTGAAATATCTTGTGAGAAATATTTTGTTTCAATAAAAATCTATGTATCATGTTAGCTTTATACTAGTGAAATATTTTGCTTCCCTTACTTTCAAATCTTTGCATTTTATGGTTTTCAAATACTCTATACATATACATACTTTCACAAATCATAGACAGAACTTTTCATTTACTCTTAAAAAAATTTTTCTAATAGCAGAGCCCCACCCAGATAGGGAAAGAGAGAGACAGGCTGGGAGTATAGATTGCCTTGTCAATGCTCATGTTCGGCAGGGAAGCAATTACAGAAGCCAGATTTTCACCTTTTGGATACCTAATTGCTGGGATAGCCTGAGGGTACTTCTTCCTGAGCTAGTGCTCTCTGGGTTGGAGAGAACTCAACTGGAGCTGATCTAGGCTGCTGCATGGGAGAGTGATCAGGAACTCGTGCCGCACTAACTTCGCAGGAGATACACTCTGGAACTCTCGGACCCGGAAAGCAATTTCCAAGTGTCTTTAATCAGAAGAGCAACTGTTTCTATACTCTCCAAGTAGGGTGGAAACAGGATGTGATATAGAGAGGGTGGAGCGAAAAGTGACTGGTGGGAGATCAGGGTGTGACAAGGAGAGGATCAGGGTGTGACAAGGAGAGGGGGTGGAGCAGGTGAGAATTCTACCACTAAACCACCAATGCCCTGGAGGGAGTGTGGTGCTTTATGTAAATGTAAAAGTGATTTATGTAAATAGACCAAAGCTTTGAATTGGATTAAATCTATCCCTATATAGGCATATGGTTAAGCAGAAGCCAGAGGGAGGAGGCATACTATCCAAGATCTCCCCCTTTCTTTTTAACTTATTTGCCATAGTATCAGGAGTGTGGGGCACTTTGTGAGGCAGGGAGACTGATAAGAGGCACACCTTTTGGGGGTTCTACTGTCCCTCCTTGCTCAACCTCTCCGTGGAGAGAGAGAATAACAGGATTGACACACCCCTTCCAAGCTCAACCATATCCTCACAATTCCCCAACATCTCCCTTTTACTTAATGGCCCTATATAACTGGGTCAATGTCTGCAAAAGGCTTCATCTCTGTCAGGGGAATAGCAGTGTAGGGGTGAACAGAAACCTGTTGGGAAGAAAGCAGAATGATAGCGTGTAAGTGTCTTCAAAAAGAACTAGCACAAGACAGGGAGGGATAAGTAAGAGTAGCAAGAGACAGAGTGAGCCTGATGGGTGGAGGAGTGGGGGCCTGATAAGCCGAGGGGCTAGAGGGGTGATCTGGCATTGCAAAATCCCGAGTCAGCTGGCAGAAAGTTCTATGAACTGCTACAGTCATTCTTCAAGAAGTCCAGCAGTATAAAGGGAGTGTCCAACAAGTTCTATAGAAGCATCAGTCCAATGTCAATGGCCAGGAAATAAATGCCACACATCTATCTTGATGGAGGAGGACAGCCACTGGAACTTTTCTTCTCTGTAGAGAGTGACCTGGAACCACCAAAACATGATGGGCGAAACAGAAGCAGGAAGAGCAGACACCGATGGTGGAGAGAAAGGCAGTAGGAAAATCTTGTCCTTTGGAGTCTGTGAATCAGGTTCTCCAGATCATGTCAGGTCACATCATGGGTTTCGGGGGATGGCTGTAATTGTGGGTGATGTCAGAGGTCAGGGGTCCAAGATGGATTTCTGGGGATTCTATATGAGCAGATGCTTCTTTATGCGAAGGCTTGTCATAGCTGTAGTCAACTACTTATGAAAAAACTTTGTGACAAATTAGAAGTTTACTACAATTGATAACTCAATGATTATAATTGGTTTAGGTATCTTTATAATATCGTGTAAACATCATCTTATGTGACCTCATGTAGCAGTCTCTATAGAGCAAAATTTTCATACCGAATTTAAGTCACATATATTGATTCTTAACTATTTTTACATTGGGTTTAAAAGCAAACTCAGGTTACTAGAGTTAACACATTTTAGTGACAATTTTTTTTGTACATTTACAATATCAGATTGACGCCAAATTTGTTGTGGATTAATTTCCACTAGATAGTTTACAGGACATTTTTGGGGGCCCTCCAAAAATGTCCTGTATAGAGGATTTGTATTTTAACTTAGGAGTTGATCACATTGAATATTTAGAGTTTTACCTTAAACACTCAGTTACTTAAATGAATTGATTTTACCTCTTCTCGTAAAAATGAGGCTTCGAAGTTATAATTTAACCGTTAAGTTAATGTTTACCAAACTTGAAACATGCATATTAAACATATAGTTTATAACACACAGGAGGAGAAAAACTTATAAATAAGACATATCATTTCAAATGCGAATTTAGATCTACTGTCATAGCTGAACCATCTTTACTCACACAGTTTAAGACTAAACATTTCATATTTATATCAAGACTAAAAAAAGAAATCAAAAAGAGGAATGAACAATTTTTGGACTGTTTCTGGATGTCTCCAGAAACCATGGCTGCATCCAGCCATTTTATATAAAGTCAGTTAACTTTCAGAGTACTCTGAGCACAATGGGTCATACAAAAATTTTGGTCACTCAACTCACTCAATTTTTTTTATTCACTCACTCACAAAACACAACTGGCCAGTCATAGCATAAGACATTTGGGGGGGGAAGAGTTCTGTGAATCATATATATATATATTTGATTCTGCCATGCTGTATTATGGATTCTGGGGTGCATCCTGCAGCAAGTCCTCTTGCAGCCAGTCTTCTTGCAGTGTTTCTTGTTCTTCAGGGATATCAGCGTCATCATGTGGGTATTGCCAGACATGGCGGGCAGGAACCCAAACAGGCTTGGAGTAATTCTGTGGAAAAATGCATGCGAAACCCCTCCCCATAGTCAACAGGGAGTCAGATATTTTCCAGCTTTTATCAAGTGGGTCTTTCCATTTGACTTTAATAGCTGGGATGGTGGGTGGTGTTTGCCAATGAAGAATTATAGGAGGTTGGTCTGAGTTTTTGTAAATATTAAAGAGATTTAATGTAGTTAAGGCTTTTGCCAGCTGGATATTGGGGGGGTACATTTCCCCTTTTTCTTTATTTAATTGAGCCTTAAGAGTTTGATTGGCCCTCTCAACAATGCCTTGTCCCTGTGGATTATACGGAATGCCTGTAGTATGAGTAATGTTCCAGAGGGAACAAAAATCTTTAAATTGTTTGCCGGTAAAAGCAGGTCCACTATCTGTTTTAAGTTGAAGAGGTAAGCCCATTACAACAAAATAGGAGAGCATATGGCTTATAAGCTTTTTTGAGTTTTCTCCAGTCTGAGCTGTAGCCCACATAAACTTAGAGAAGGTATCAATTGAGACGAACACATATTTTTGTTTGCCAAAGTTGGGTATGTGGGTAACATCAGTTTGCCAAAGAGCGTTGGCTTTTAAACCTCGAGGATTAACCCCCAGAATTTGAATAGCAGGTATTTTGATTAGACCTGCACAGGAGGAACATGTAGCAAGAATACGTTTTAACTGTGGCAGAGGAATATCAGGAAATCGAGCTCGAAGACCTTTAAGATTAACATGGGTTAGGGAATGAAAGTCAGCAGGATTAGAGACAGAGGTTAGGAGAATTCCTGTGGAGGCAAGGTGGTCGGCTGCAACATTCCCTTCGGACAGGGGACCAGGAAGAGGGCTGTGGGAACGTAGGTGCTAAACATACAGTGGTTGGGTTCGAGAACAGATCATAGAGGCAATTTGAATTAAAAGAGGAGAAAGTGGGTTGTCATCAATTCTTACATAAGATCGAGCAAGCCATGGAAGTAAGTTAACAGTATACACACTGTCAGAAAAAAGGTTGAAGGATTCTGATACAACTTTTAATGCAAGGAAAACAGCATAAAGTTCTTTGTACTGAGGGGAATTCTCAGGAAGTTCAGTAAAGAGAGGTTTGGGGTATTGCTGGTCTGGATAATATATAAGGGCAGCAGCTCCCTTTTTTCCACCATCAGTGAACACTGTAGGAGCAGAGGGGATGGGTTCTTGAGAGAAAAGTTTAGGTACTAGTAGAAGCAACAGAGGTAAAGAAGCTATCAAATTATTAGAGGGAAAATGATTATCTAATTGTCCTGGAAAACCCATTAAACTTATGGCAAAATGAGAATGGTGGCGTATGAGCCATTCTGTATCAGTGAGAGAAAAGGGAAGAATGATTGAATCTGGTTCCCTTCCTAAGACCTGAACCGATCTGTTTCTTCCTTGGCGAACCATAAATGCTAAGGCATCAATCTCGGTAAGGAGTCTTGGAGCTCTGCCTACTGGCGTATGAAGCCATTCAAGAACACCATGTTTCTGCCACAATGCCCCCACTACCATGGGGGTGGAGTTAAAGATAGGAAGATTTACTGGAGAGGACGGGGAGAACCAAACGAGGTGCATGTCCTGGAGAGCCTGGTTAACTTTTTCCAGTGCCAAGGAGGCTTCGAGTGTTAAAATACACTTTGAGGAGGGCTGTTTGTTTCCTTTTAACAGATCGAACAGTGGTTGCAGGAAGCTCATAGGCAGATAAAGATACTGCCTAAGCCAATTCAAATTTCCAAGAAAACTTTGTAAAGAAGCAAAGGTGAGATTAGAAGGAAAAGTAACACAAGGTTTTAAAGGGCGAATCTGCATTAGGGAAATCTCTGAGCCTAAGAAAGATATTGGAGGAATTAGCTGTATTTTCTCAGGAGCTACATTAAGTCCACTTCTCTTTAAGGCAGGGATTAGAAAATCACATAGGGCGGAGAGATCTGTATCTAATTCTCCCCATATTAAGACGTCATCCATATAATGAAAAACATTAAGGCCCTTATGAATATATGGAAAAAGGGCAGATTTAACAGCCTCTTGACAAATAGTAGAACTATTAGCCATGCCCTGGGGCAGTACCACCCATTCAAATCTATCGGCAGGGCTGGCATTATTAATAGAAGGAACAGAGAAAGCAAAACATTTACAATCTTGTGGGTGTAATGGAATAGAGAAAAAACAATCCTGTATATCAATAGCTATGATTGGAATTCCTGTGGGAATTGTGGAAGCAAGAGGCAAACCCCTTTGGGGGGAGCCCCAAACCTGCATGGTTTTATTAACTGCACGAAGATCTTGGAGGAGGCGCCATTTTCCTGAGTGCTTTTTAATTACAAAGACTGGAGTATTCCATGGGCTCCGAGAATGACGAATGTGTCCCAAAGATAACTGCTCTTGGACGAGTTTTTTTTTTATTTCTAGCTTCTCCCTAGGCAAAGGCCACTGTTCCACCCAGACAGGCTCATTAGAAAGCCAATCTAAGCGGGGAGTTCTGTTACGAACAGTGGCAGTTAGTATTGGGGGTGCTGGTTGGGTCTAGCAGTCTCACAGGAGTGAGTGTGGTGTCCTGCAGAGGTGTCTGAGGATATCACTACATCTAAAGATTCCAGCAAGTCTCTTCCCAATAAATTGGTGCTTATATCAGCTATTAAAGGCTGAAAGCGTCCGGTAGTCCCTTCTGGATCTTCCCACACAAGGGAATCTCATGTGCAGAATGCCTGAGTCAATCCTCCAACACCATGTAAGCGTGGTCCTGGGAGGAGTTCCCAACTCTGGGGAACCTCTGCTTGTCTTAATATTGTCTTATCTGCTCCCGTGTCAATCAAACACTTAAAAGGAATATTACCAATCTTTACTGTCATAGTTGGGTGACCCCTTTCTAAAACTGGGGCGGTCTATAAAATCTCAGGCTCTGAATTCGAGCTGTTCTCTTGCTCCAGCCGGTTATTTCTATGCTGGAAGTTCCCACATACCGCAGGTTCCTCCTTCTGCTCACCCTCTGTTATTGTTACTTGGCGTGGTGGGTATAGCGACGGATTGGGTCCCAAGCTGGGCTTCTGTTTGTGGAAGAAGGGCACAGCACCAAGCGGGCGACCTGCTTCCTTCCCTCTTGGGGGCGGGGCTAAGGGAAGCCCCATACCTAGTTTAAATCCCTGTTTACATTTGGCAGAGGCGTGCTGTTCCTATGGAACCTTGACCAACAATCTCTCCTCCAGTGAAATCCTTTCTGGCATCTGGGACAAGGCATTCGTGGTCTCTGATTCCCTGTCTGGAGGCGGGGTTGCCCTGATTGGAGGTGGGGTCGCCCTGACTGGAGGTGGGGTCGCCCTGACTGGAGGCGGGGTCGCGGTCTATTTTCTGGACATTGGTTACGCCAATGCCCTTGGCAACCGCACTGAAAGCAAGCCCCTTTTTGCTTATGTAAGGTAGCTGCATAGGCCTGTAACATAGGTCCTTGAAAAGAACTTGATCTGAGATCCTGTGTAGCTATAATCCAAGTATCTTGGTGTTCGTTTTTAAGAGTGATACAGGCCTGTCGAAAATGCGGAAGCATTCCATCCCAGACTATGGATCGCAGGAGGAGAAAACGAGCATTAGGATTATAAATCTTTCTTTCCAAACTCGAGTGGACCCTGGCAATGAATTTAGTGAGGGATTCATCAGGTTCTTGTTGATGGGAGAGAATGGGGGCTGAGGCCACTCCCATGGGTGGTGTTAATCGCTCCCGTGCTTTTAATGCACACAGGCGTACCTGATCAAAATACCCCGGTGGAAACTTGGCTTCCGTCTGTTGAATCCCTGTTTCTAATTGGCCTGTTCCTAACAATGCATCAAAATTCCCCTCTGGCTGATTTTGAATATTTTTCCACGATTGTTGTAAACATTTGTAGCAAAAGAATGACTCCCATTGGAGGAAGAGGGGGCCTGGGAGCGTAGCTCGAGTTACATCCCTCCAATCTTGGGGGGTATTAAGGTTCTGAAGCAGTCTTGTGAAATGGACCTGGTCCATGGGGTGTGAACACCATCATCCTTGATAGCCTGGCGTAGTTCCTTCAGGTCTGTGGCAGAATATGGATACCAGGCCTGAGGTTTTTGTCTATTGGGGGCAACATTGACCGGAAATGTGTGGACTTGCTCTGAGAAGTGTGTAGCGGTAGAAGGAGTCACCGAAGTGGAAGCTTCTGGACAAGCGGCCAAAGAAGTGGTTTTGGAGGCTACAGGAAAATTCAGACATGTGTCTGTCAAAACAGGGGTGGGCAAAGAAGCAGCCGTGGAGGTAGCAGGAGGTTCCGAACACATGTCTGCTAAAATGGGTGTGGCCGAAGAAGTGGCTGTGGAGTCCAATGGAGAATTCAGACACATGTCTGCCAAAATAGGGGCCACAGGGCAAGATGCCAAAATAGGGGCCTCAGGGAAAGATGCAGAGGAATTAGGGTGGGTCAGGATCACGACAGGCCTTTGCTTCTTCTTGTTTTTAAGGTGCTGGTTAAGATCTATGATCACTTCCTTTATCTCTTGGACCTCAGCCTCTAGGTCCTTAAGGCTTTTGAGAGGTTTCCCTTTATATCCCTTTAAAGCTGCTATGATGATCAACAGGATATAAGGTGCAGCCCCGAGAAAAATGTCCCAGATATATAAAAATTGTATACTGGAAAAAGAATGCAGAATTTGGAAAAGATTTTCCATGGTGGAGAGATCTCAGGAAAACAATAAGAAAGAAAAAAAATCACAGTGCCTTAACATAATATTGCAGATACCCAAAAGGTGTGTACTTATCTAGGATGTCTTCTTGTAAATCTGCTGCTTACGTGTCCCTGTTTGGGCACCAGATGCCGGGATAGCCTGAGGGTACTTCTTCCCGAGCTAGTGCTCTCTGGGTTGGAGAGAACTCAACTGGAGCTGATCTAGGCTGCTGCATGGGAGAGGGATCAGGAACTCATGCCGCACTAACTTTGCAGGAGATACACTCTGGAACTCTCGGAGCCAGAAAGCAATTTCCAAGTGTCTTTAATCAGAAGAGCAACTGTTTCTATACTCTCCAAGTAGGGTGGAAACAGGATGTGATATAGAGAGGGTGGAGCGAAAAGTGACTGGTGGGAGATCAGGGTGTGACAAGGAGAGGATCAGGGTGTGACAAGGAGAGGGGGTGGAGCAGGTGAAAATTCTACCACTAAACCACCAATGCCCTGGAGAGAGTGTGGTGCTTTATGTAAATGTAAAAGTGATTTATGTAAATAGACCAAAGCTTTGAATGGGATTAAATCTATCCCTATATAGGCATATGGTTAAGCAGAAGCCAGGGGGAGCTGGATACTATCCAACACCTAATAACCCTGAGTCCTTACTCCAAGAGGGATAAACAATAGGAAAGCTACCACAAGGGGAGTGGTGGAATACAGAGCTCTGGTGGTGGGAATTGTGTAGAGTTGTACCCCTTTAATCCTACGGTTTTGTCAATGTTTCCTTTTTATAAATAAAAGTAAATAAATAACTTTTCATAATCTTCAATGTATCCTTTTATTAATTATGAAATTTCCATTTATGCTTGAACTTAAACTATTATACTGACTTTGGCAAGGCCCATTGAGAATTCCAAGGAGGACTGGCAAATAGCTCACTTGGATAGTACAGTGTTGCCATTGTGTCACCCATGTTTAAGACCAGTCTCCACTGCAGAAAGAATACAACAGTACTGTGGCAATTTTCACTCTTTATATGCTTTCCTCTAAAATGAATGAATAAGTAAATAAATTAATTAATAAAAACAATTCCAAGAAGGAAATAATAAACTACAATTTACAATATAGAAGTAATAATTTGACAAGGTACAAATTGTGTGTGTGTGTGTGTGTGTGTGTATGTGTAGATGACATTCTATGTGAATAGCAAGGCTGCTGTCTTATCATTTACTTTACCACCATCTTTTTTTTAAAACTTTTTATAATCTATATTTTATTTACTGGATCAAAAGGAAAGGGGGTAATGGAGATGAAGAGACAGAGAGACACCAGCAACACTGTTTCAACACTTGCAAAGCATTCCTTCTGCAGGTGGGGACTGGGTGCTCAAACCCGGGTCCTTGTACATTATTATTTTATTATTATTATTTTTTTAAGAAATAATAAATTAACAAAACCATAGGGTAGGAGGGGTACAACTACACACAATTCCCACCACCCAATCTCCATATCCCATCCCCTACCCTGATAGCTTTCCCATTTTCTATCCCTCTGGGAGCATGGACCCAGGGTCATTGTGGGTTGCAGAAGGTAGAAGGTCTGGCTTCTGTAATTGCTTCCCTGCTGAACAGGGGCGTTGACTGGTCGGTCCATACTCCCAGTCTGAATCTCTCTTTCCGTATTATGGTGGGTCTCTGGGGAAGCGGACCTCCAGGACACATTGGTGGGGTCTTCAGTACAGGGAAGCCTAGATGGCCTCCTCCTCCTCCTCCTCCTCCTCCTCCTCCTCCTCCTCCTTCTTCTTCTTCTTCTTCTTCTTCTTATACTTCTTCTTCTTCTTCTTGTAGCATTTGCCCTTCGTCCATAGCCAGTTAACAGAGTCAGGTTGAGCCTGATGTAAAGTTTCGAGACCTCCTTTGAATCTAGAGAGGTGGCAGTCGTTGACTATGTGGGGCATAGTCTTTCTGTAGCCGCAGGGGTAGTTCAGGTCGTCTCTGGCTCCCCAGCGATGGAACATAGTGGCGCACCGGCCATGGCCTGTTCGATAGCGATTGAGGAGGGCCCAATCATGACGTGCTAGGTCAAAGCCGGGTTGACTCTTGCAGGGGTCAGTGATGAGGTGTTTGTTCTTTACCTCAGCTGACTGCCAACTCTGTTTCCAAGAGTCTGGAACAGAGAAGTTCAGTGTAGGCGTAGGGCTGGCCTCCTGATGGCATCTGGAACCTGGTGGCTGAAAAGAGAGAACATACAAAGCCAAACAAATTGTTGAGCAATCATGGACCCAAAGCTTGGAATAGTGGAGAGGAAGTGTTAGGGGGGTACTCACTGCAAACTCTAGTGTACATCTGCTTTCAGGTATATATTTCGTGCTAGTTTATGGATACGTGTGAACATATGCTCTCCCTCACAGAAACTGATGTATATCTAGGTTTTGGGACTTTATTAGAAAGTGAACCACCTGAGATAGAATTAGATTATACTATGAAAGGAAAGGTCTCACCCGAGTAATGAAGCTGAAGTGTTGTCATTCCACACCTGAAGGCTCTGGACACAGTCTGAAGTGAAGCATGTTGAGGCGGCAATGGTTGCGTTGGATAGGTTGTGATCAGAAGATGCAATATTATTTGATATGGATTGGGAGACGCATACGGGAAAGTGGGCCCTATCCAAAGGTTCCATGACTGGGGGAAGTAGAGGCTCTATAGTGGGGATGTGAGGTTCCTGCTGTCATAGGGTTCAAAAAGACAATTGATAGTTAATGTTATCATCACATTATTTGGTAATTGGTTAACTTTGAAAAGTCCTTTTGTTAGGGTTTGCTGTACAGTACCCAGTATCTTGTATATAGCTGTGCTATTGGTTGCTTCTGATCTACTTGATCTAGGCTTTTGAGAGAGTCCACATATCAAATAAATAGCCTGTATATTAAAAAGACTCAGTCTGTGTTTTAAAAACTTCAAGATATACAATTAATTTTCCCCCTCTCATATTAATCAACTAATGATTTATATGACTACATTTTACTAGGAGTGTACATAAACACCATTACCACCACCAAAAACTGTGACCCATCCCTCCCACCCACTCCCACCCCCCACTGGTCCAGGAATCAGCAAGTCTACCACTCACAACAGGGTTTTTACTTTGGTGCCCTACTTACAATTTGTTCTGGTCCTATTTTAGTTTTCCTTTCTGTTCTTCTTTCTCAATTTCTGTTGATGATGGGATCATAACATACTCATCTTTGTCTTTCTGACTTAGCTCACTTAACATAATTCCTTCTAGCTCTGTCCAAGATGGGTCAGGGAAGGTGGGTTCATTGTTATTGATAGCTGCATAGTATTCCATTGTGTATATATACCACAGCTTTCTCAGCCACTCATCTTTTGTTAGGCACCTGGGTTTCTTCCAGATTTTAGCTATTATGAATTGTGCTGCTATGAACATAGGAGTACATACCTCTTTTTGGTTGGGTGTTATGGAGTCCTTGGGGTATAACCCCAGGAGAGGAATTACTGGATCATATGGAAGGTCCATGTATAGCCTTGTGAGAATTCTCCAGACTGCTCTCCACAGAGGCTGTACCAATTTACATTTCCGCCAGCAAAGAAAAAGGGTTCCTCTGTCCCCACAGCCTCTCCAGCATTTGTTGCTGCTGTCCTTTTTGATATATGCCATTCTTACAGGAGTGAGGTGGTATCTTAGTGTTGTCTTAATTTGCATTTCTCCGACAATCGGTGACCTAGAGCAATTTTTCATATGTTTGTTAGCCTTTTGGATCTCCTCTGTGGTGAATGTTTTGTTCATTTCCTCTGCCCATTTTTGGATGGGGTCATTTGCTTTTTTGGTGCTAAGTTTGCTGAGCTCTTTATATATTTTGGTGATTAGTTTCTTGTCTGATGTATGGCCTGTGAAGATCTTCTACCATTCTGTGTGGGTCTCTTTGTTTAATATTTTCTATGGATGTGCAGAAGCTTTTCAATTTGATGTAGTCCCATTGGTTTGTTTCTGCTTTAGTCTTCCTTGCAATTGGGTTTGAATCATCAAAGATGTCCTTGAGGTATAGGTGGGAAACTATAAGTTTCCTCTCAGTATTTGATTGTTTCTGGTCTGACATCCAGGTCTTTGATCCATTTGGAGTTGATTTTTTTACTGGTGACATAAACTTGTTCAATTTCATTCTCTGCAAGGTACAACCCAGTTTTCCCAGCACCATTATTAAAGAGAGCCTCCTTCATCCATTTAAACCTTTGGGCCCCATTATCAAAAGTTAGATGTCCATAGGTGTGGGGATTTATATCTGGGCTTTCAATTCTGTTCCACTGGTCTGTGTTCCTATTTTTGTTCCATTACCATGCTATTTTGATGATGATGACTTTATAATATAGTCTAAGGTCTGGGAGTGTGATGCCTCCATTTATGTTTTTTTTCCTTAAGATGGTTTTGGCAATTCTAGGTGTTTTCAGATTACAGATAAATGATTGTAGTGTTTGTTCTGTTCTCTTAAAGAATCTTGGTGGAACTTTGATGGGTATTGCATTAAATTTGTATATGGCTCTGGGGAGAATATTCATTTTGATGATATTTATTCTTCCAATCCATGAGCATGGGATATCTTTCCATTTCTTGGTATCAGTTTCTATTTCCTTGAGTAGCGACTCATAGATTTCAGTATACATGTCTTTCACTTCTTTGGTCAACTTTATTCCTAGGTATTATATTGATTTTGCTGAAACTGTAAATGGGAGTGATTTCTGGATGTCTTCTTCTCCTTCTTTTTCTTCTTCTTCAGATTTAGTGTTTCCATAAAGAAATGCCACTTATTTTTATACATTGATTATGCAGCCTGACAGCTTGCTATAATGCCTAATAACTTCCAGTACCTTTCTGCTGGATTCTTTAGTTTTTTCTATGTATACTATCATATCATCTGCAAATAGTGAGAACTTGACTTCCTCTTTTCCAATCCGTATTCCTTTGATTTCTTTCTCTTGCCTGATTGCTATGGCAAGAACTTCCAATACTATGTTGAAGGGTAATGGTGACAGTGGACAGCCCTGTCTAGTCCCTGATCTGAGGGGGAATGCTTTCAGCTTCTGTCCATTGGGTATGATGTTGGCTGTAGGTTTTCTATATATAGACTCCACTATCTTGAGGAATTTCCCATCTATTCCCATTTTTTGTAGAGTTTTGAGCATGAATGTGTGTTGGATTTTGTCAAAGGCTTTTTCTGAATCTATTGAGATAATCATGTGGCTTTTGGCTTTGCTTTTTATTGATGTGGTGAATGACATTGATTGACTTACGGATGTTGAACCAGCCTTACATTCCTGGGATGAATCCGACTTGGTTGTGATGAACAATCATTTTGTTGTGCTGCTGTATCCGGTTGGCCAAGATCTTGTTTAATCTTTTGGCATCTATGTTCATCAGAGATATTGGTCTATAGTTTTCCTTTTTTGTTCTGTCCCTATCAGCTTTTGGTATCAGGGTGATGTTAGCTTCATAGAAGGTGGAAGGGTGTATCCCTATTTTCAATCTTATGGAAAAGCTTAAGAAGTATGGGTACTAACTGTTTCCTGAAAGTTTTGTAGAATTCGTTTGTGAAGCCATCTGGTCCAGATGTTGGGGAGATTCTTAATAACGTTTTCAATTTCTTTGTCTGTGATTAGTGCATTTAGATTTTGTAGTTCTTCTTGGTTAAGTTTTGGAAGGGCATATGTTTCTAGGAATTTTTCCATTTCTTCCAGACTCTCTAGCTTGGTGGCTTATAGTTCTTCATAGAAGTTTCGCAGGATTCTCTGGATTTATGTGGTGTCAGTTGTTATATCTCCTCCATCATTTACAATTCTTTTTTTTTTTTAATTTTTTATTTAAGAAAGGATTAATGAACAAAAACCAAGTCAGCTTTGGTTTATGGTATAAGGTAGGAGGGTTACAACTCCACATAATTCCCACCACCCAATCCCCATAACCCACCCCCTCCCATGATAGCTTTCCCATTCTCTAGCCCACTGGGAGCATGGACCCAGGGTCGTTGAGGGTTGCAGAAGGTAGAAGGTCTGGCTTCTGTAATTGCTTCCCCGCTGAACATGGGCGTTGACTGGTCGGCCCATACTCCCAGTCTGCTTCTCTCTTTCCCTAGTAGGGTGTGTCTCTGGGGAAGCTGAGCTCCAGGACACATTGGTGGGGTCTTCAGTCCAGGGAAGCCTGGCCAGCATCCTGGTGGCATCTGGAACCTGGTGATTGAAAAGAGAGTTAACATATGAAGCCAAACAATTTGTTGAGCAATCATGGATCCCAAGCTTGGAATAGTGGAGAGGAAATGTTAGGGGGGTACTCACTGCAAACTCTAGTGTACTTCTGCTTTCAGGTATATATTTTGCATTAGTTTATGGGTACATGTGCACATAAGCTCTCTCTCACAGAAACTGGTGTATATCTAGTTTATGGGACTTTGTTAGAAAGTGAACCACCTGAGATGAAATTAGAGTGTACTATAAAAGGAAAGGTCTCAACCGAGTAATGAAGCTGAAGGGTTGTCATTCCACACTTGAAGTCTCTGGATACAGTCTGAGGTGAAGCATGTTGAGGTGGTAATCGTGGCGTTGCTTAGGTTGTGATCGGTGGATGCAATATTATTTGGTTTGGATTGGGAGATGCATATGGGAAAATGGGCCCTATCCAAGGATTCCAGGACTGGGGGAAGTAGGGGCTCTATAGTGGAGATGTGAGGTTCCTGCTGTCTTAGGGTTCAAAAAGACAATCGATAATAAATGTTATCATCACATTATTTGTTAATTGGGTTAACTTTGAAAAGTCCCTTTGTTATGGTTTGCTGGACAGTATCCAGTATCTTGTATATAGCTGTGCTATTGGATGTTTCTAATCTACTTGGTCTAGGCTTTTGAGAGAGTCTACATATCAAATACACAGCCTATATATTAAAAATATTCAGTTTGTCTTTTGAGAAACTTTGAGACATACAATTGATTTCCCCCCTCTCATATTAATTAACTACTGATTTATATGTCTACATTTTGCTAGGAGTGTACATAAACACCATTCCCACCACCAAAGGACTGTGACCCATCCCTCCCGCCCACTCCCACCCCCCACTGGCCCAGGAAGCTGCATGTCTACCCCGCACCACAGGGTTTTTACTTTGGTGCCCTACTTACAATTTGATCAGGTCTGCTTTTAGTTTCCCTTTCAGATCTTCTTAGTCAGCTTCTGTTGATGAGTGGGATCATCCCATACTCATCTTTATCTTTCTGACTTAGCTCACTTAACATAATTTCTTCTAGCTCTGTCCAAGATGGGTCAGAGAAGGTGGGTTCATTGTTTTTGATAGCTGCATAGTATTCCATTCTGTATATATATCACAGCTTTCTCAGCCACTCATCTGTTGTTGGGCACCTGGGTTGCTTCCAGGTTTTAGCTATTATGAATTGTGCTGCTATGAACATAGGAGTAGACATCTCTTTTTGGCTGGGTGTTATGGAGGGAGGGGAAGATGGCACACTGAGTAGCCGCTAACAGTGTGTTCTCTGATCACTTCTTCTGGAAACGGTAGGATTTTCTGCCTTTGGCAGGCCTGTCAATAAGGGGTGACACCAAAGAGGTGATTATAATTTAATTTGGGTTAAGAATTAGAGTAAAGGTGACACAGACTAGCAGGCGGGCTGCTCCAGACTTCCCAGGCGGCCCCGGGCATGGCGAGTGCGCCGGGCATTGTCCTCCGCCCTAAAGGCGGCTCCTCCGCCAGTTACAGAGCGCTGCTGGGCGGCGGGCAGAGGACCCAGAGAGAGCACTTTAGCTTGGGGGCTTTCTCTTGGGAGTCTCCAGGGACCACCGCGACCCTGAGGGCGGATCCAAAGACTTCTTGAGTATAGCTCTCATTGGATCAAAGGACTTGGAGCTAGTTTTCATTTTCGAGAAATCCTTTAAAAAAGTCTGGAGCGGGGGTTTCCCGGAAGATGGCGGACTGAGAAGTGGCTAGCCGCTGAGCTCCGGACACATCTCGTGGAAACAATAGTATTTACTGCCTTTAGCAGGCCAGCCAATAAGGGGCCATAGCGGTGACACCAAGGAGGTGACTATAACTTAATTTGGGTTAAGAATTTGAGTAGGGGAAAAAAATTCTTTTTTCTTCCTTTTAATTTTCAAGCATACATCCTTCCCGCCCCCCCCCCCAAGCAGTCCTTGAGGACCAGCTCCTAGCAGGATACCCCATACCACCAAACAGGGTGTTTTTTTTTTTCTTTTGAATTCACTGATACACATTTGGGAAGTTCCTTGCACTGCTCTTTAATTACAACTCTTTTTCTTATCTTCTCCCTTTTATCTCTCTTCTCTCTCTCTCTCTCTCTCTCTCTTTTAATCTTGTCATACACTTCTTCTTTATTCTTCGCCTTTCTGAATTAGTGAATTACTTTGGGGAAGAAATCTGACTCAGAGTGGACTCTCTATGTGTGTATCTCTGCTATAGTTCCCTTTCCCCTCTTGTTACCCCTAGAATATACAGTGGATAGTAGATTTGCATAACTGCCTATTCTTGCTATCCTCTCTTTCTCTTCTCTTTCTTCACTGGGATTTGGTTACTATTTTTTCACGGACTGGAGAAATTGTTTGGCTAACTGGTAACGATTAAACTACTACAATACTTACTTCAGTTGCTACTGTAATTCCGAAGGTTGGTGAGTGCAATTGTCATAAAGGTATTTAGTAAAGTGTTACTTGTACTCAAGACACAACAACTGAGGATCAACAGAGCATAAAAAAAAGAGAAACACATAAATAAAAAAATGGATAAATTAAAAACAAATAAAACTGCTACTCCAATGAATGAAGACAAGAGCCCAGAAGAAACTACAAAGCAGCCAGAAGTAACCATAGATAAGAAAAGTATGCAAGCAATAATAAACTTATTAATCACAGAAATGAAAACAACATTGGAGGAAAAGAATGGCTGTATTAGGGAAACAACAGTTGAGACCCCCAAGGAAAATACTGATTATCTTGAGGCAATTAGAGAACTGAAAGCTGAAATAGCTGTAATGAAGAAAGAAGCTGAGGCAAGGGAAAGCAGACTAACAGAAGCAGAAAACAGAATTAGTCAGACAGAGGATGAGTTAGAGAAAACTAAGAAAGAGGTGAAAGAGCTTAAAAAGAGATTGAGAGACACTGAAAACAACAACAGAGACATATGGGATGATATCAAAAGAAGTAACATTCATATAATTGACCTGCCAGAGGAAGAAAGAGAGGAAGGGGAAGCAAACATTCTAGAGGAAATAATACAAGAAAACTTCCCAGACCTGAATAACAGAAAGGATATCAAGGTTCAAGATGCCCAGAGAGTACCAAACAGAATCAACCCAGACCTGAAGACACCAAGACACATCATAGTCACAATGAGAAGAAGTAAGCATAAAGAAAAGGATCCTAATGGCTGCAAGAGAGAAACAAAAAGTCACACACAAGGGAAAACCCATAAGATTATCTGCAGATTTCTCCACTCAAACTCTAAAAGCCAGAAGGGAGTGGCAAGATATCTATCGGACCCTGAATGAAAAAGGGTTTCAACCAAGGATAATATATCCTGCTAGACTTTCATTCAAGCTAGATGGAGGGATCAAAACCTTCTTAGACAAACAACAGTTAAAGGAGGCAACCATCACCAAGCCGTCCCTGAAAGAGTTACTAAACAAGAACATCACTATAATACTTGCAATATATCAGAGCAAACAAAATTTTTTAGAACAATGGCACTAAAATACATTAAATCCATAATATCAATAAATGTCAGTGGCTTAAACTCACCCATCAAAAGGCACAGGGTGGGGGGATGGATCAGAAAACATAACCCAACCATATGCTGCTTGCAAGAATCCCATCTGTCACAACAAGGTAAACACAGACTTAAAGTGAAAGGATGGAAAACTATCATACAGGCTAACGGTCCACAAAAAAGGGCATTATTTACAATTCTATTAATTTGAGTCTTCTCTCTTTTTTCTTTGGTTTGTCAATTTTGTTTAATCTTTCAAAGATCCAGCATTTGGCTTCATTGATCTTTTGTATGGTTCTTTTATTTTCGATGTTGTTTATTTCTGCTCTAACTTTAGTGATTTCTATCCTTCCGGTTGCTTCAGGGGTCCTTTGTTCCTCTTCCTCTAAGTCCATGAGGTGTTCAGTAAGGTCGTTCATTTGAGATTTTTCTTGGTGTTTAATTCGTGATTGTATGGCTATAAGTTTCCCACTCAGTACTGCTTTAGCTGTGTCCCAAATATTTTGATAGGTTGTGTCTTCATTTTAATTTGTTTCCAGGAACATTGGAATTTCCTGATTGAGTGACTCTCTATCCCAGTGGTTCTTAAGGAGTATGTTGTTTAGTTTCCACATTCTGTGACTTTTAATAATTTTCTGTTTGTTGTTAAATGTTAGTTTTACTCCACTGTGGTCTAAGAAGATACTTGGGATGATTTCGATGCTCTTGAATTTATTGTTGCTGTATTTGTGCCTAACATGTGGTCTATCCTTGTGTATGTGTTATGTGGATATGAAAAGACGGTGTATTCCAGTTTTTTGGGTGTAAAGGACTCTGAAAACTTCCAAGAGGTCTAGTCCGTCAATCTCTTCATTCAGTTCTCTTGTATCTTTGTTGGTTCTCTGCTTTGTTGATCTGTCTAAGTATGAGAGTGGGGTATTGAAGTCTCCCACTACTATAATATTACTATCGATGTATTTTTGAAATTCTTTCAGTATGTGCTTGACGTATTCTGATCGTCCCTCATTGGTTGCATAGATGTTAATAATTGTTAAGTCTTCTTGGCTGATTGATCCTGTATTCATTATGTAATGTCCTTGGCTATCTTTTATTACTTTATTTAATTTAAAATCTATTTTGTGTGAGATGAGAATGGCTGTTCCTGCCCTTTTTGTGGTCTGTTAGCCTGTATGACAGTTTTCCCGTCCTTTCACTTTAAGTCTGTGTTTATCTTCTTGTGACAGATGGGATTCTTGCAAGCAGCATATGGTTGGGTTGTGTTTTCTGATCCATCCTCCCACTCTGTGCCTTTTGATGGGTGAGTTTAAGCCATTGACATTTATTGATATTATGGATTTAATGTATTGTAGCACCATGGTTCAAAATAAATTTTTGTTTGTTCTGATATATTGCAAGTATTATAGTGATGTTCTTGTTTATAAGAGGTTTTTAGAACCTCTTTCAGGGCAGGTTTGATTATGGTTGCCTCCTTTAACTGTTGTTTGTCTAAGAAGGTTTTGATCCCTCCATCTAGCTTGAATGAAAGTCTAGCAGGATATCTTATCCTTGGTTGAAACCCTTTTTCATTCAGGGCTCGATAAATATCTTGCCATTCTCTTCTGGCTTTTAGAGTTTGAGTGGAGAAGTCTGCTCATAGTCTTATGGGTTTTCCCCTGTATGTGACTTTTTGTTTCTCTCTTGCAGCCTTTAATATCCTTTCTTTATCCTTACTCCTTTCCTTCTCATTGTGACTATGATGTGTCTTGGTGTCTTCAGGTCTGGGTTGATTCTGTTTGGTACTCTCTGAGCCTCTTGAATCTTGATGTCCTTTCTGTTATTCAGGTCTGGGAAGTTTTCTTGTATTATTTCCTTTAGAATGTTTGCTTCCCCTTCCTCTCTTTCTTCCTCTGGCAGGCCAATTATACAAATGTTACTTCTTTTGAGATCATCCCATATATCTCTGTTGTTGTTTTCAGTGTCTCTATCTCTTTTTGAGCTCTTTCACCTCTTTCTTAGTTTTCTCTAACTCATCCTCTGTCCGACTAATTCTGTTTTATGCTTCTGTTAGTTTGCTTTCCCTTCCCTCAGCTACTTTCTTCATTACAGCTACTTCAGCTTTCACTTCTCTAATTGCCTCAATACAATCAGTATTTTCCTTGGGGATCTCAACTGTTGTTTCCTTAATACTGCCACTCCTTTTCTCCAATGTTGTTTTAATGTCTGTGATTAATAAGTTTATTATTGCTTGCATACTTTTCTTGTCTATGGTTACTTCTTGCTGGTTTATAGTTTCTTCTGGGCTCTTGTCTTCATTCAGTGGAGTAGCAGTTTTATTTGTTTTTGATCTACCCATGGTTTTGATTTATGTGTTTCTTATATTTATGCTCTGTTGTTCATCAGTTGTTGTGTTTTGGGTACAAGCAACACTGTACTAAATACCTTTATGACAATTGTACTCACTCACCAACCTCAGGAATTACAATAGCAAACTGAAGCAAGCACTGAAGCAGTTTAATCACTCCAGTTAGTCAAACAATATCTCCAGTCCGTCAAAAAATAGCAACCAAGTCCAAGTGAAGGAGATAGAGAAAAGAAAGAAGGGATAGCAGGAATAGATAATTATGCAAACCTATTTTCCATTGTATATTCTAGGGGTAACAAGAGAAGAAAGCGAAGTAGATTAGAGATACACACATAGAGAGTCCACTCTGAGTCAGATTTCTTCCCCAAAATAATTCACAAATTCATAAAGGTAAAGAAGAAGGAAGGAAGAAGTATATGAAAAGATAAAAAATAAAAATAAAAAAGAGAAACAAGAGAGAGAAAAGAGATAAGATACGAAAAAGAGCTGTAATTAAAGAGCAGTGAAATGAAAGTTTTTTAAATTTATTACTTTATTTTTTACTTATTTTTTTATTTATTTTTAATTAGCTAGTAGTAGGAAGAAGGGGAGAGTCTGTAGAGGAGGTAGGAGTAACGAAACAAGTTCCTCTCACAATAGATAAGATGTCCACTACCCTCGCAATGAAAGATACCCTGAGTTAATTCTGATCAACATAAAGGGGGGGGATATATGCCTTTATATAATATTAATAATAAAATAGAGCAGGGTAAAAAATCCTATCCCAGATTGCCTCAAGTCTCCTAGCAGAGGCAGGTTATTGTAAAGAAAGAAAAAAAAAAAAACCTCAGGACTAGACAAGGATAGCAGGAATAGACAGTTATGCAAATCTACTATCCACTGTATATTCTCGGTTGTAGCTAAAGGAGGAAGGGAAATTTAGCAGACATACAGGCAGAGAGAGTCCACTCTGAGTCAGATTTCTTCCCCCAAATAATTCCCAAACATGTATCAGTGAATTCAGAAAGCTGAAGGATTAAGAAGAAAGGATGACAAGAATGATAAAAAGAAAAAAGAAAAAAAAAGGAAGAGAGAAAAAAGAAAAAGTTACGAAAAAGAACAGTAATAAAAGAGCAGTGAAAGGAAATAGTTTTTTTATTTATTTTTTATTATTTAATTAGCTATGTGGAGGGGGTGGAGGGGAGCTGCCTGATCAGAGGCAACTGGTTGGCTACTTAGAAAGAAAAAAGGCCAAAGGTTTCAGAAGAGAATAGACTTAGAATGAATGATACCCCCTGGTGGGACAGGAATCTTGGTAAAGAAAGAAGCTCAGCAGGGGAGCCTGCTAGGAGCTGGTCCCCAGGGACTGGTTATGGGGGGGGGTACTGGGAAGGGGATGCGCTTTGGGAATAATAATTTAAAAGAATTTTTTTCCCTTTCTTTTTGCTCTATTTTTTAACCCAAGTTAAGTTATAGTCACCTCCTTGGTGTCACCGCTAGGACCCCTTATTGACTGGCCTACTAAAGGCAGAAAATCCTACCATTTCCTGTCGATGTGGTCGGAGCTCAAACCACTAGCAGCTTCTCAGTCCGCCATCTTCCAGGAACCCTGTCCTTGTACATTATAACGTGTGCTCAACCAGGTGCACCACCATCTGGCCCCCCACCATGGTTTTTCACTGAGTTTCCGTACCTGCAGGACTGTATAATTCCTCTACATGTAGTAGAGTTTTTTTTTTTTTTTAATATAGATTCCCTAGGTTCATACTCCCAGAAGGATAAAGAATAGGAAAGCTATCAGGGGAAGGGATGGGATACAGAGGTCTGGTGGTAGTAAATGTGTTGAACTGAACCCTTCATATCCTATGCCAGTCATGCCAGTGTTTCTATTTTATAAATGAAAATTATAAAAATATAATTGAAAAGATAGATGCCCTTCAGTCTTTGTCTCTATACATCTCTGTTTATCTATGGTAATTTTTCCCTAAATGCAAAGGTCTTTAGGACAGCTAGCACAATGAATGTCAGCAACATTGATTATACAAGTTTTTAAACATTAGAAGAAATACTACCTTTTATTAATTTTCTCCAGATGTCTGAATGACAATGGATCTCAAGCTTTTATTGAAATACCTCTGAGAAAGAAACAAAAAATCCTAGGATAGAGGGTGAGAGACAGCAAGGAAAAGAAAGGTAGCTACTTTTGTGGCTAGACTTGTTCAAATTTTTCAAAATAATGTTTATTGGAATATTTGCTTAGTTTGACATTTAACTATGTCATTATGAACTATTTAATACTCTCCTTTCATGAAACATCTGCTAGTCCTTCCTTTATCAAACTCTTTTCACATTATCCTTACAATCATTGTTGCTTCCCCTAATTTAGTTATACAATTTTAGATATAAAGAAACAAATGCTACCATTATTACATATCAAAATCCATAGAAGACACCTATTTATAGAAAAATATACCATGGATTAAACTTTTGACCAGTAACTCTTAAGTTTCTTTTTTTAATTTTTTTATTTATAAAAAGGAAACATTGACTAAATGATAGGTTAAGAGGGGAACAACTTCACACAATTCTCACCACCAGAACTCTGTATCCCATCCCCTCCCCTGCTAGCTTTCCTATTCTTTAACCTTCAGGAAGTATGGACCTTTATATGGTACTTGTGGGATGCAAAAGATCGAAGGTGTGGCTTCTGTAATTGCTTCCCCGCTGAACATGGAAATTGAAAGGTTGATCCATACTCCCAGCCTCTCTTTCTTTTTTCCCTCTTGGGGAAGGGCTCTGGGGAAGCAGAGCTCCAGGACACATTGGTGGGATCATCTGTCCAGGGAAGTCTGGTCAGCATCCTGCTAGCATCTGGACTGTAACCTGGTGGTTGAAAAGAGTGTTAACATACAAAGCAAAACATATTGTTGACCAATCATGGACCTAAAGGCTAGAGTAGTGCAGATGAAGAGTTGGGATGGGGGGGGGGTCTCTGTTTTGTAGATAGCTAGTAGGCATATTTTAGTTTTATTCCAAAAGACCTGTGGCTATACTAGTGTTGTTTGCTTTTGTTTGTTTGTATTTTGTTTTTGTTTTTTTCCTGAGCCTGGACTCTGATATGCAGGTGGATCCTAATTATTGTCTGGGGAGATGATGTCATGGCTGGCAGAAGGACCAGAAAGCTGGATCAGGGAAGAGAGTAACTCCCAAATATGGGTAAGGTGTATAAATATTGTTGATTGTAACCCCCATAGACTTGATGTGATTGGGTTTCATTATTTAATGATTTATTGTATTAAAAAGAAAAGGGTGCTGCTCTAGTCTGCTACATTGTGTACTGAACCTGAGTCACCATGCCTGCAAAATGGATGAGATTAGAGAGAATCATGATAAGACAGAAGGAGAAGGATAAATACTGGTTCAACAATTGTAATATTTTTAAAATTTATTTTTATTGGATATGGCAGAGAAATTTAGATGGCTGGAGGAGAGAAAGAAGGAAAAAGAGCAGGGAGTCCAGTGGTTGCACAGCGGGTTAAGCACATGTGGCACAAAGCGTACCACCTGCAGGGGAGTCGCTTCACAAGCAGTGAAGCGGGTCTGCAGGTGTTTGTCTTTCTCTCCCCGTCTTCCCCTCCTCTCTTAATTTCTCTCTGTCCTATCCAACAATGATGACATCAATAACAACAATAATAACTACAATAAAAAACAACAAGGTTAACAAAAGGGAATAAATATTTTTTTAAAAAAGAAGGAAAAAGAGCAGCTCTGTTTCACCACTCATGAAATGTTCTTCCTGCAGGTGGTGAACTGCAGGTGGGGGTAGGGAACAGGGATTTGAATTAATGTCTTTTCATGGTCACCATAAGATGAGCCACCGCTTAGCCCCCCCCCCTTTTTTTTTTTACTATATATTGAGTTACTCGACCACTTAACTTTTTTTCAGGAGGGTGGATTATCACTGAGGCTTTATCATTCTAGAAGAACTTTTTCAGTTATATAGAGACACAAGAAGAGAAGGAAAGGCATTATAGCACCAAAGCCCCTCACCCCGTGGCCCCCACCCCCGCACTACCAATAGATGAGTTATATATATAGCCTTATAATACTTATTGACAAAAACAAATGCCTCAGATCATGTTAACATTACAAATATAACCTAATATAGAGCTGTGGCAAAACTGCCTTAGAATTTGGGATAATAAGTAGAAGAGGACCTACGTATGTAGTGGGGGAGCTATGAAGACACCTATCATGGAAGCATGAAAATATTTAGCACTTTATTTTAGAAAGTTCACAATGATGACAATAATCACACGCCTCAGTTCTGGATTATGATGCCATGGGATTGAACCTGGGACTTTGGATCCTCAGACATGAGAGCCATTATGCTATCAACCCTCGTCTTCAAAACTTTCTTAGTAATAATAAAACTTTCTTAATAATATTTAAATCTATCACAGTTGAAATCATACCATAAATGAAATACATTACAGAAACTCTATATGAAGAGGGGGTATAAAAGGACAATGGGATAACATAAATACCAAATTATAATACAATTTTAGTATATGGCAACTTGTATCTTTTCAGTGAAAATATACTACAAAGCAAGTTTTTGTTCAATTTAATTGTACTAATTTTAGGGATTTAAGATTAAATTTCAACAGTAAAAAGATATGATGTTACATATACATACTCAGATATATATATGTGTGTCACTTTGTGTGTGTGAGCACACATTGTGTGCTTTTAGAAATAATTATTATTTTTCAAGATTTTATTTATTAATGAGAAACATAGTAGGAGAGAGAAAGAGCCAGAGATCACTCTGGTACATGTGCTGCCGGGGATTGAACTAAGAACCTCATGCTTGAGAGTCCACTGCTTTATCCACTGTGTCACCTCCCAGACCACTGGAAATAGTTATTTTAAAATTAAGACTATGAAGAAAAATTTTCTGCTTTAACAGAAGCACTGAAGATCATTATCCTTTATATTCATTATTACAAATATTTCTGATACACTTATGCTAATTACTTAGAGCAAGTTATTTTCTATTTTTTCTCTGTCTAGGAATTGTGTAAAAGCACCTCATAAATCACTAAGGAATGTGGAAATTAGTATATGTATTCCAAAGGACATGAAACAAACCAACTTGGGATTTTTAAAATTTTATTTATATTAGATGTGTATTTGTGATTTGTAGGATTCAGTAATTATCATTTTGTTGATCTTTACTCCAGTGTTATTGATCTTTGAAAGACTTGAGTGCTTTAATTTCCAACATTTATAATTGTGAAGTCACACTTGGAAAAATCTCCAAAATGAATTAATATACTTTATTCACTTTTATTTCTCTCCATCTCCCCTTCCTCTTTTCTTTCTTCTTTTTTGTTATAATTAACTACTATTATAGGTATTTTAAAACCATCATTAATTTAAAGGTTATCCATGTCTTAATCTAAAGACAAAAATGAAGTAATGTAATAAATATTAAATCAAGCAGGCAAATTATCAAATAAAAATTATTTCCATTCAGCTCATGATTCTGATTAGGTAGCAATAAATTCTCAGCACAGTGAGTAAAATACGTATTTTACTTAGTTATAAAGATATTGTAGAGGACTAGGGATAAAGAGTAGGTTTTAAAGGCTTTCAGGAATTGGGTAAAAGTCAGGAAAAAGAACTTTAATAAAAATATTGAGTATGTCAGTTGCATTGCTAGTAGTTGGAGAACAGTAGATTAATGCTTTAAATATCAGGGAAAAAAATGTTGCTAAAATAATTTTCTGTACTCAACTCCTAAAAGTATTAAGCTGTAAAGATAATAGTGTATCATAATCCTCACCAAAACAAGTGGGGTTCATAAGCTTAAATCTCATAAAGCATTAACTTGCATTATTCTAAGATTAATCCTTTACAATTCCCTGCCTATAAGTTATGAGTTCTGGTTATGTGCTTTAAATCTTTCCAGGCTGAGGTGATGTTTATATTCACATGAGTTTATTTGCTTGCTTTGGATAGAAAGGTTATAGTAGATGATTCTGTAACTACTAGCTGTTTAGACTGCCAGTTATGAGAAGGTAATTCAGTAAATATATGGTATTCAGTGTTAGTTTCATTCATTCCCTAAATTAACTACAAGATAAATGATAACATTGGGATTTTTATACTTATTTTATACCTACATCTACCTTTTCTACTGACAGTTTTAGCTTCCCACTTATCCATTTTTTTTTTCTGAATGGGGGGGGTCTAGGTGACGAGTAGCACCAATTCATGACTAAAATTTTATTTTACAGAGGGACAGAGAGAGAGAGAAGGAGAGAAAGAAACTTCCTTCAATGATGTGTGGGCTGGACTTCAGTGTGGCTCTTGCACATGGCAACACACTATCCAAGTGAACTGTTTTATTGGCTCTTAAATTCATTTGTACAGCAAGTCATTTTGGAAAAATAAAATATCTAAACTTGTAAGTTCTCAAAATAAATGATCATTAAGACAAAAACATTGCAGATGCTATTATATTTTCCCTCTTTCTAAATATGACAATAAGTCAAGGTAGAGTCAAAAGAGGGTACAGAAATCATACATTCCAGGGGATCCAACAGAAGATGTAAGCTTAAGAAATTCAGAAGAAAAATTTTTGTGAAAATCATCTTGACAATGTTCAATCTAGACTTCACAATGGAGAGAATTTTCAAGGAGAAAATTACAGTTCCCTCCTTGCTGTGATCAACATATGCTCTTTTTTAAAATTTCTTTATTGAGGAATATGGTTTACAGTCAACAAGAATAAAATAGTTTGTACATTCATAACATTTCCCAGTTTTCCATATAACAATACAACCTCCACTAGGTCCTCCTCTGCAATCTGTTCCTGGACCTGACCCCCCCCCCACCTCTTCACACCCCAGAGTCTTTTACTTTGATGCAATACACCAAATACAAGTCCAAGTTCTACTTAGTGCTTTCCCTTCTGGTATTGATTTCAACCTCTGCCTATGAGTGAGATAATCCTATATTCTTCCTTCTGACTTATCTCACTTATCCTATACTTATCTATATTATCTACATCCATCCTATATATCTCACTTATCTATATTTATCCTTCTGACTTATCTCACTTAACATGATTGTTTCAAGCTCCATCCAAGACGGAGTGAACAAGGTAAAATCGCCATTTTTAATAGGTGAGTAATACTCCATTAGGTATATATACCAAACTTACTCAGCCATTCATCTTTTTTGGACACCTGGGATGTTTCCAGATTTTGGCTATCACAAATTGTGCTGCCATGAACACAGGTATACACAAATCTTTCTGGATGGGCATGTTTGGTTCCGTAAGATATATCCCCAAGAGAGAAGTTGTAGGGTCATAAACTAGGTACACTTCTAGTATTCCGAGAGTCCTCCAGACTGCTCTCCACAGGGGTTGGACCAACCTACATTCCCATCAGCAGTGCAGGAGGGCTCCTTTTTCCCTACAACCTCTCCAGCGTTTATTGCTGCTGTCTTTTCTGACCTATGACATTCTCACAGGAGTGAAGGGGTATCTCATTGTTGTTTTTAATTTTCATTTAACTGTCAGTGATTTGGGCTATTTTTTTTTCATTTTTGTTGGCATTTTGGATCTCTTCTATAGGTGAACATTCTGTTCATGTCCTCTCCCCATTTTTGGATGGGGTCATATGTCTTCTTGCTCAAACATATGCTCTTAACCAAGCGATCTATAAAATTTCACACACAGTAACCACAGAGGTGACATAGCAGGTCCATCACCTTACTAGTAAGTATTCTATTACCAGTATTGTGTATGTGAAAATAATGTTATGGCCATCCCTATCATTAACAAATAAATCTTTTGAAGATTCCATATGAAATATAATTTTTCCTTTATGTTAAGGAAGCTCTACTACTTTATATCCACTAAAATTAATAAAGCCTAAGCATGAATAGGTAAAGAGAAGCTATACAAAGAATAACTCAATTTGTGATATGACACTTAAGAATGGGAAAATAATTCTTTAACAATTCTTAGCAAGGGAAAGAATATTCATCTCATTTGTAGAGAACTGACAATTTGACTCTATATTTAATACTACTCTTTAATATTATTGCAACTCTATTAATGTCTAAAGAATATATGACTTAAATCTTTTGCCAAAGTACCAGTGCCTACTATTTAACAGTTTTCTCATGCCTGTGTGTTTTTTTTCTTGAAGTTCTTTGCATATCCCACAGGCTAATTTGTTATGTTTACCATTCTCACTATATCTAATTGAATGGAATAGGATGATTTGGCTCATTCTGTGCACAGTGTGGCCTCTACAGGCATGCTTCTCAACACATTTTAATATCCTAAAAGAAAACCCTATTACTGCAAGATAACTTTCAGATTCACATGTAAACAGGCCAGTCTATTGTCTTATCTTGTTTGGAATCCCAGGATTCAGAAGACAGAAAGTCTTAGGGCCTAATACAAACATATTTGAAATAAACATCATAAACATTGTAGCATATGGAATAAAGCTCCAGATGTGCTTATCTATTTCTTCTGGCCATATAGAGATGCTGTCTTTCATACTAATCTTATTAACTTTCATATAGTGACAGCAGAAAAGGGGCAATTGAAGAAATCATGGGAAATATTAAAATATTTGAACCAAACTTAAGTCTTTGTGATAATCAAAATCTACTTTTCTTGCATTTCTTCAATCCATTTCATAACAATTTCTTGTATTATGCTTTTTAAAAAATCTCTCTGAGCTCTCTGGCTAAAAAATAAGTGCAATCCCAATGAGTGGATAAAGTGTGCGTTTGCAAACTTTAAAAAACAACAGCATTATCTTTAAAAATACAGATTTTGTAGCCTCACTTCCAGAATCTATGAATTAACAAACTTGGGATGGGACATGGCAATTTTCATTTGTAATAATGTTCCAAGTGGCACTATTACGGTACTACCATTTCAGGATTAATTTTATAAAGTAATGTAAACATTTCTAGAGTTCTGTTTTTTCAAGAAGTACTAAGAGTTAAATCAATTGATTTTTCTTGATACAGGTGGTGTTATTAGTAGATTAAATGCAATTCTCTTATTCCTAATATTGTTTTATTATTTAATACAGAAACATTTTCAGAAATAAATTGATAATGAGTAGTGACTATTCTATATGAAAGTTTTGTATAATTTTATACATTTGTCATTTGTAGACATAAGTATCTGTAAATGGAATTGAATTATTTTTTCTAAGTTGATTGTTGATTTAATAATGATTAGCAATACCGTAGGATAAGAGGGGAATAATTCCACTCCTCAAGAGGGTCCACTATCTTGTTCCTGGTAGAGATGACTGTGATATTGGAGAGAGGGATTTGTTCAAGGTTTAGGCCCATCATATCTCTGTGGGAATCCTAGGATTCTCTCACTAGGGCCCTGGATGATGGGGTGGCCTGGTAGTGGCTAAAAGAGCCACCATTAAAGTATGCTGGTCTCTTGCCCTTATCCAGCTTTTGTAGTCCTTACCTTTTCTGACAAGGTTAGCCTTGGAGTGATTGAGGAAAGTGCAATAGGAAGTAGGTGAGGAGATTATCTAGGTCTAAGTAGAAACTATATGATAATGAAAAGAGTCTTTTTAGGTCTTTCTACATGCTTGCTGCACTTATTGAATCACTACAAACTATTGTGGACTTTTACATTAACATATATTTTGCCTTAACTTATGGATACTTGTGCACATGTGTTCTGTATCGTGGGCCTTGGTCAATATCTAGGTTCTGTGGCTTTGTTATGAAGTGTACCACCTGATACGGAAAAAAAAAAATCACCCAAACAAAGAATGGGAGATTTTTACATGTCGTACATGTAAATGGGAAAATGGGAGATCTTTACATGCCATACATCAGAGAAGAGGCAAATAACCAAAATATATAAAGAGCTCACCAAACTTAGCATCAAAAGAGGATTTTAATCTTTTAAGTTAATATATTATAGTAGTTAAAATCAACCATACTGAAAAGTAGTAACACTTTATATTGTTATTTTCAGTAAAATAGCCTTATCAAGAAAAGTGTATGGTCACTTAGGACTTCATAAAAGCAACCTTTTCAAAGGATAAATGTGTCAATTAATATAATTCAGAAAACAAATGGAATTCATGGTGGTGAGCTAAGCTGAAGATAAAAATCAATATTATGACTAATAGTATTTCTGTAGAGACATTAATTTTGTGGCTATGTTTTAAATGAAGCTATAACTGAGACACACAAGCCAATTTATGCAAAGAATAAAGTAATATTTTCAGAATTAAAATATTATAATGTTAGATTTCATAAATGTGTTAATTTCTATCTGTATATGTTCAGATTTTATTTTCCTTTAAGTTGAGACTGAGTATTTGTTTTACTTATTTCTTTAAAATGTTGTAATTCTTGGTTTTTTTATTTCCACTACTAATATGTTAAAAATGAGTCAAGGTAATAACAACATAGCTTAAATAACTAGTTAACTTCAAAAAGAGAACAAGATATTGAAATATATTAGAAAACATCTACTAATATAATCTCAGACACAGAGGGATGCAGAAGTTATACAGACTCCTGTGCTAAATACAAATAGACATGGGCCTTGGGTCAGAATGAGGGGGTTTACAGTTATTTATATACTTTCCCCATTTCCAGTCCCATTACCAACTCTGACACAATCCTCCCAGACAATATTTCTAGCACCTGGGCATTAGCTGCCTTTCCTGTGCAAAACTTTGTTAGGTCACGGTCCCCTTGCACTATACCTAAAATAGACTTCCTAGCTTCTTCCAACATGAAGACCCCAAATCTCATCTGCTATTCTTTTAACTTTATGTTCCTGAATACTAAACAAATCGTTCTGCTTTATATCTTAATGCTTTAAGCCACTGAGTTGCAGATGCTACCATGATGCCAACCTGACTTCCCTGGGCTGATGACCACACCAATCAATGTGTCCTGGATCCCTACCTCCCCAGAGCCTTACTCAACTAGGGAAAGGGGGTGTGGATCAATCTGCCAACACCCATGTCCGACTAAGCAATTACAAAATCCAGACCTCCCACCGTCAGCACCCCATAAAGATCTTTGGCCCATACTCCCAGAGAGATAGAGAACAGGGAAGCTTCCAGCAGAGGGGACAGGATACAGAACTCTGGTAGTGGGAATTGTACCCCTCTTATCCCACAATCTTGTTGATCATTATTCAATCACTAATAACATTTTAAAAAAGAAAACACCGATTATGTGAAACTGAAATTACTAAATTTAGTAACTATTAATACTCTCTATCCAAGATAAACTGAGAGGGACTGATAAAATTAAGAAAGTTAGCTTTGTAGCATATGTACACACACACACACACACACACAATATGATGATAGATGGATAGAAGATATTTCAGCCAATTTAAGATTCAGACTTTTCCAAAATCTCAAATATTATAAGAACACTGAAACCCTTAAGATATATTCATGAATATATCTCCTATCTTAGAAATTAATTCTCTTAGTGGGGTGGGGGTCAGGCGGTAACGCAGCGTGTTAAGTGCACATGGAGCAAAGCACAAGGACTTGTGTAAAGATTCCAGTTTGAGCCCATGGCTCCCCACCTGCAGGGGGAGTCACCTCACAAGGGGTGAAGCAGGTCTGTCTGTAGGTGTCTTTTTCTCCCCCTCCTCCTATCCCCCCCCAGCAATGACAACAGTAATAATAATGATGACAGGGGTAACAACGAGGGCAACAAAATGGGAAAATACGGCCTCTAGGAGTAGTGCAGGCACTGAATCCCAGCAATAACCCTGGAGGCAAAATAAAATAAAATAAAATAAAATAATTAATTATCTGAAAAGTTCTATAACAATGACATGATTCTTTGACAAGAATGTGTGCTCTCAGATCTTAGTAACAATGCCCACCACCCTAAATATGAATAAATTAATTCACGTGAAGATTTGCTTCATTTGAAGATCTAATATACTATCATTACCTCAAAAGTAAGTGATGCTTGTCCTCAATCTCGTACTATATATTTTAATGCATCACAACACCATCACTTAAGTATACACACTACTGAACACTGTATCCCTGAAAATGTATTTAAGGCTATCCTTTCTCCTCTACTCCCTAGGGTTAGATCATATATGTAACACCTATCACTCAGTTCCACCATCTTCCTATAGTAATCTCGTAAATGGGATACATTAAAACATTTCTCCTTCAATTTATCAATCTCATTAGTCACAACTGACTTTAAAAATATTTTTGAACATGACACTATCCCTTTCTTAATCTTCTTTAATGATGCCTCCAATTTGTTCAGAATGAAGTTTATTTCCTTTTTATGTATTTATTTACTTTTTTGTCATCAGGGTTACAATTGGGGCTCTATGTTTGCACAATCCACCACTCTCAGAATTAAGCATCCTTTTTTCCCCTTTGTTTTATTTTGATGGGGCAGAGAAAAGTTGAGAGGGAGAAATAGAAACACCTGAAACAATGCTTTACCATTCAGGAAGAGTCCCCCAAACCCTAGGCCCCACAGGTGGGAGCAGAGGCTTGAATCCAGGCACCTGTGCATGGCAATGTGTGCACTCTACCAGATGCATCATCTTCTGGCCCCTAGAATAAAATGTATCTTTATGTGTAGATCATTACTGATTTTGCCACAGTAATTTTCTTGTTTAATTACGTATGTGTTAAGATAATAAGCAGTATTTACTTGTGTCATTCTGTCTTTGCTTTAAAAAGATCTACTCAATGGGAGTCAGGTGGTAGCACAGTGGGTTAAGCGCTGGTGGCACAAAGCACAAGGACTGGTTTAAGGATCCAGGTTCGAGCCCCCAGTTCCCCACCTGCAGGGGAGTCGATTCACAGCCGGTGAAACAGGTCTGCAGGTTTCTATCTTTCTCTCCCACCTCTTTGTCTTCCTCCTCTCTCCATTTCTTTCTGTCCTATTCAACAAGGACGACATCAGTAACAACAACAATAGTAACTACAACAAGGGCAATGGAAGGAAATAAATAAATAAATAAAAAGATCTACTCAACAAAATTCTGTAAATTAATATTTCCTCAATAAAGTTATACTGAAGTTGAAAAATGATAAACAAGGCCTACCCTTGTATAAGTAGATGTTGTGAATCATTACTCAGTCAGAGAACCTATAATTCATTTGAGTATATGAATATATATATCACTGTGCTAAATATGAATACACACACACACACATACACACACCCTGGGTCCAGTTAATGGGATTAACAGTCAATAGTATTTATATAATTTCCTCAAATTTAGGAGCTATTTCCTGTCCATATCCATCTTTCTAGTCCTATTCTCAACTCTGACACCATCTTCCCAGACAATACTTTCAATCCACCTGAATGTTAGCCACTGGTCTTAGGCAAAAATAAGTAATGAGTCCCGTGGAGCATACCTAAATTAGTCTTTCTAGTTTCTTCACACACTGACACCTAATTTTGTCTCCCCTATTTCTACCTTTGGGTTCATGTTTATTAAACAATTTGTCCTGCTTTATACCTTACCACCTTTCACCTATGAAGCTGCAGATGCTACTATGATGCCATCCTGAGTTCCTGGGCAGATGACAAAAATGTAGACATATAAATCAGTAGTTAATTAATATGAGAGGGGGAAATCAATTGTATGTCTCAAAGGTTCTCAAAAGACAAACTGAATCTTTTTAATAGATAGGCTACGTATTTGATATGCGGACTCTCTCAAAAGCCTAGACCAAGTAGATTAGAAGCTTCCAATAGCACAGCTATATACAAGATACTGGGTACTGTACAGCAAACCATAACAAAGGGACTTTTCAAAGTTAACCCAATTAACAAATAATGTGATGATAATATTAACTATTGATTGTCTTTTTGAACCCTAAGACAGCAAGAACCTCACATCTTCACTATAGAGCCCCTACTTCCCCCAGTCCTGGCACCCTTGGATAGGGCTCACTTTCCCGTATGCATCTCCCAATCCATACCAAATAATATTGCATCCACCGATCACAACCTAACCAAAGCAACGATTGCCATCTCAACATGCTTCACCTCAGAATGTATCCAGAGACTTCACGTGTGGAATGACAACCCTTCAGCTTCATTACTTGGGTGAGACCTTTCCTTTTATAGTACACTCTAATTTCATCTCAGGTAGTTCACTTTCTAACAAAGTCCCATAACCTAGACATACAACAGTTTCTGTGAGAGAGAGCTTAGGTTCACACGTATCCATAAACTACTGCAAAATATATACCTGAAAGCAGGATTACACTAGAGTTTGCAGTGAGTACCTCCCTAATACTTCCTCTCCACTATTCCAAACTTGGGATCCATGATTGCTCAACAAATTGTTTGGCTTTGTATGTTAACTCTCTTTTCAATCACCAGGTTCCAGATGCCACCAGGATGCTGGCTAGGCTTCCCTGGATTGAAGACCCCAACAATGTGTCCTGGAGCTCAGATTCCCCAGAGACACACCTTACTAGGGAAAGAGAGAGGCAGACTGGGAGTATGGACCGACCAGTCAACGCCCATGTTCAGCGGGGAAGCAATTACAGAAGCCAGACCCTCTACCTTCTGCAACCCTCAACGACCCTGGGTCCATGCTCCCAGAGGGCTAGAGAATGGGAAGGCTATCATGGGAGAGGGTGGGTTATGGGGATTGGGTGGTGGGAATTGTGTGGAGTTGTACCCCTCCTATCTTATGCCTTTGTTCACTAATCCTTTCTTAAATAAAAAATTAAAAAAAAAAAAACAATACAAAAAAAAAATAAAAAAATAAAATAAAATAAAGAAAAATAAAAACTGGCTGAGGGTCTGGATCGACCTACCAAATCATGTCAGTGGAGAAGCAATTACAGAAACAAGAACTACCACCATCTGCAGCCCATAAAGATCTTTGGTTGTTAATTTATCCTTTCTTAAATAAATAATAAAAAAAAGATCTTTGGTCCATATTCCCAGAGGGATAAATAACAGGAAATTTTCCAGTGGAGGGGATGGGACACAGAACTCTTGTGGTGGGAACTGTGTGAATTGTACCCTATTATTTTATTATCTTGTTAACCATTACTAAATCACTATTAAAGCTAAATAAATTAACATTTAAAAAAAGAAAAAGAAAATGGTCAGGCTGGTTTTACTCCTGACTGGTTCCAAATCCTGGTGACTTTCTTGACAGGAGAAAGAGAGAGAGAGAGAGAGAGAGAGAGAGAGAGAGAGAGAGAGAGAGAGAAACAGAGGGAGAAAGGGAGAGAAAGAGAGAGAAAGAGAAAGAGAGGAAGATATCTAAGGATTTCACCCAAGTCAGTGTTTCATAAGAGTTTAGATAAAACTATCTACTTTGACTAGGTGGACTTGAAGTAAGCCTATTTCTGAGAAGGTGAGATTAAGAAAATCATCTGACTTTTGACTTTGTAGAGAAGGAAAAGCATCCCTTGAGAGACCACAAGCACAAGCTCTCATGGAGTCTTGCAGCTTGAATTCATACAATTTGGTCTGAGTAAACTTCCCCAAAGCATAATTAGCATTACACTGTTTGGAGGAGATCATCAACCCATGCCACAAATCATTAAAATGGAAAATCACCAAACAAGACCATTCCTGAATAATAAGTAAGATTTCATAGCCCATGAGTAACAGAAAGTATCACCAATAGCTGATATCATAGAGATCAGCAAAAAAATCACACACAAGAGTGATTAACTCTGAGTGCTTCCTACATTTTAATAAGCAAAAGACATCTTTAAATGTGTTATAATCAAGAGATTCCAAAATAAGCAAATAAAAGCAAAAACACTGTTGAGATAATAGAGAAAATTTTAAAATGCTAAAAATATTAAAGATTAAATTTTAATGGTGCAAGATAGATTTAATTAATCAGAACTATACTAATGATCATCTGGAGTACAATATAGTACATAGGCTAACTTTGCTAGTTATCATCATGCAGACTCAAACTGAAGAGTTGCACATACTCATCATGCCCAATATATGAAGTAAGGACAAAAAAATAAGGAAATTAATAAATAGAAGTACTATTCCAAAATCAACCAATATCACAGAGTTGTTCAAACCCACTCATTGTAATCTACAAATAAAATTAAAACAACAAAACATACCAAACATGTCTTACCAAGATATAAAGTGACAAGTACAAAATTTTAAAATGTGAAAGCTTTACTTAAAAAGTTTTTAAAAACTGCAAAAGAAAAAAAAAATCTATGAATTGTTTGTGAATTACCATTCTGCATCTCATCAGCAAAAGTAAGATAGGGAGAAAAAACTTAAAGCACTCAGTGAATACAAAAATTCAAGAAATGGGAAATCATAATGATGAGATGATCCACATGTGACCATAAGATAATAATAATCATATTTATTGCAAATGTGGTTAAAGTATCCAGTAAAAGACAAGATTGTTAGGACGTAATGTTAAATTAAATAACAGCAAGTGCTGTTAATTTTTAATAATTAGTTAATAATTAATGTTAAAATGAAATTACATATTGTTTATTGTAGATAAATTTAAAATATAAGGACATATAGTGATTGAGAATAATATATGTAATACATCAAGCAATGTTAACCACAAAAACATTTGCATAGTTGTATTTCTGTGTAAGGCAACTTTTGAATATAAAAAAACAATAATTTAAATGCTTAATAGATATGTATCAAATTGATAAATATATATAAAAACTGAAATGTATTCCCTGATACTTACATGTATATATTTACATGGGCATGTGAAGATAAATATAATAAAACTGAGAAGTAAAGATAAAATCAACAAATTTACTACTACAGTATACTTTTCAGTAATATTAGTTGGGAAACTTCTAGAATAAGTTAGTTATTTATACCTTTCATTTTCTCATCTTGTAATCATAATCTAGATCACCTCATAAGTATTAGAAACAAAACAGAACTTATCTGAGGATGGGTTCTACAGCTCTGCAAGAACATCACTCCAGTGCATGTGGTGAAGGAAATCAAACTCAGGATCGTATGACTGTAAAACCAAAGTTTTATGCAAGGCAGTGTCTCCCTGGCCACTGGAGTTGACTTTAATAAAATTCATTTTGTTGCAATGACAGATGGGGAAGAGATCTTACTTTTTGCTGTGAATATAAAATCCTACATGAAAATTCAAATTGCCAAGAGCTTAAGGAATATGTGAACTGAGACTTCAGTTTTGAAAAACATGTGATTATGCAAGACACTACTTTAAAATCACTATTAAATTAGTGATTATTAAATTATTACTTAATGTGATTATTAAATTGGTGATTAAATTACAATTTTTAAAAATTGTATTATCCTTATTTATTGGATAGAGACAACCAGAAATCAAGAGGCAAGGGGGTGTTAGAGAAGGAGAGAGACACCTGAAGCACTGCTGCACCACTCATGAAACTTTCCGTCTGCAGGTAGCGACCTGGGGCTTGAGCCAGCGTCCTTGCGCACTATATCGTGTGCTCAACCAGGTATGCTACCGCCTGGCTCCTACATTACAATTTTTTAAAAAATTTAAAAAATTAAATCACTATTAAATTAGTGATTTACAAAATTATAACAGTGACATAATTATATACCATTCCCTCGAAAAGAATTCTGTTTCCCATCCACTTCAGCAGAAACTACAGTAGTTCTTCCAAGGTCACAGATATAGTTTGACTTTATATCTCTATCTACCTGTCTATATCTATCTGTCTATATATGTCTATCTATATCTGTCTATCTAATCTATGTCTGTTTTTCCTATTTTGTCTATGACCCTGTCTTTAATTTTTTTTCAAGTCACACATCTACCTACTACTTCCAAGTGTCCCTTAATTTTCTTCTTTTTAGATAAATGAAACAATGTCTGGCTTCTTCTGATGTTTTCCAGATTCTCTTCTCTTATACAAAAAAAAAAACAGTACTTTAATATAGATATTGAACAATGAATAATGATCCAATAAGCATCAGTGTATCTATTTTTCCATGCAAAAAGAAACCAAAAACAACTCCATCAAACATTTGAATGTAATTATTGGCTTATGAAAGAAACCATATTTTTATTATGTAGAAAACTATGATTTGGAATTGTATTTATTGACCCTACATTAATCATTTTTAGGTGATATTTTATACATGTGGATATTATTTTACTTAAATTTTATTAAAAAATTGTCAAATTATTCAAAAATACAAAAATGGAACACAAAATGGAACTGTCATAATACAAATAAATTAAGACATTTATAGTTGAATGAATTATTATATTCCAATAAAATTTCAAGGCTCTACTTAAACCCCCTAATTGCCAATTTATCTAATTTTTATTTATTCAATAATCTAATGTTGAAATTTTATAATTTAAAAAATATTTTGTATTTTATTTTTCATCCACATATTAGCTAACTATTTTCTTCACATTTACTTATTTTACCTTAAATGCTCTAGGATTATTTTCATTTTTGTTGAGCTTATTTTTCAACTTTTTGGGCAGCGTGTTCCTTCTACTGCTGATGGTTATTTGCTCATTTTCCGCATTGAACTCATTGCTGTTTTGTTAGTATAGAGGCTATTTTTTAAGTAGTTCTTGAGATCTCAAAAACATGTTTTATATAAAAGAACCCAAATAACTGGTACTAATACACATATTATGTTTTCAATAGTGTTAATTTAATTTTCATTAGGTTTTCAAATAGTATTTCCTTAAGCAAATGGTTTATGTACATCACTGTTCAGCAATTTGTGCATTGGGTATTCATTAGATACTTCAGTAAAGGCAAATAATTAGAAAGTCATAATAAGGGTGTTGGGCAGTAGCACAGCGGGTTAAGCACAGGTGGCACAAAGCGCAAGGACGGGCATAAGGATCCCCTTGCGAGGCCTCAGCTCCCCACCTATGGGGGGGGGAGGGGATAGCCTCACAAGCTGTGAAGCAGGGCTGCAGGTGTCTTTCTCTCCCCCTCTTTCTCTCCCTTCCTCTCTCAATTTCTCTATCTCTTGTCCAACAACAACAACATCCATTGCAACACTAAGGATAATGACAACATCAAGGGCAGCAAAATGGGCAAAGGATGGCCTCTAGGAGCGGTAGATTAGTGGTGCAGGCACCGAGCTAAAATCAATCAATCAATAAGTCATAATAATAAAAATGATAATTTTGCTTGTTTGATATTTAATTATATTGATTATATGTGACAATTTTCTAGAAAAATAGTTAAATATTAATTGGAATTGATAATGAAAAAGCAAGCATCACAGAAGTTCTTGTAAGTAGTCTATTTGAATAGAGTATTCCCTTAAAGATATCAACCACCTACTTCCCATAATCTGTTAATTTATTAAATTAGAGGGTAAAGTTAAAAAAAAATAAAAGAAGTCACTAGTGAAACTAAAGTTGCTAACAGCTGAATTTAATATAGCAGGTTTTCTCAGATTATTCTTGTGGTTTAATATAATCAAGGATCTTAGTAGTGGTAGAGTAAAGGAGAATCAGAAAAGGAGATGGAACAATGAAAACAAGGTTATAGTGATGTAATCTAGAAAGATAATTGACTTTCCCCTGCTAATTTTGAAGATAAAGGATAGAGAGTGTAAGTCAAACAAGTATTCTAAAGTAGGTATCCTCTAAAATAGGTGGGGACTATCTGGACCATTTAAGGCCTGCAAATCATTTAGTCCACATGTGCCAAGGTAACCACATGTGTGACTTGAAATTCAATAAATCTAAAAGCCTTTTTCATAGCAATACTAAGTGCTAACTTTTAAACTGATAATTTTGTATGGCCTGTAAATAACATTATAACAATATCCAGATGGGCTTCTGCAGTTAAAAGTTTCCCTACTCTAGCTCTAAACATCGGATAATATAAAGAGAAAGGGGAGTTACTAGAGAAAAACTGCATCTCTTTCAACCCCTTGATTTTTTGTTCAGGGAGACTTTATCAGATTTTCACCTCCAAAACAGTGAAATGATAATGTCCTGTTCTAACAATCTACTTTGTGATATTTTGTTACAAGAATGATAGAATGAAGTGATTCTGATAAGCATATCAGATGGATAATATGTTGAACAATTTAGCATCAGAGAGATTGTGAAAAAGTTTTAAATTATTAAAGTCAATCAAATTTTATTAAACCACTCTATGAATTTAAAATCATGCAGTTGCAATGAACATTGAGACTCACCCTTTAAAAGTCTATTTAGACATATTGGAAAAGAAAAGTGACAACATATCTGTTAAAATATTAAAGAAAGTTAAGAGACTAAACTAGAGACAAATATGAAAGAAAGCAGTAAGAGAAAACCAAGTAACATATTTAACTTGGAACAGTTAAAGGTTACATTCAAGGAAGAGACTTTGATTACTATCTCTAGGGTGAGTCTGATTGAAAGAATGTGGCCAGAAAGAGCATTTATTTTATTTTATTTTTAATTTTTAAAAATTTATTTATTTATTCCCTTTTGTTGCCCTTGTTTTATTGTTGTAGTTATTATTGTCGTCGTTGTTGGATAAGACAGAGAGAAATGGAGAGAGGAGGGGAAGACAGAGAGGGGGAAAGATAGACACCTGCAGACCTGCTTCACAGCTCCTGAAGCGATGCCTCCTGCAGGTGGGGAGCTCGAACCAGGATCCTTCCTTAACCCGGTCCTTGAGCTTTGTGCCACCTGCTTTTAACCTGCTGTGGTACCTCTGGACTCCCACAGCATGTGCATTTATTCAGGAGAAACTTCAAGGAAAGAGAACAACGAAGCATAGATCCTTAAAAAAAATCTTTGTTTGTCTATTGGATAGAGACAGCCAGAAATTGAGGAAAGGAGAGACAGAGACACTTGCAGCTCTATGTCACCACTCAATAGAGTTTGCCCCCTGCAAGTGGGGACTGGGGACCCGTGTTCTTGCTCATTGTCACATGTGCGTTCAACCAGGTGCACGACCACTTAGCCCCGATACTTTTTAATAGTCCCTAAATTTCTCATGCATGTCTTTTTTCATTCTACATTTAGGTGTGTTCCAGCTTTCATTGTTTCCAAATCACAGCTTGATTTTTCTCCCAAGCTTATATGGCTTGTCCCACATTATCCAACTCCGCTTGGAATGCTTGATCACCTCTGAAATGTATTTATTTTATTTTATTTTGCCACTCAAGCCATCACTGCTTCTCCATCAATGTTCAATGATGTTATTTTCAAGCTTAGTAAAAACAAACCAATATTTTATAATTATGATTTCTGGTAACCTTAAGCAACTCAGAAACATTGTTTTCAGAATTCCATAGGAAAAATAAAAGTAACTAACTTTAAAAAGTAAAAAATGTTCCACAGCTGAATGTTTAATATGAGTAACTCTGCTTCTTACTGTTTCTTTTTCTTGCAAATGTTATCATAAATGTGTAAAGTATACTTTGGAAAAATAACAATTTATGTAAATTAGATCTGGGATAGACAGAAGTGTCATTTGGTAAATTTGCATCACATTTCAGAATCTGTTGGAAATGGATATGGGATGTGTGATAATAATGCCTTTATTTAAATTCTTGTAACTACTACTGGAAATAAGTAAAAATATCCTGAGAATTTTTTTCTAAAACAAGAGAGTCTGTATATTTACAGTAAATAGTATAAGAATAATGTTTCGAAAACAAGTACTGTGTCAATTGGTATACAAACCAAGGTCAACAGAAAAAAAATCAATATGCTTAAGAAACTTTGGTTTTCCTTTCTCCAGTGAGTCAATAAAAACACATATAGGTGCAATAAAATTCTTCTGAATCTTTCTTATATTGCTGTGCTTTGGGGGGCAATACTATTTTCCATGTCATGTTGTTTTTAAGGAGCAAATGAAACACACAACTACAGAAAAATGTTAAATGTAAAATCAACAAAGTTCTTTTCCGTCTAACCACCATTGATCAATATTGTCTATAGAACATGGCAAAGAAAAGAAAACCATGTTTGCCTTCCATGTCTATCTAGTTTTTCAGATAAAGGGGAAATTATAATGATTAATAAAATTATTATTTTAGTGAATTATTGTACATTTAATACAAACAGTATGCTTTCTTAAAATTAAGAATAAGATTCTCCATTTCAGTTAAAAATAGATTTGAGCATAGACAGGATATTAAATACATTTGAATTGTATTAAATGTCTTCACCAATAAACCTACCAGATACAGTTTCACATCAATTTAAATATCATAGTAAATGTATCATTCTGTACATCTTTTCCTAAAATGATTTGATTGTAGATTTATATATATCTTAACAAAGGTAGCAATTTTTGTGCTGTATGTGGCTATAAATAACAGGTTTCTTTCGTTGCAGAAAAAATAATAGATTTTTGATTGCCAGAATGTGACTAGATATTTCTTCAAGAATTTTTATATTAAGAAATAAGGACAAAAGATAAAACAAAGTATAACTTGGACTGGATTCCATGTACTTTGCCAAAGCAAAGAACTCTGGGGAAAAAATGATGGGTTTAGGGTGGGAAGGTGAGGGCTGTGGGGTCCTGGTGCATGATGGTAGATAAAGATATAAGTTGGGAGTGAGACTGTTTTGAAGACACCTGTCATGGGAATATAAAGAATGTTACTTACATTTCAACAACTGTACTGTAAATCATTAACCCTCTTACCCCATGAAATGTAAAAAAAAAAAAAAAAAGTTATATTTCTTTTCTTAAACATTTTAAAATTTTTCTTTATTTATTTACTGGGTAGAGACAGCCAGAAATTGAGAGGAAGGTGGAGACAGAAAAGCTATATTTCTCATTAATATGAATATAGTTAAAATAAAATTGATTTTATTAATTGATTAATAAATAAGGCAGTGCCTCATCTAACAAGTAGAAAGACTCTGCTAAGTGCTAACATAAAACATAAATTTTTTATAGTCAGAGAGAGTTTAGGACAGAGATTTTTTACCAAATGAATTAAAAAATTATTTTGAGGCAAATCCACCTTTCCTTTGAGGAAGACAAAGAGTCTGTATTTTGGAGATTACTTTACTATTGCTAATGAGTAATATCTGAATGGAATGACTCATAATTCCACTTTGAGTTGAAACTGCAACTCTACTTTGTCCTTTTTGTTTTTTTAGCACTTTCATGTCACCATATGGCTGAATTGTAGCTAAGGAATTATGAGAAGAAAATATAAGTATCATTACTGCCCCCCTTCTCTGACTTGGTGTGAAAAGTCTAAGAATATTTTTTTAGAAGTCACATATTGAAATTATCAATGCCACAAAATGGGGTGAGTCTTAATTTTGAATAAGAATTTGACTTGAAATCATGCCCCTAAAGGGACAGAACTGCCTAATATAACACCAGAGGGACAAGGTGACCTGAGACTGATAAACTGTGTTAGACAAAGATAACAGTTAGTGTTCTATTTAAAGAAACTTAAAAAAAAAACCTAATACACTGTAACTAAATTTCAAAAGAAAAGACATATCAGAAGCTCAAACCCCTGATCTGTACTCCTTGACTTGTCCTTTAAAAGCTATTGGAGTTTAAACTACTTATGTTTTGTTATGAGAGGACATGCATAGAAAACCATTCATTATCCAAGAACTCTTAAGGTCTCACATCCAATTTTCCCTGGAATCCACTTCTTGTATTTCCATCACTTCCTATTTATGAAAATACCCCTCCCCAAAAATCAAAGATGTAGATCTGACTATTGACCCCCCCCCATTGTATTGTAGATAACAATAAAGAGTCTTTCCTTTCTTGGCAAAACCCCTGTAACAGTTTCCGATTATCTGTGGCACTTAGTGTTTCATATTTGGTTTTACATTGGGAGAAAACTGTTTTATCATATGAATTGTTACTCCACCGAGATATTAGTTTTGTAATTTAATTTTTAATAGTTATTTATTGATAGAGACAGAGAGAAATCAGGAGGGAAGGGGAGATAGAAAGAGAATGAAATATCTGCAGCACCTCTTCACCAATCATGAAGCTTCCCCCATGTAGGTAAGGAACAGGTGCTTGAATCAGAGCATTGCATAACCTGTCTAGTGTACCAAGTGTGCCACTGCCTGAACCCTGGATTTTCTAAATCAACAGCAGCAAATAAGTATGCTAAGATACACTATAAGTGATCACATATTTGAGTTATTACGCTCTGATAAGTGCTAGCCATAAAGAAGTAAGTAGGACATTTCTAGTAAGTATTCTATTTATCTTTTTATTCCAGTAAATGATAAGCTATTAAACTGTACACTTTAACATGCTTGAGGACTAAAAAATAAGCTCCTGGCTACCATATCAAAGCACTTGCATGGACAAGTTTCACAAGCAATGGAACAGTGCTGTGGTTTCTCTCTCTCTCTTTCTCTCTCTCTCCAACCATTGACTCTAACCTTCTATCTAAAAACCAATAATTAATTAATTAAAATAGTCTCCTGGGAGGAAAGGAAGTTGTAAAGGAGAAAATCCATTATGATAATTATGCTAGCAAAAACATATCTTAAATATAGACTTTAAATTAGAAACTGTAAGTATTTTGACATACAGTATGCTACATTCTGCCAACTATTGTTTAGGACCTTTAGTACATAAGGTCATAAGTCACACATGTTTTGGAGTTACTAATAATATTTTAACTTTTACAGTGTTTTAAAGTTAAAATAGCATTAAAAATTTACTAATATATCATTGATACAAGGATTATTATTGAATGTATGCTAAACTTTTCAGCTTCAATAGACTAGATTTTTTGTACTTTTTAAATATCAAGTCATCTATTGCATGAGTGAGAATATTTAATTAATAAATGTACTGATATTTATTGTTACTATTTTCAGTAATAGTATTTATTATTTTCTAATACTATAGTTGTATATAATTAATCTTTTAAATTTGTTATTAGTTTCATAAAAACTTGGGTTAAATTTTATTTCTTTTCCTCAAAGGAAACCCCATAGATCCTCTTTACCCTGTGATATGGATTTAACACCTACAATAAAGCCCAGTTGAAAATCCACAAAGTTCAATGCTACAATTAGAAAACCTCTTTTTTTAAAGTACATTGAGGAGCTATTTCATACATCTGAGAAAAGATTTAAATAACATTAAAAATAGCTCAGTGTATTTCTATTATGATTATTTAACAAAGCTCATAGATTTTTCTCATGTTTGTAATGAGAGAATCATCCATTGGTAAGTCAATAAGTAAGAAAATATCAAACAGTTGTAATATAACTGACTAGCTTGATAGGTTCTTTACATCATGGAGAAAGAAATTCATGAGCAACTACATGATTTTAGCAAAGAGGACACGTAAATTTATTTATGATAAAAGACAACCACAAAAGGCTTGTTTTTAAATCTGAACAAGTTGCATATTTCCATTTAGCTTACTTTGGGAAAAGGAACAGTCAATCACATTTAGAGGAAACAAAAACATAAATATTTATTGTCAAGGATTAGGGACAGAATTTAACAATGTCAGTTATATTGTGGAAGAAACACACAAAAATGAATTGAAAACTATTTATGCTATATTTAATGTATCCATGTTTACTTAAAGATTTTAAAGTACCTCCTCCTCAAGAGATGTAAACAAGTAACCAAAACATTTTACAACTTTACTCTTTTGTTTACTCCAGTAAAAGTGAGATAGGCTCCGGGTCAGGCGGTAGCGCAGTGGGTTAAGCTCACTTGACTGCAAAGCGCCAAGGACCTGATTAAGGACCCCACCTGCAGGGAAGTCAGTCGCTTCACAAGCAGTGAAGCAGGTCTGCAGTTGTCTATCTTTCTCTCCCCCTCTCTGTCCTCACCTCCTCTCTCGATTTCTCTCTGTCCTATCCAACAATGAGTGACATCAACAACAACAATAATAACCATAACAAGGCTACAACAAGAGCAACAAAAGGGGGGGGGGGGAATGGCCTCCAGGAGCAGTAGATTCATGGTTCAGGCACAGAGACCCTGCAATAACCCTAGAGGCAAAAAACAAACAAACAAACAAAAAAAAAAAAACAGATAGGCTCAATGGTTAGGAAAAGAAAAATCATGCTGTGCTCAAACTGATTGTTTTACTATACTTGCTTTGCAATGGCTTACAATAAAATTTTGGACACATATATGCAAACCTTCATCTTTCCAAGATAGGTGTTTAGGTGTTTGGAAGACACTCATTCACCTAACCTAGGTCTCTCTCTCTCCCCCATAACACTCAAAGAGTGTTATGTTCTTTCATACTGTCTTTCATCAATGTTCTTTCATCCTGTTTCTTTCCTTTCTTCCCCAGAGCCATTTGCTTTGGCAATATAATACACCACAGTTAGAGTTTTACTTCATGTTTTCCCTTACTGTCCTTGTTTCTTAGTTCCACATGTAAGATAATTTAGTTGTGGCCCTTCTCCCAATATTTTCTATATATACTCTGTGTTATCATTGTATGTTCCTATATTTAGAGTGTTCATCCCTCCTTTTTATTAATATACATTACTTCTCTTGGAAAACCCCAAAGTATGTATATATTATCACATGACTTGAACTGTACTCTATAAAACAAAAGCCTATTTACTATTATTTAAAGACTGTCAACAAATGTTCCAATTCCAGGTGTTTTTCACATTAATTTTCCTATATATTATTGATGACAAAAAAATATTGAAATTTTAATAACAAAGTCCAGGTCTATTTTGTGGGTTTTTTTGCCATATTAAAAAGGAAATGAAAGAAGTTATAATTCTAGTTTTCATGTAATCTCAATACAGTAAGGACTTATACTTTGAAGAAAACTGTTTTGGTTTTTGGCTAAGGCATATTAACAGTAATTACTATATTTTAAAAATGAAGGAAAGCAATGACCTTGTAACTCAGACTCTTCCACTGGCAAAATTCAGCAGCTACATGAAGACTTTTTCAGGGATATCTACCAGAATAAATATAAAGCACAGAAATTCTAAGTGACTGCAGTTTTGATCTCAAGAGATGATTCAGTATACATGAGAGGTACAATAACACAGAGTAGGAGGGATGGAAAGTTTAAGGTGATATATGGAATCCTTGAAAGTGCTTAGAATTCTATTTCTATTTCCAGTTCTTGTCCCTTATATTATTTCTTATCTATGTCAAACATTTTTGTGGCTTCTATATATTTCTATAACTCTATGCTAAGAAATATAATTATTCTGTGGATTTTACTGAATTCATTTCCAAACATTTGAAAGGCAACATAAGTGTTTAATGTGCTGTGAAACAGTCTTTTGGCCATTTAGATTTGTGAGCATTTTTCTCTTTTACTGAATAAATATCTTACTACTTTAAAATAGCCAAATGATTAAAAATTTTATAAAAGAACTAAATATGTAGTTAATATTTTGCATATTTTTCAGAAGTTAGTATATCACTATGTTTATTTAAATAAAATATATTAAACAGTAGAAAATCACCAGATACTATTCCTTATCTGGATTGATGAAGAAGTCATAGCTGATGGTAAATGGGAAAAATACTAAAAAAAATTCTCACCTAAAATAGAAATACATGACTTTTAAAAGTGAAAAAGACTTTTTGAAGAAAAAAATAGGAGTAATATATAATTGATCTACGGACATCCATGTTGGTGACAGAGCTGATGGTAACACCATATGGAAACAACCCAAGTGCTCAACAACAGATGAATTGTTAAAGAGGTGATATATATAATGGAATATTACACAGCTATATAAAATGATGACATACTTCTTTGCTACAATAGATGTAATTGAAGGAGTTATGCTGAGTAAAATAAGAAAGAAGAAGGATGGATACTTGATGATCTCTCATATGGGATCTAAGAAACAAAGAAAATTATAATACAGACTGAATTTTCAACAGACTGATATAATGCAGTAGATTTGGTGAGTCAGAGAGGGAGAAATAGGAGCACTTAGAAGACATGGGGGGGTGGGTGGTCTAAGTCCCTGCTGTTGAACCAGAAGAAAGTTTGGTGAAAGGTAAAATGTACTAATAACTTATCCTGGGGAAATATGGAAATATGCCCCTGTAATGATAGCTCTGTAATCAATATTTCCTAAAAAAAAAAAAAAAAAAAAAAAAGTAATTTTGAGGCAAAAAAGAAAAAAAAAGAAAAAGAAAACCATTAACTTTTTGGATGGTAGAGATATTTCTTACACGGAATGATAGTGATGACATTTGAGGGAATAATATCTTAGTCATATCAGAATATGGAAAAATTTTAGTCACTTTGCATAAGTACCATATCATAGGAAATATGTTTAAATAGAAAGTGTAGGGGGTTCCTCTGGAGATGGGACTATGGAGCAGCAGCTGTGTTTCTTCTCTCCTTTATTCTCCCAGCTCAATTAGGGATACCAAAGGAGATCATCTGGGATTGCAACAAGGCAGGACTAGAAGGACTTCAGGAACCCACCAAATCACTGGTGAGTGCAAATACATGTGGCTCATGGACAAAGAGGAGCCTAGGGAGAGATTAAGTGGCTGGTAACCTTCTGGCAGTTTACCAATTGAGGCACTGCCTCCAGTCTGTAATACCAACAAAAATATGGCTAAAAGGAGGAGAAGACTCCCCTAAGACTCACCAAATGCAACTGTGAGTCTCCATTGCTACTGCCCTCAGAGGCTGGAGCAGCAGGGGGGAGGCTCTGTGCTGATACCAAGGGACACAGAACTGACCAGGAAACTTGAGAAGATCTCCATGTTGGTGGCCTAACGGTGGGGCTGTGTGGTGGGAGCCTTCCATGTTGTTCTCCTGATGAGAACACAGTGAATAGTTGACTCAGAACCTACAGACACGTTTATAACAGGAACTGTTTAGACATTCACTGGGCCCAGCAGTGCTGCCTGGCTTGGCAGAGAAGCTAAATTGAGCCTAGAGCTTTGTATCCTTAGGGCATGAGAGTCTCTTTGCATAACCACTATATTATCTCTCCTCCACCCTGCTTTACCTCTTGGTCAGGAGTGAGTGATTAAGGTAAGAAGCTTACTTATAGTTTAAAAGCCCTAAGGCTCCCATAGCCTACAGGGAAGAAAAAGAACAGAAGAGGATTTTCAACCCAATGTGATCCAACTCAGAGATTAAAATAATATTGAACAAATGTCAATTTCCACAACTGTGAACCATTTAAGTACCTTACTTAGACAGAAGTCAATTCAGGCAAGAGTAATCAGTAATTTGAAAAGTTCTGAGATAGGGGTCTCATAAAATACTATATAGAATGCAAAAAGAAATATTGGAGAAATGAACCAGGACAAGAGTACAGCTCAGAGCCCCACAAATGTTGAAGCACAAAATAATGAGGTCAACATCCAAACATTAGTTAAGGAAATAATCACAGGATTGAGTAAAGAGTTTGAAAGAATTGTCATCCTAAATGCACAAACAACAAATAAGACTCTGGAAGAAAGCACTAATTATCTCAAGGTTATTAGAGAGCTGAAAGCTGAAATAGCTGAGCAAAGAACACAATTAGCTGAACAAGCTAAAAAACAGTATAAGAACAGGGTAACAAAATAAATGAACTCCAGGAAACAGTAGAGGGGAGAGAGAATAGAATAATGGGGCTGAAGACAGAATTAACAAGATCAAGGACAAATTACAGACAACTAAAAAAAAATCTCAAAAGAGATTAAGAGATACTGAAAACAATGACAGAGACATATGGAATGACTTCAAAAGAAATAATATACGCATTATTGACTTACCAGAGGAAGAAAAAGAGGGAGAGGAAGAAAGCATTCTTCAGGACATAATAGCTGAGAACTTCTCTAGTCAAGACAACATCAAATACATAAAGGTTCAAGAAGCCCAGAGGGTCACAAACAGAATTAACCCACACTTAAAGACACCAAGACACATCCTATTTAGAATGGAAAGGAATAAAGATAAAGAAAGGATCCTGAAGACTTCAAGAGAAAAACAAAGAGTTACCTACAGAGGAAAAACCCTAAAATTAGCATCAGAATTCTCCACACAAGCAGTATAGGACAGAATACAATGGCAAGATATCTATCGAGTGCTCAATGAGAAAGGCTTTCAAACAAGACTGCTATATCCTGCTAGACTGTCATTCACACTAGATGGAGGCATAAAAACCATTTCAGACAAGCAAAAGTTGAAGGAGTCAACTATCACCAAGCTTGCCCTGAAATAAGTTCTGAAAGGTCTGCTATAAACAGTCAGAAAACCATAACTATGCCATATATCAGAAACTCTAAAAATATACAAGGATAGCATTAAAATATCTTCAATATTTTATATCAATAAATGCCAATGGCCTTAATTCACCTATTAAAAGGCACAGAGAAGGAAGATGAATCATAAAACACAACCCAACAATATACTCTCTACATGAAACCCAACTTACTCAACAAGACAAACACAAACTCAAAGTGAAAGGATGGAAAACTATCATACAAGCCAATGGCCCACAAAAAAAGGGAAGGGACAGCTATTCTCATATCTGACATTATCAACTTTAAAATAAATAAAATTTAAAAAGATCGGGAGTCACATTCCTTAATGCTCAGAGGATCAGTCAATCAAGAGAACTTAACAATTATTAACATCTATGCACTCAATGAGAAGCCATCTAAATACATCAAGCATCTACTGAAAGAGATATAGCAATATGTTAACAGCAACACTGTCATAGTAGGGGACTTCAACACCCCACTCTCTCAACTTGACAGATCATCCAGGCAGAAAATTAATAAAGACATAAGGGTGCTAAATAAGGAGGTAGATAAATGAGAACTATTGGATATTTTCAGAGTCATTCATCCCAAGAAACTGGAATATACATTCTACTCAAGTCCACATGGATCGTTCTCAAGGACAGACCATAAGTTAGGCCACAAAGACAGGATCAGCAAATTCAAGAGCATTGAAATCATCCCAGGCATATTCTCAGACCACAGTGGAATTAAACTAACACTTAACAATCAACAAAGATTAATAACAGTCCCAAAATGTGGAAGCTCAACAGTACACTACTTAACAACTACTGGGTTAAAAAAGAAATAAAGGAAGAAATCAGAATGTTTCAAGAGTTCAATGAAAATGAAGACACAAGCTATCAACATATTTGGGACACAGCTAAGGCAGCACTGAGAGGGAAGTTCATAGACATACAAGCATACTTTAGGAAACAAGAAAAAGCACAAATAAACAACCTGATTGCACATCTTAAAGAACTGGAAGAAGAAGAAAAAAGGAACCCTAAAGCAACCAAAAGGACATAAATCACTAAAGTTAGGGCAAAATAAATAACAGTGAAAATAAGAAAATCATATAAAACATCAATAAAGTAAATGTTGGTTCTTCAAAAGAGTGAACAAAATTGACAAAAATTAAGCCAAACTCACAAAACAAAAAAGGGAGAAGACCCAAATAAATCAGTTCATAAATGAAATAGGAGATATCACAAAAGACACTGCAGAAATTCAACATGTCAAGCAAGGCTTCTATGAACAACTATATGCCACCAAGCTAGATAACCTGAAAGAAATGGAAGATTTCCTAGATACATATTAACTTCCAAAGTTAAATAAAGAGGAACTAGATAATATAAACAGGCCCATCACAGCTAATGAAATTGAAACAGTTATCAAAAATCTTCCCAAAAATAAAAGTCCTGGACCAGATGGCTTTACAAATGGATTTTAAAACTTCAAAGAAGAAATAATACCTCTACTTTTTAAAGTCTTCCAGAAGACTGAAGAAACTGGAATACTCCCTTCCAGCTTCTATGAGGCCAACATCACTTTGATACTAAAACGGACAGGGACACAACCAAGAAATAAAACTACAGACCAATATCTCTGATGAACATAGATGTGAAAATATTGAACAAAATTCTAGCCTGCCGGATACAGCAATATATTCAAAAGATTGTTCATCATGACCACGTGGGGTTTATACCAGGGATGGAAGGTTGGTTTAATATATGTCAATCAATCAACATGATCTACCACATCAATAAAAGGAAGATCAAAAACCACATGGTCATATCAATAGATGCAGAGAAAGCCTTTGACAAAATACAACATCCCTTTATGAACAAAACACTACAACAAATGGGAATAGATGGAAAATTCCTGAAGATAGTGGAGTCTATATATAGCAAACCTACAGCCAACATCATACTCAATGGTGAAAAACTGGAAGCATTTCTCCTCAGATCAGGTACTAGACAGGGAAGCCGACTATCACCATTATTATTCAACATAGTGTTAGAAGTTCTTGCCATAGCAATCAGGTAGGAGCAAGGAATTAAAGGGATACAGATTGGAGGAGAAGTCAAACTCTCCCTATTTGCAGATTACAGGATAGTATACATAGAAAAACCTAGGGTATCCAGCAAGAAGCTTTTGGAAAAAATCAGGTAATACAATAAGGTGTCAGGCTTCAAAGTTAATATTCAGGAGGTCAGGTGGTAGTGCAGTGGGTTGAGCACACATGGCACAAAGCACAAGGGCCGGCATATGCCAGGCTAACTTCACGGGCAGGAGACAGAAGACCAGGGACTCATGGCTGAGCTGGGAATGCAGTTCAATCTTTATTGACCAGCGGGGATACAGTTTGACAATCTAATCTAATCTAATCTAATCTCTCTTCATTAGAAAGCCCTGTCTTTTATATCTCCTGAGGCGGAAGGGTCAGGAAGAGGAACTACATAGGATAGGGGGCGGGGAGAAGGAAAATAATGTGCGAACCATTGGGGATTAAACCAATGAAAACAATGATTATGTGAAAATACTACAACGTCAAGCAATGCAACAGAAGCGGTCTTAGAAGCAGAATTTAGAAGCATACCAACATTTCCCCCTTTCTTTTTAACTAATGGACATAGTATCAGGAGTGTGGGGTGAACAGAAACCTATATCGTACAGGCATTTTCAAAAGAACTGGCACAAGACATGGAGGAACAAGTAAGAGAGCAGCAAGGACCAGTGTGATGCCAAGGGGAGGGCTGAAGGTGCGTTTCCTGCCTCAAAGGGAAATGCCTAGAAGGCAAAAGGGTAATTCTTGCCTCTGGGGGGCATCTATTGTCTCTGGGAGCATTTCATGCCTCAAAGTTCTTTTCCTGCCTCTGCGGGCATCTCTTGCCCCTGGGGGCATTTTATGCCTCAAAGGGCGTTCCCTGCCTCTGTGGGCATGCCCTAGTAAGGAGGGGTTTCCTGACTCTGGGGGCAGGACATACAGGTGAGGGGGCATGGCCTATAGAGTCCCAAGGCCGCTGACTGCAGTCAGTCTTTGAGAAACCTAGTAGCATAAAGGGAAACTGCTGTAAAGTTGTGTAAAGTGTCCAAGAGGTGTACCAGTAAGTCCAATAGAAGTGTCAGTCCAAAGCAGATGACCACAAAAGAAATGCCAGGGGATGAAATGCTGCACGTCTGTCTCAATGGGCAAGGTTAGCCACCAGAATTCTTCTTTTCTGTAGAGAGTGAGCTTTGGAGTCTGTGAATCTGTTCAGGTCGTGCCAGGTCACACCATTGGCTTTGGGCATGCCTCGTAGTCATGACATCTTGTGGGTTATGTCAGAAGACAGGAGTCCAAATGGATTTCTGGGGGTTCCATTTGAGCAGATGATTTTTCACATGAAGATGACAGCTGTAATTCACTTACTTGTGAAACAAAACTTGAACCAGATTATCCAGATCTCACCATATAGCATCATGAGGCCCCCGGAGGGTGTCCTAGTCCAAGAAGCTCATCAAAATTCCATTTAGGGTGCTTCTGATGGTTCCTGCTGGATTGCTGCAGGCACCCATTTTAAAAAATGTCTTCCCATCGAAGAAAGAATCGAATCAGGAGGATAGAACTAACCACATGTCTCCATACTTGGGGACTGTCAGGGTACTGGAAAATGCTCTTCAAGTTAGAGTAGTCCTTCTCCACGGGAAACATGTGAGAAGGAGTCCAGAAAGTCCAAGGAGAAATCTCCGTGCATCTCCCAAGCTCTACGATCACAGTCATAAGGAACCAAAGTTCCTGGTCAGGGAACCGAAGTGTGGCCCAGAGCAAAATGTTCCAGAGACAGAGAAACTGTTTCATCACGAAAGAGTAGAGGCTTTGGGAAACCTCTTCATAAATAGAAAGCCAGCCTGTGGTGGATGGGTAGCCAAGTTTACTTATATGGGGGATGGGCAGGTTAGGTCCCACGTTGGTTGGGCACTATATGCCAGTCCCTGTTCAGGGTGCCCTTTGCCGGGCTAGCTTCAAGGGCAGGAGAAAGACGACCAGGGAGCTGGGTAGGCAGTTAATCTTTATTGATGAGCGGGAATGCAGTTCGACAATCTAATCTAATCTAATCTCTCTTCATTAGAAAGCCCTGTCTTTTGTATCTCCTGAGGCAGAAGTGTCAGGAAGAGGAAGTACATACTATAGGGGGTGGGGAGAAGGAAAATAGTATGCAAACCAGTGGGGATTAAACCAATGAAAACAATGACTATGTAAATAGACTATAACGTCAAGCAATGCAACAGAAGGGGTCTTAGAAGCAGAATTTAGAAGCATACCAACTGGCATAAGGATCCCTGTTTGAGACCCTGCCTCCCCACCTGCAGGGGAGTTTCTTAACAGGGTGGTGAAGCAGGTCTGAATGTGTCTGTCTTTCTCTCCCCCTCTGTCTTCCCCTCCTCTCTCCATTTTTCTCTGTCCTATCCAAAAACAATGACATCAGTAACAATGATAATAATAATCACAACAATGGTGAAACAAACAGGGTAAAAAAATGGAGAAAAATGGCCTCCAGGAACAGTGGATTTGTGGTGCAGGCACCAAGCCCCAGCAATTCCCCCAAAGGAAAAAATATTAACATTCAAAAGTCAGTGGCATTGCTCTATGCAAACACTAAGTTAGAAGTTCAAATCCAGAAATCAATTAATTTTATTATAGCAACAAAAACAATAAAATATCTAGAAGTAAACCTAACTAAAGAAGTGAAAGTCTTGTATACTGAAAATTATGAGTCACTACTCAAGAAAACTGAAAAAGACACAAAGAAATGGAAAAATAGTCCATGTGTTGGAAGAATTAACATCATCAAAATGAATATACTACCCAGAGCCATCTACAAATTTAATGCTATCCTCATCAAGATCCCAAGCACATTTTTTAGGAGAATAGAACAAATGCTACAAATGTTTATCTGGAACCAGAAAAGACCTAGAATTGCCAAAACAATCTTGAGAAAAAAAACAGAACTGGAGGCATCACACTCCCAGATCTCAAATTATATTTTAGGGCTGTTGTCATCAAAACTGCTTGATGCTGTAACATGAATAAACACACTGATCAGTGGGATAGAATTGAGAGCCCAGAAGTAAGCCCCCATACCTAAGTATATCTAATCTTTGACAAAGGTGCCCAAACTATTAAGTGGGGGAAAGCAGAGTCTCTTCAACAAATGGTGTTGGAAACAATGGGTTGAAACATGCAGAAGAATGAAACTGAACAACTATATTTCACCAAATACAAAAGTAAATTCCATGTGGATCAAGGACTTGGATGTTAGACCACAAACTATCTGATACTTAGAGGAAAATATTGGCAGAACTCTTTTCCACATAAATTTTAAAGACATCTTCAATGAAACAAATTCAATTACAAAGAAGACTAAGGCAAGCATAAACCTATGGGACAACATCAAATTAAAAATCTTCTGCACAGCAAGAGAAACTACTACCCAGACCAAGAGACCCCTCACAGAATGGAGAAGATCTTTACATCAGACAAGAGTTTAATAACCAACATATATAAAGAACTTGCTAAACTCAACAAGAAAACAAATAACCCCATCCAAAAATGGGGAGAAGACATGAACTGAATATTCACCTCAGAATAGACCCAGAAGACTGAGAAACACATGAAAAAATGCTCCTAGTCTTTGATTGTCAGAGAAATGCAAAAAAAGAAGACAACAATGAGATACCACTTCACTCCTGTGAGAATGTCATACATCAGAAAAGGTAGCAGCATCAAATGCTGGAGAACTTGTGGGGTCAAAGGGACTGTCCTACACTACTGGTGGGAATAGAAATTGGCCCAACCTCTGTGGATAATAGTCTGCAGAACTCTCAGAAAGCTAGAAATGTACCTACCCTATGATCCTGCAATTCATCTCCTTAGGATATATCCTAAGGATCCCAGCATACCCATCCAAAAAGATACGTGTACACATATGTTCTTGGCAGCACAATTTGTAATAGCCAAAACCTAGAAGCAACCCAGGTGTCCAACAACAGAAGAGTGGCTGAGCAAGTTGTGGTATATATGCACAATGGAATACTACTAAGCTATTAAAATGGTGACTTCACCATTTTCACCCAATCTTGGTTGGAACTTGAAAAATTCATGTTAAGTGAAATAAGTCAGAAACAGAAGGATGAGTATGGAATGATCTCACTCTCAGGCAGAAGTTGAAAAGCAAGATCACAAGAGAAAACACAAGTAGAACCTGAACTGGAATTGGCATATTGCACCAAAGTAAAAGACTCTGGGGTGAGTTATTGGGTGAGAATAAATACAAACAAACAAACAAAAAAAGACAGAGGACCTAGTGGGGGTTTTATTGTTAGATGGCAAACTGGTAAATGTTATGCATTTAAACTATTGTATTTACTGTAGAATATAAAACATTAATTCCCCAATAAAGGAATTTAAAAAAGGAAATAGATATTGTAGAGAAAATTTTGGCAAAGTTTTAAAGAAAATAAAAAGAAAAATGGAAAAAGCTATTGAACACTAGATGAGCCTGGGGAAAGTGCACTGAAGTCTGAATTTAAGGTTGTAGGGCCAGCAAACTAGTTCCCTTAGATAGTGTGCTGCTTTATCATGTGTGTCACCAAGGTTTTGAGACGAATTCTTATCACGTTGAGGGAATTTTGGTGCTGACTGTCACCCTTTCTCTCCCTTTCTGTTTTTTCTAAAGAAATAAAAAGATAGTCCCTTATTTTTGAAATTTAATTTACAAACTATTATGACTGAGAGTGAGAAGTTACTTTGATTAGTTTTTGAAATGTTTATTGCAGATGCTTCCTGAGTCAGAACTGATGTTGGAAGATCACTTAAGTTGGAAAAGTTCAAGGAAGATGAAAGAATATATTAGGCAAGAATGGTGACAAAATGATGAGTAAAGAAATATGCTTTTTTTTTAGATAAGACTAATAATGGAATATGCATAGATGAGAGACCAGTGAAATAAAATGATCAAGGCCAACTGTCATATTTCTGTTTAAACTATTTACTGATACAGGGAAGATTAGAGACAATATATTCTTGGGAGATGGTAGAAAATAATGTTGATATACATATTTGAGTAAGGCATACTGGGTGGTGGTGAACCAGGTTGAGTGCATACATTACCATGCACAAGGCCCCAAGTTCAAGCTCTTATTCCCCACCTACAGGGGGAAAGTTTCATAAAATGTGAAACCATGCTGCAGGTATCTCTCTTTCTTTCTCCATTTCTAGTCTCTCTTTCCATCTCAATTTCTCTTTGTCTCTATTCAATAAAATACAAATAAACTTTTAAATATTAAAAAAGAAAGATTCAATATTAAATTTGAAATGATCTATTAGAAATCTGACAAGAAACTAAAGTTGTCACACTAATTAGTATGACCATTAATCTAAAGCTCTAGTCCTGAAACTATCCAATTTCATGTTGTCTTTCACTTCTCAATACATTCTTATACTGCTGCTTTTTTTTTCCTATTCTCTTCCTTTGTTAAGAACCCTGATGGTTGGTTACTTTGGTTACTTGCAGTAGTTCATGCCTTTCCTTTGTTACAGTTCTTGTCTGGGATATGAAGGATGTCTTTTGAAGGCTATTAAATTAGATAACAAGTCAACAGATTACTCAGACAATAGCCTCAATCCATATACTAGGAGGCCATCACCCCTAGCTAAGAAAAGGATCATAGTAAATTTCATATATTTTGAACTCTGGAGTTTTGAACTTCTTCTCTCACCATTATTGGTGTCTTTAGTGATTTACTCAATCCTAGTTCTCAATGGAAACCTGGGTCCCAGCAACCATATAATACATGTAGAAGAAATGTCAGACAAACATCACCAGTGGCTTATACCATGCATAGGTCTAAGAAGGCTTGTTTGTGGAGACTCAACAGTCCATCCCTGCCTGCCCTAGGGTCCAAAGGACTTATCAAAAAGAAGGTCCCTTGATCTCTTCAAAGTGGAAAGAATATAGCAACGGGGGTTGCTCACTCCTAAAATATGATTGTTATACACACCCCAAACTGCAAGCCTCAGGTCAATTTTTTCTATTCTTAAACACAGAGAGCTCATACCAGTTTTACTGAGGAAAAGAAAGGTAGACAGTTGAAACAAAAAATTACATAGTATAAAGAGAAGGAATGATTAAACATGAAGGACAATAATTATATATCATTGAAATGAATCATAGGAAAAAAAGTACAGGCTTGAATAAAGTCATTTTTTCTGCAAAAACATACCACAAAATACAGATAAATATGAACATCAAGAATTGTCTTTCAAAATAAGTTTTATTTAAGTGTTGTTTTGTTTAAATACTCATTTATTTTGTTCCTGGATGCAAATGAGTATAATTATTTAAAAGTTTTAAGTTGAAATAATGAAAAAACCTTTAATTGCATATTTTTCCTTTATCAAGATCTTATTGCATATTTTATTGATACTAGTATTAAAGATATTATTTTTAAGTCAACACATATCTAAGACTGTGGAGAACTATGGTAGTTATCAAGGGGGACTGTGAGTTAGGCACAGATCTTTGATTGTGGGAGTGGTATGAAACTATACCCCTATATCTTATAATCTAAGAAGTCACTATTAAATCAATATGTCAGGGAAATTATTTAATATTTCATGTTCTTAAACTGTCTAGATTTAAATTTTTTGTATTATTTTAGTCTAAATATTTAATGTTTCAAATGTGTAAGCTGCTGACTAAATTCTGACACTGGGCTTAAATTGTTTAAACAGTTTAAATATCTGTTACCTATAACCTCAAGCCAATTAGATCAAAAGCATTTGATCCTATCAACGTCTAAGATATTGTTAGTAATTATTATTCTAAAATTGCATAAAGCATGGTAAGGTCAAATACATTTCAGTAATCTTTTTTAATTTTTGTATTTATAAAAAGGAAACACTGACAAAAAACACAGGATAAGAGGGATACAACTCCACGCAATTCCAACCACTGGAACTCTGTATCTCATTACCTCCCATGATAGCTTTCCTATTCTTTATCCCTCAGTGAGTATGGAGCCAGGGTCATTATGGGGTGCAAAAGGTGGAAGATCTGGCTTCTGTAATTGCTTCCCCACTGCTGATCATGGGTGTTGACAGGCATACTCCCAGCCTGTATCTCTCTTTTCCTGGGCTCTGGGGAAGTGGGGCTCCAGGACATTGGTGGAGTCTTCTGCCCAGGGAAGTATGTTTGGAATCATGGTAGCATCTTGAATCTGAAGGCCTTTCCCAAGAATCTCAGGTTAAAAGCTACTTCTTTTCAGAGCTTACACCAGGTGTTGTCTCCAAGTTGCCATTTTGGCTCATCTCCTCTAGTTCATTAAATTCTAATCATTGAGGTTGCAAAGAAAAACAAGCTCCTAACTGAGTTAGTTATAAGAATAATCAGCTATTGTCATTTTAAACTCTTTATAAGACTACAGGAAATCTTTCCCATTCTCTTTAAAATCAATATTTCTCCTTGTCCTAGTACTTCTGGGATTTAGTTTGCATGCCTTGATACCTCTAATACATTATCCTATTGTAAAGCCATCTTGGTTTCAATTAAACTTGACACTACTTGTGCAATCACAAAGTCATGCTACCCTAGGTTAGATCAATATGGTAAATAGTTAATCATTTAAAACAATTAATTGTTTAAAACAGTTAGGTGTGTGTGTGTGTGTGTGTGTGTGTGTGTGTGTGTGTGTGTGTGTGTGTGTGTGTGTTTACAAGTGTAGGCACCACTCACTGCCCTTACTTGGCTTTGAAATATTCTATACTCTACTCTGACACCACCGTTCCTGACAATATTTCTAGCCCATCTTCATCTTAGACATCAAGGTCAAGCAAAGATTACTAAAGTCCTCATCCTCAGCTCCTGGGAGTATACCTAAAATAGATATCCCAGCTGCTTTCTACACTAGGGTTCCGATTCCTATTTACTTTGTTACTTCTCTTTGAAAGGCAACATATTTGTTTGGTAATGTGTTGTGTGCTGATAGGTTCTTGTTTATTAGACATTTTATCCTGGTTTATATCTTACTGCCTTTTAGCCACCAAATTGTAGATGCTACTGCAATTTCATCTTGACCTCCCCAGGCAGGTGACCTTGCCAATATATCTTGGAATTTCACTTCTCCAGAGCCCTGCCCTACTAGGGGAAGATAGAAACAGAGTGAATCTATTGATCAAACTGCCAATGTTCATGTCCAGTGGAGACATGATTACAGAAGCCAGAACTTCTTCCTTCCTTCTGCACCCCAAAAAGAATTTTGGTTTGTACTCCTAAAGCAGGGAGATGTTAGGGCTCTAAATTCCAATTTGCTGGGATATGGAGTGTTTATCATCAGGATTGTTTTCTTTTAAAAAATTAACTTATAATATTTATTTACTTATTTATTGCCTCCAGGGTTATCGGTGGGGTTTAGTGCCTGTAATACAAATCTACTGCTCCTATGGCCAGTTTTTCAAATTTTGGGATAGGATAGAGAGAAATTGAGAGGGGAGAGGAGATAGTGAGAGATAGACACCTGCAGACCTGCTTCACAGATTATGAAGCAACCCCCCCCACCTGGGGTGTTGGGAGCAGCGTTCAAGGTAAACCTCTTAAGCCCCCCGAAAAGAAGGATAGCCAGGAGGTGCAACATGGGTACCCCATGACCTTTGACTGGGCTCTGCAAACTTCCCTGCTCTTGTTTTGTTTATGCCTCGGCTGGCTGATGTGGACTTGGTGGCATGTAACCACTCCCCTATTTTTCTGTTATGCTTAGTTGATCATATTCCTGGAACTAGCTACACATAGGACAATAGTAATGGGAACATAACAATTGTAGAAAAATAAGTTTTTCAAGCAAATCATTAGAGGAGGAGAACAAAATCCAGTAACTGCTTGATCTTTACAATAACCGACTGATCTTTAACTAACTGCCAGTAAATCATGATACCTTGTGTAGTCTTTTATTGTGTAGAACTGCTTGCCTTCTGTATAAATCCTGGAGATTCAGAAATAAAGTTACCATGTCTTTGGCACTGGTCCTCCCTTCCCCATTCATCTCTCATTCCTTCTCTCAGGTTTATCATTCGACTTTACTCTGTGCTGGACGCGGAGACAACACCAGGGGAGCTGGGGCTTCCAACTGGGATCTTTGAGTAGGTCCTTGTGCTTCTTACTATCTGTATTTAACACTGTGTGCCACCACTGGACTCCAGGATTCTTTGTTTTTATACCATGACTGAAAGGTAGAAGAATCTGGAAAACACCAGAGGAAGTCAAGCACTGTTTCTTTTATCTGAAAAAAAAAAAAGAAGGAAAAAAAAAATAGGACACTCAGAAGGATTAATAGGCATTAAGTGTGACTTAGAAAGGAAATGAAGGAAGGACCATAGAAATTAAAAAAAAAATCACACACACACATTTTATAGTCTATATATGTGACTTTTGGAGAACTATGGCAGTTTCCACTGGGGGGGGTCATGGAACCCTGGTGGTGGGAATAGTGTGTTATTATACCACTACCTTCTTATGGTTTGTGAATCACTATTACATCACTAGTAAAATAAATGAATTAAGTAAGATTGTTATTATTTTACATTTTTTAATTTATTTATAAAATGGAAATATTGACAAGACCACAGGACAAGAAGGGTACAATTCAACACAGTTCCCACCACCAGAATGCCATATCTCATCCCCTCCCTTGAAAACTTTCTTATTCTTTATCCCTCTGGGAACATGGACCCAGGATCATTATGGGGTGCAGAAAGTGGAAGGTCTGGCTTCTGTAATTGCTTCCCTCTGATCATGGGTGTTGACAGGTCGACCCATACTCCCAGCCTGTCTATCTCTTTCCCTAGTTGGGCAGGGGTCTGATAGGTCAGCCTTCAGGACATATCCGTGGGGTCATCTGCCCAGGGAAGTCAGGCTGGCATCATCGTATTATCTGGAACCTGATGGCTGAAAGAGAGTTAAGATATAAAGCAGAACAAATTGTTAACTAATTATGAACCTAAAGGCAAGAATATTGCAGATGAAGATTTGGGGTCTCCATTTTGGAAAAAGCTAGTAGGTCTATTTTAGGTATATTGCAAGGGGCCCATGAATTTATTAATTTTTGCCTGAGTCTGGTAGCTAACATGCAGGTGGAGCCAAGGTATTGTCTGGAGAGATAATGTCATCATTGGATAAAGGGCTAGAAAGCTGGATCAGGGAAGAAAGTAGTTCTCAAATGTGGGAAACAAGTAAGATTATTTTTATATTTCTGTTTCTTAAACTATACTTTATAAACGGATTTGTATAATATTAAATGATTATTGGTGTTCTATAATTATATGAGGGACAGTATTTCTAGGGAGCAGGAAATCTGAGTTAATAATTTTCTTTTCCTCCCTCTTTTTTATGCTTTTCTCTCTAATAAGTGAAAAATAATCTAGTAAAACTTCATTCTCATTTAATAGAAAAGTTTACTTAATTTTCAATTTTAAGGAAAAATTAACTAATTTTCTATAAGAAATGCTATTTTATTTACACTATTTTAATATCTGATAACTCAAAGAAGTTGTATATGGAATTGTACTTTACTGTTTTATGAAAATGTGTAGGTGTGTGTGTGACTGTGTGTTAAAAAAGAACATTATAATTAAATGAACTAATTAGCATAGTAACATTGTATTTAAATTTTGTTAATTATACAGATGTTACTTAACCTTTATGTACATTTTTTTATCTGTAAAACCAGGAGAATTATAATACCCAACTTCGTAAAGTCAGACTATATATATTAATAAACCTAAACTCCTAGTTTAAGAATTTGGCTTATTGGATAAATTAATAAACGTTAGTTTTATCACTTTTGTCATTTTATTACTACAAGTATTACTACTGTTCCTAGCTTACCTAACGTGAAAATTTGGTAAGCAGTCAATATCAGAAGGTCAATTTTGGGTATTGGGCGGTGGCACATCAGGTTAAACGGGCCCAATACAAACTGCAAGAGTCTGTGCAAGGATCCCGTTAGACCTCCTGGCTCCCCAACCTGAAGGGAGGTTGCTTCACAAGCAGCGAGAGAGGTCTGCAGGTGTCCATTTCTCTCTCTTATTTACTCTCTCTCCCCTGTCAATTTCTCTCTGTCCTATCTAATAAAAATGAAAATATCCAGCAGGAGCAGTGAATTCGTATTGTAGGCACTGAGCCCCGGCAATAATCCTGGAGGCAATAATAATCTAAGCCCCAGAAACAGATATTGTAGAGGTGCAGGAGATAATCTTCCCAGTTCTACAGGTGCTTTTCAAACTAGGTCCATGATTCAAAAATGAACATTCAGATTAGTTAAGGAAACCTAATTTTATAAAGTTCACAAGAAACTAACAATTATACATTTCCCAATTTTTGCCAGGTAGAATGCAGTATGAATACAGAGTTAAGGAACTCGAGAATCAAGAAAAAAGGAGAGAAAGACTTGAGGAAGAGGAGATGAATTCATTAATGAAACTTTCACTCTGGAAGTAGCCCAGCATACAGTACTTTTTTTTTTGAAAGCTGATTGCTGAAGTGACCCCTAAATCTAAGCAATCTCTAGTCCTTAAAGAAATGGTAACAGCTAGGGAATCGGGTGGTAGCACAGCGGGTTAAGCGCACTTGGCACAAAACGCAAGGCCTGGCCTAAGGATCCCAGTTCGAGCCCACAGCTCTCCACCTGCAAGGGAGTCGCTTCACAGGCGGTGAAGCAAGTCTGCAGGTGTCTATCTTTCCCCCTCTCTGTCTTCCCCTCCTCTCTTCATTTCTCTCTGTCCTATCCAATAACAACGATAACAGTAACTACAACAACAATAAAAAACAAGGGCAACAAAAGAGTAAATAAATAAATATTTTTAAAAATTTAATAAAAAGAAATAGTAACAGCTTATTAGAAAGCTCATACGATATCAATTGGCCTAGCTTCCCTATACCATGGTGAAACTTATTAGAAAATATATTCTCTGCACCAACTTAAAAAAAATCCTATCTGACCCTGCTGGTGCAATTTATCTCATAGGATATTTGTCTCAGAATATTTCAATATTTAACTCAAGCATGTTTCAAGGAGTATTGAGTATTTTTAACTACTGCTAAGAGAGAAAGTAACTTGTGAAAATATTTTTTGAATTTTAACAAATTTTAATAGATATTTTGTGAAGTACATAGAATATTTGGAGTCTATGGTAGTGTATGTTTTTATTAATTTATTAAACTCATATTAAAATATTAGTTTTCTATATTCTATCTGCTATGGAAATAGAACAGTGGTTCTGAAAGCTATTTTCATGTTTGAGCACCTTAATCCTAGGCACTACCATAAACCAGAGATGAGCAGTGCTCTGGCAAATAGAAATTCTAATGATAATTATAATGATGATAACAGTAATAATGACAATAATAACAACCAATGTTCTTCCAATAAAAGTTCTGGTTAGTTGGAAGTCCAGAAATGAAAATTAAACATAGGGAGTTGGATGGTAGGTAGCACAGCAGGTTAAGAGGATGTGGCGTAAAGCTCAAGGACGGGCAATAAGGATCCCACTTGGAGTCCCAGCTACCCACCTGCAGGAGAGTCGCTTAACAGGCAGTGAAGCAGGTCTGCAGGTGCCTATCTTTCTCTCCCCCTCTCTGTCTTCCCCTTCTCTCTGCATTTCTCTCTGTACTATCCAACAACAACAACATCAATAATAACTACAACAAGGGCAACACAAAGGACTAAATAAATAAATATTTAAAAAATTAAAAAAGAAAAAGAAATGAGTCTATTTTTAGTTTTTGTAGTAGCTATTCAAAATCACTTTAATTACTAATTATGCACATAGAAACACCACTGTTTTTGCCACAGTGATACTAAAACTCAGGTAAAATTAGTGATAAATCATAGGCTGAAAGTGAAAAAAACAGTAAAAGACTAGATTAACTCTAGGTGGTACAGTTTTTAAACTAAGAAGCCTGTTTATTATTTGAATAGTCAACATGATCAAATTAATTAACTGCTCTGGTTTTCTAAGTAAAAGTTCGATTAAGATCACACTGACAGCTCATTTTCCCAAACTGCTGTGGCCATTACTTTCACAAGTTGACAACATTACTTAATCTTGTCTGATATACATAATAGAATGTCATGTTTCTTTAGTGACTATCATTTTATTTAAAATTGCATCTCTTCCAATGCTTTTTTAAAAAGGCATTCACTCAAGAGGTCAAGATTATCAAAAATTTATATGATTAAAAAAGGCAACTTATTGCTAAGAAGAGACACAGATTGTTAACTTACGTCATGAGAAATCTAAGGTTATAAGCTCATGAAACTGAACTCTGTTGAGTATAACCTTTTTTATTCAAACGCATATCAGTTTTAATAGGTTTTTTTTTTTTTTGCCTCCAGGGTTATCTCTGGGACTCAGTGCCTGCACTATAAATCCACTGCTCTTAGAGGATATTTTTCCCTTTTGTTGTCCTTGTTGTTGTTATTGCAGTCGTTGTTGTTGGATAGGACAGAGAGAAATCAAGAGACGAGGGGAAGACAAAGAGGGGGAGAGAAAGATAGACAACTGAAAACTTGCTTCTTTGCCTGTGAAGCTACCCCCTTGCAGGAGGGTATGTGGGGAACTGGGCCGTGGAACTGGGACCCTTACTCTGGTCCTTGGGCTTCAGGCCATGTGTGCTTAACCCACTACTCCACTATCCAGGCCTCCATAGGTTTTAATATAATAATTAATTGTAATGTTTACAGATATTTTATTCTGCAATTTAATGCTGTCAATTCTCTAATACTTGAATAAATAGTACATCACTAATAGATATCTAAAATATTTAAATTCATTAAATTATTTTAAAACTAATATAACTGAGGTTATTAGAGAATGTGTTTAATTGCTTAAGCAAGACTTCAATGAGCATTATCTTGAAGTACCTTAAAATTTAAAATTGTATAAATATCACACTAAACTATATTATGTTATACTATATTCACATGCAGTGTTAATAATGAAAGTCACCATAAAGTTATGTCTATACACATTTAACAGATGTTTTTGAATGAAAAAATGAATCACTATATTCACTATTTTCATTTCTTTTATAAGTAGATATAATTTTATTGGAAATAACAATGAAGATCAGTTTTGTCTCTTCTTGTCCCAAAGAAACTTTTTTTTCCTCATCACCTACAGATATTCATTAACAAAATCAATCTCTGTATGTGGAACTACTCACCAAAATAAGAAATATAAAGAGAAGAGGATGTGCTTAACATTTTCTCAACAAGGACAAGATATTAACCTCCCACACAATGAAATAGTTCCACCCAATTTCCCTGAATGAGTTCTTAATTTAATTGGTCATTTGAAATGCATTTGTGTATAAAAAGTGTGCAGCCTTATCCAAAAGGAGGAAACTGCTTATAGATTAAATTTTTAATGACAAACAGGAAGAAGAATGTGGTTGAATCAGTAAAGGTTAAGGGGAAATTACTATCTTTAAAATTTTTGTTGAAGTTAATGACTAAAGTCAAATACACAGAACTTAATGCTAAATATCAATGTATATGCATTAAAGATTAATGTTGATATTTTGAAGCTATAGTACAATAAATATTTAGAAAAAATTCTGAGATTGCCTCAGAAAAATGAATTGTCTTAAAATAAAATAATGCAAGTCTGCCGTGTATGTCCTTAAAAGAAATAAAAACCAAATGTGAAGTTACAAAATTGTAGATCTAACGCAATATTTGCCAGAAGTGTGACTTTTCTATATAGTATCTATAAATAAATCACATTTTCTAGAAATGTTATTATTATTTTAGTTGATTATGTATATTTCAGTGAAAAAAAGCTATTTTTTGTTCAAGATTTAGAGCTACTATGAAAAGCAAGCTTTATTTGCTGTATTTCATGAATTGTATTCTGATATCACGTATCCTTATTTCAACATTTTCATATTAAAGATTGTATTTAATATGAAAAACTTGAAATATTTGATGTCTCAAACATCCATTCCAAATTGGTTAAATCATTTTATATTGAGACAACTACATATACAAACTGACAAATTTGGGGGCTTGGTGATGGACCTGGTTGAGCACACGTTACAATGTATAAGGACCTGGGTTCAAGACACACAGGTCCTCACCTGCAGGGAGGAAAGCTTCACAAGTGGTGAACCAGTGCTGCAGGTCTCTCTCTCTCTCTTTCTTCTCTTTCATCTCAATTTCTGGCTGTCTCCTTTCAATAAATAAATAAAAACAATAAAAATTTAAAAACGACAAACCCACTCAATTATGGATAATATATATATCCCCTAGGGCCCACGAAATAGCTCACTTGGATAATTTGCTACTTTACCATGTTTATGAACTAAATTTGTGTCCAACCTGCACTGCATTGAAGGATGCTTTGCTGCTGTGGACTTTTGCAAACTCTGCCTCTCTGCCTTTTTGTCTCTATTTGGGAAAAAAACTCTGTAAATATCAGCAAAGGAGAACACTTAGGAGTGTGCCTATTTTGCCATATATGTAAACCTGGTTTGAGGCCAACCCCCATTACACTGGGATAAAATCCAGCATCAGCATGTTTTTTCCTTCTCTCCCTGTTTCCTTTCTATTCAGAATATTGGGCCAGAGCAGTTAAGCTCTGACAATGATAAGGAAAAAAAATATCTCCTTTAGATGATAACATTTAACAACTAATACTAAAACAGTTGACTACCATCTTAGTGTTAACTTTATAAAAAAAAATAAGTTCTAATCTAATGCCTCTGTTTTTTATCTACTTGAAATCAACTTTTGTGCATGGCCATATGTGATGGTGTAATTTCATTTGTCTGCATATTTCAATCCAGTTTTTGCAACATCACACAAAGAGACTCTCCTTCCTCCAAGGTCCTGGTGCATAACTAAAGTATACTCATGTCAATGACTGCACAACCCCTATCAATAAAAAGAAAGTTACTGTACTTAAAGGCAATCAATAACCAAACCAAAACCAATAACTATGATATATAAAGGAAAGACATTTATTTAATCTGTATATGACAATCTATATGATCACCAATGGATAATGTTCCTCCATTTTTATAACTAGCAGTGGCTATAGTCAAGAAGATTTGACATTTTTATAAATGTTGACAGAAGTGCTCACTTAAAAAACACATGGCATCTGAGAAATTATGAGTGCATGTGTGCAATCAAAAGGTAGCTTATGCTGAAATAGATGACTCTCAACTATTTCCTGTTAGAAGTAAGAAAATGTGTTAATTGCATTTAATATAGTTTATTACACTGTATTCAACACAGGCCATCTGTCTACACAGCTGCTTCTTGGTGGTTACAGCCAAGCAAGTGACTATATATATATATATGGAAGCACAATTGAAAACAACAAAACAGTCCACAATGATTGAGTTTGTGTTATAAGGCTATGTGCTAAATAGCTTTAAAAAATATATAGCAGAGGAAATGTAAAACACACTAGATTGTGTTCTGCCAAAAGAAATAAGTTTGTTAGAAGTTTATTTTGATAAACCATTTGATTGAGAACTTTGAAAGTTTATATTGATTTAAGGCAAAAGTTAAAAACATTATTTTCCTTAATATTTAAGCAAAAGCTTATGTTTGGAATTGATGAGATGGAATATGAAGAAAGGGACCTGCATGTCTGAAACATGGCAGAACTAAAAATTATGTTTGAAAATGAGTTGAAGATAACTTTATCAATAACGTTAATTATTCACTATATTATCAATATTTCTGTGTCATATTGCAGCTCATTAAACAGTGAAGTCTACTCTTCAAACAAAAAGTTGTCATGAATAAAATGTGTTTTGCTTGGTAAGCTTTGTTGGTAAGCTTCAACAACAATGTTCTGATAACAGATGGATTCAGACAAGAATTAGTAGGTGAAGTATACTGAAATTGATTTATTTTTTTTAATTTTTAATTTTTTTATTCAAATGGATTGATAAATATTGGGAAAAGGAAAATTTTAGAAAGTTAAAAATAAATATGCACAAGTTTACAAACATCTTTAGATGAGATTGCAACTTTGATCATTTAAATTTTATTTAATGCATTTGTTTTGACTATGATGAGGACTGCTTTATTGTAAAGGAAAAATTGGCCTCAGGAAGTAATACTACTATGCTGCTTTGTGAGGAAGAATGGTACTAGGTAATTATCATTAGTTTTAACCAATATTTATTGAGGGTTTTTCTTTGGCAAATTTTTAAAGTAACAATTTCACAGTGAATAAAGAAAATATGAATCCTTACCTATGCAATGATCACATTCTGTTGTATCAAAGAGAAAGATGAAACAATAAATATGAAAAATGCACAGTATGTTTAGGTGATGTTATGTTCTGCGAGGTAAATAAAAGTTTGCAAGGGAGTAATATAGAGGAAATGTAATTTTATCTGAATGATGATCTAAAGGAAGGAAAGACAGTAGTTATACATTTGTGTAAAGAACGTTCCACATATAGGAAAGTTAAAAAAAAAAAAAACTTTGAATCTTAAGCTGATCTATATGTTCAAAACAGAATAAGGAACTCTGGGATCTTTTTGAGAATATTTTTAGTCAACCCCCTATTTGTAAAATTATTATCAAATTTGTATGCACTAACTCAAATAACCAGGGGAGACTTATATCATAAATAGAAATAACAAATAGTACATAGATCAGTCTATACAATTTTTTAAATATTTATTTTCCCTTTTGTTGTCCTTTTTTATTATTGTTGTTGTTATTGATGTCATCATTGTTGGATAGGACAGAGAGAAATGGAGAGAGGACTAGAAGACAGAGAGGGGGAGAGAAAGACACCTGCAGACCTGCTTCATCGCCTCCCCTGCAGGTGAGTAGCCAGGGCTCAAACCGGGATTCTTATGCTGGTCCTTGCACTTTGCACCACATGCACTTAACCCGCTGCACTAACTCCCACCCCCTCCCCATACAATTTTTAATCACTAACCTGTGTGAACTTTTTTATATAATAATTCTGGAGTGGAATTTTAATAGTTTTTTTTCTTCGTCTTATTCCCAAAGTAATTAGATATTATTTGAACTCTGGTGCTATTTAATTTAACATTTTGAAAAGATGATGAGGAAACTATAGGGGGGCAGGTAGTTGTGCACTGGGTTAAGTGCACATAGTATAGAGCTCAAGGACCCTTGCAAGGATCTGGTTCCAGTGTCTGCATCCCCATCTGCAAGAGGGTCACTTCACAAGTGGTGAAGCAGGTCTACAGGTGTCTTTCTCTATTTCCCTCTCAATTTCTCCTTCCCCCTTTCATTTTTGTGTTCCAACCTAAAAAAATAATAGGAAAAATGGCCTCTAGGAATAGTGGATAGTGGATTCAGATATTACTCTGGAGGCAAAATCTTCTTCTAGCGTTTGCCCTTCTTCCATAGCCAGTCAACAGCGTCAGGTTGAGCCTGATGTAAAGTTTTGAGACCTCTTTTGAATCTGGAGAGGTGGCAGTCGTTGACTATGTGGGTCATAGTCTGTCTGTAGCCACAGGGGCAATTCGGGTCGTCTCTGGCTCCCCAGCGATGGAACATAGCAGCGCACCAGCCATGGCCTGTTCCATAGCGATTGATGAGGGCCCAATCATAACGTGCTAGGTCAAAGCCGGGTTGACGCTTGCAGGGGTCTGTGATGAGGTGTTTGTTCTTTACCTCAGCTGACTGCCAACTCTGTTTCCAAGAGTCTGGAACAGAGAAGTTCAGTGTAGGCGTAGGGGACCAGATTGGGTGACGAGATGTCAAGCGTTAGACAGGGTGGGCGAAGATATTCGCGTATATTGGCAGGTCCGGTCGAGCACAGACGTGGGAAATGAACTTAGATGATGCCGCATCCCGACGAATATCTGGCGGGGTGATGTTGCTAAGAACTGGCAGCCATGGAACCGGGGTGGAACGGATGGTTCCAGAAATTATCCTCATAGAGGAATATAATTTGGAATCGACCAAGTGGACATGGGGGCTACGGAACCATACTGGGGCACAGTATTCTGCAGTGGAATAGCATAATGCCAGAGATGATGATCGTAGTGTGGAAGCGCTCGCACCCCATGAGGAGCTGGCCAGTCTTGCAATGATTTTATTCCTCGCGCCCACCTTTGCTGCAGTTTCTATGAGATGTTTGTAAAATGACAGAGTGCAATCGAGAGTAACGCCAAGATAGACTGGCTGGGCTTCATGCCGGATTCTCGTATCGCCAAGCTGCACATTAAGCTCACGCAAGGCCGAGGCATGGTGTAGATGGAAAACAGATGATACCGTTTTTGCAGTGCTAGGGATTAGTCGCCATTTTTTACAGTAATCAGATATCAGAGACATGTCTTTCGTGAGTGTTTCCTCGAGGATGTCGAACTTGGCTGCCTGAGTTGCACAGCAGATGTCATCGGCGTAGATGAACTTCCTTGAAGAAGTTTCTGGGAGGTCATTGATGTAAATATTAAATAGCTTGGAGCCAGAACAGAGCCCTGGGGGCAAAATAATAATAATAATGAAACTATGTAAAGTATTTCTGGTACTCTTTATTGTTTTTTATCAGAAGAGAACTGATAGGATATTTGTAGCACCAGAGAGAAGGAACAGAAGATACACTGAATATGCAAGTGATGCCAAGATAACTTTAAAGAATGGTCTATGGGAGTATGTAGTGTTAAGAGACTCCTTTTGTTTTACAGATCAGAAATAATTTCATAAAGATTTTAAAACTGTACTAGAGCATAAAGTACATTTTTTTGCCAAAAAATTATTTGCCAAAGATAGAGTGATTAGTAATATTATTACCAAAGAAAGAAATGGTTTGTTTCAGATTAAAGATTAATTAGTTAGTGCCAAGAATTATTCACCCAGAAGGTAGAATATTTATGATACAAATATATTCAACATTGAATTAAATAAAAGGCTTCTGTTTTCTCATATGTAGAATATAGAAAATTGAAAGCCATGAACTTGAAAAAAAAAAAGAAAAGGGTGCTCCAAGAAGTAGCACGATGGATAAAGCACTGGACTATCAAGCATGAGGTCCTGAGTTCAATCCCTGGTAGTACATGTACCAAAGTGATGTCTGGTTCTGGTTATTTCTCTCCTTCATCTTATCTTTATCATTAATAAATAAATAAAATGTTTTTAAAAAGGACATAGCCATGTCACTAAGACATTATAAGAGCAATGGCCATTATTTTAAGGAGGATAGAGGCACAGAACTTTAGTGGTGGATTTGATATGGAACTATACCACTGTAATCTTATAATCTTTAAACCTATATTAAACCACCAACAAACAAATTAAAAAAAACACTTTTCATATGTTAAATTTTGTAATTAGGAATAAAGGTACTGTTATCAGTTAAAATGATAATTGGAAAGGGGTTCACAAGTAGTGAAGCAAATCTGTATATGTCCTTTCCTTCTCTTTCCCTCTCCTCTCTTATTTTCTCTCTATCCTAGCCAATAAAAAATGAATAAAGACAGAAGAAAAAGAAAAAAGGAAAGAAAGAAAGAGAAAGGAAGAGAGAGAAAGAATGAATGGATGAAAAAATGATGGCCATGTGGAATGGTGGATTCAAAGTAGTGCCTGCACTGAGCCTCAGTGAAAACCCTGATAGCATAAAAAGAAGAAGAAGAAGAAGAAGAAGAAGAAGAAGAAGAAGAAGAAGAAGAAGAAGAAGAAGAAGAAGAAAGAGGCAAGAAAAGAAAATAAATAAAAGAAGAAAGGAAGAAAAAGAAAAGTTATTGGAGGGGTCATGCTGTGTCACACCTAGTTGTGCCCACTTTACTATGTACAAGGATGTGGGTTCAGGAGTACTTAAGCAGTGCTGCAAGCATCTCTTTCTTCCTCCCATCACAATTTAAATTAAATGAAAAGAAGAAGATCTGTAAAAGGGGAAAATGGCCTTTGAGATTTGATGAATCTATAGTGTATCAAAATTTCAGAATTTTTTCGAATCATTTTGTTTCCAGTAATGCTCATGTAGGATATCATGAGACTTTTCAGGGACATGTGTCTCAGTGAGTGAAGAAGTCTCACCTCCCACTCATATGTCAGCAAATTTCTTGATCAGAAATTTCCATATACATAGAATAGAAAATTATATGCCACTAAAGTTATTAAAACTATTCCACTTTGTCCTACTCAGGCAGAACTCTGCATTGGATGAATACTAATTATTATTACTGGAAAACAGGTAAAAACCTCAGGGAAGCATTATCTATAGACAATAATTGGTGGTCCCCAATTACATCTATAAATGAGATACTTACTGTTGAACAATATTCTTATTTATCAAAAATGTATACTAATTTACTAGAGTGTGATATATGTTGTATTGTCAAAATACAGAAAAATAAGCAGCATAACTGTTACCTAACTATGCTTGGAAGTATATGAAGCAAATCAAAGTTCCTGAATACTTGTCAGATTTTAAGGACTAACTCCTTCATTGGTTGCTTAAGTACTGGGGTGATGTACTTAAAGGAACATTTTGTATAATTTTGATGACTACTCTTCAATGATTTTGCTTGCAATAAAACTATTTTAATGGCACTGTGAAGAAATAATATTTGTAGACTGGATGGCTGCACACCTGCTTGTGGCACACCTAGTTGAGTGTCCAAGGTACCTGGTTCAAAACCCTGATCTCCTCTTGCAAGAGGCAGACTTCACAAATGGTGACAGGCTGCAAGTTTTTATTTCAAAGAGTGTCTTTTCAACACACAACTCTGGAAAGATTGGACAGCCACATATAGAAAAGTGAAATTAGGCCACAACTTAACACCATACGCCAAAATCAAGTCAAAACAGTTTAAAGACCTGGATATTAGATCAAAAACTCAAAAACTGAGGGGGTTCCCGGAAGATGGCGGACTGAGAAGTGCTAGTGGCATGAGCTCCGATCACATCTTCTGGAAACGGTAGGATTTTCTGCCTTTAGCAGGCCAGTCAATAAGGGGTCCTAGCGGTGACACCAAGGAGGTGACTATAACTTAATTTGGGTTAAGAATTAGAGTAAAGGTGGCACGGACTAGCAGATGGGGCTCCAGACTTCCCAGGTGGTGTCAGGCAAGGTGGGTGCACCGGGCACTGTCCTCCTCCCGGGAAGGCGGCTCCTCCACTGGTTGCAGAGTGCTGCTGGGCAACCAGCAGAGGACCGGGAGGGAGCACTGCAGCTCAGGGGCTTTCTCTTTGGAGTCTCCGGGGACCACTGCGACCCTGAGGGTGGATCCAAAGACTTCTTGAGTACAGCTCTCATTGGATCAAAGGACTTGGAGCTAGTTTTCATTTTCGAGAAATCCTTTAAAAAAGTCTGGAGGGGGGGTTTCCCGGAAGATGGTGGACTGAGAAGCTGATAGTGGCTGAGTTCTGACAACATCTCCTGGAAACGGTAGGATTATCTGCCTTTAGCAGGCCAGCCAATAAGGGGTCCTAGCGGTAACACCAAGGTGGTGACTATAACTTAATTTGGGTTAAAAATTAGAGTAGGGAAAAAAGGGGAAAAAAATTTTTTTCTTCCTTTTAATTTTCAAGCATACCTCCTTCCCCCCACCCCCTATAAGCAGTCCCTGTGGATCAGCTCCTAGCAGGATCACCCACACCACCAAACAGGGTGCTTTTTGAATTCACTGATACACATTTGGGAATTTCCTTTCACTTCTCTTTAATTACAACTCTTTTTCTTATCTTCTCCCTTTTCTCTCTCTTGTCTCTCTCTCTCTCTCTCTCTTTTTAATCTTGTCATACACTTCTTCCTTCTTATTTGCCTTTCTGAATTTGTGAATTATTTTGGGGAAGAAATCTGACTCAGAGTGGACTCTCTATGTGTGTATCTCAGCTCTAGTTCACTTTCCCCTCTTGTTACCCCTAGAATATACAGTGGATAGTAGATTTTCATAACTGTCTATTCTTGCTATCCTTTCTTTTCTCTTTTTTCACTTGTATTTGGTTACTATTATTCACGGACTGGAGAAATTGTTTGGCTAACTGGTAACGATTAAACAACTTCAATAATTACTTCAGTTGCTACTGTAATTCCTGAGGTTGGTGAGTGCAATTGTCATAAAGGTATTTAGTACAGTGTTACTTGTACTCAAGACACAACAACTGAGGAACAACAGGGCATAAAAAAAGAAACACAAAAATCAAAAAAAAATGGGTAGATCAAAAACAAATAAAACTGCTACTCCAATGAATGAAGACAAGAGCCCAGAAGAAACTACAAATCAGCCAGAAGTAACCATATATAAGAAAAGTATTCAAGCAATAATAAAATTATTAATCACAGAAATGAAAACAACATTGGAGTAAAGGAATGGCAGTATTAGGGAAACAACAGTTGAGACTCCCAAGGAAAATACTGATTATCTTGAGGCAATTAGAGAACTGAAAGCTGAAATAGCTGTAATGAAGAAAGAAGCTAAGGCAAGGAAAGCAGACTAACAGAAGCAGAAAACAGAATTAGTCAGACAGAGGATGAGTTAGAGAAAACAAAGAAAGAGGTGAAAGAGCTTAAAAAGAGATTGAGAGACACTGAAAACAACAACAGAGACATATGGGATGATCTCAAAAGAAGTAACATTCGTATAATTGGCCTGCCAGAGGAAGAAAGAAAGGAAGGGGAAGGAAACATTCTAGAGGAAATAATAGAAGAAAACGTCACAGACCTGAAAAACAGAAAGGATATCAAGATTAAAGAGACCCAGAGAGTACCAAACAGAATCAACCCAGACCTGAAGACACCAAGACACACCATAGTCACAATGAGAAGAAGTAAGGATAAAGAAAGGCTGCAAGAGAAAAACAAAAAGTCACATACAAGGGAAAACGCATAAGATTATCTGCAGACTTCTCCACTCAAACTCTAAAAGCCCAAAGGGAGTGGCAAGATATCTATCGAGCCCTGAATAAAAAGGGGTTTCCACCAACGATAATATATCCTGCTAGACTTTCATTCAAACTAGATGGAGGGATCAAAACCTTCTTAGATAAACAACAGTTAAAAGAGGCAACCATCAACAAGACGGCACTGAAAGAGGTACTAAAAGACCTCTTATAAACAAGAACATCACTATAATACTGGCAATATATCAGAGCAAACAAAATTTTTTTTGAACAATGGCACTACAATACATTAAATCCATAATATCAATAAATGTCAATGGCTTAAACTCACCCATAAAAGTCACAGGGTAGGGGGATGGATCAGAAAACATAACCCAACCATATGCTGCTTGCAAGAATCCCATTGGTCACAACAGGATAAACACAGACTTAAAGTGAAAGGATGGAAAACTATCATACAGGCTAACGGACCACAAAAAAGGGCAGGAACAGCCATTCTCATCTCAGACACAATAGATTTTAAATTAAATAAAGTAATAAAAGATAGGCAAGGACATTACATAATGATTAGAGGATCAATCAGCCAAGAAGACTTAACAATTATTAACATCTATGCACCCAACGAGGGATCATCTAAATACATTAAGCATCTACTGAAAGAATTTCAAAAATACATCAATAATAATACAATAATAGTGGGAGACTTCAATACCCCACTCTCACACTTAGACAGATCAACAAAGCAGAGAACCAATGAAGATAAAAGAGAATTGAATGAAGAGATCGACAGACTAGACCTCTTGGATATTTTCAGACTCCTCCACCACAAAAAACTGGAATACACCTTCTTTTCAAATCCACATAACACATACTCAAGGATAGACCACATGTTAGGCCACAAAGACAGCATCAATAAATTCAAGAGCATTGAAATCATCCCAAGAATCATCTCAGACCACAGTGGAGTAAAACTAACATTTAACAACAAACAGAAAATTATTAAATGACACAGAATTTGGAAACTAAACAACATGCTCCTTAAGAACCACTGTGTCAGAGACTCACTTAAGCAGGAAATTCAAATGTTCCAAGAAACTAATGAAAATGAAGACACAACCTATCAAAATATTTGGGACACAGCTAAGCAGTACTGAGAAGGAAACTTATAGCCATACAATCACATATTAAACACCAAGAAGAAGCCCAAATGAACGACCTTACTGCACACCTCAAGGACTTAGAGGAAGAGGAACAAAGGAACCCTAAAGCAACCAGAAGGACAGAAATCACTAAAGTTCGAGCAGAAATAAACAACATCGAAAATAAGAGAACCATACAAAATATAAATGGAGCCAAATATTGGTTCTTTGAAAGATTAAACAAAATTGACAAACCCCTAGCCAGACTCACCAAACAAAAAAGAGAGAAGACTCAATTAATAGAATTGTAAACGAGGGAGGAGATATCACAACTGACACCACATAAATCCAGAGAATCCTGCGAAACTTCTATAAAGAACTATATGCCACCAAGCTAGAGAATCTGGAAGAAATGGAACAATTCCTAGATACCTATGCCATTCCAAAACTGAACAAAGAAGAACTACAAAATCTAAATGCACCAATCACAGACAAAGAAATTGAAACCATTATTAAGAATCTCCCCAACAACAAAAGTCCTGGACCAGATGGCTTCACAAACGAATTCTACAAAACTTTCAGGAAACAGTTAGTACCCATACTTCTTAAGCTTTTCCATAAGATTGAAGAAACAGGAATACTCCCTTCAACTTCTATGAAGCCAACATCACCCTGATACCAAAAGCTGATAGGGACAGAACAAAAAAGGAAAACTACAGATCAATATCGCTGATGAACATAGATGCCAAAATATTAAACAAGATCTTGGCCAACTGGATACAGCAACATATCAAAATGATTGTTCATCACGACCAAGTGGGATTCATCCCGGGAATGCAAGGCTGGTTCAACATCCGTAAGTCAATCAATGTCATTCACCACATCAATAAAAGCAAAGCCAAAAACCACATGATTATCTCAATAGATGCAGAGAAAGCCTTTGACAAAATCCAACACCTGTTCATGCTCAAAACTCCAAAAAATTGGGAACAGATTGGAAATCCCTCAAGATAGTAGAGTCTATATATAGCAAAACTACAGCCAACATCATACTCAATGGACAGAAGCTGAAAGCATTCCCCTCAGATCAGGGACTAAACAGGGCTGCCCATGGTCACCGTTACTCTTCAACATAGTATTGGAAGTTCTTGCCATAGCAATCAGGCAAGAGAAAGAAATCAAAGGAATACAAATTAGAAGGGAAGAAATCAAGCTCTCACAATTTGCAGATGGTATGATAGTATACATCGAAAGACCTAAGGAATCCTGCAGAAAAGTACTGGTAGTTATTAGGCAATACACCAAGGTATCAGGCTACAAAAATCAATGTACAAAAATCAGTGGCATTTCTTTATGCAAACACTAAATCTGAAGAAGAAGACATCCAGAAATCACTCCCATTTACTGTTTCAGCAAAATCAATCAAATACCTAGGAATAAAGTTGACCAAAGAAGTGAAAGACTTGTATGCTGAAAACTTTGAGTCGCTAATCAAGGAAATAGAAACTGATACCAAGAAATGGAAAGACATCCCATGCTCATGGGTGGAAGAATAAATACCATCAAAATGAATATTCTCCCCAGAGCCATATACAAATTTAATGCAATACCCATCAAAGTTCCACCAAGCTTCTTTAAGAGAATAGAACAAATACTACAATCATTTATCTGGAACCTGAAACACTTAGAATCGCCAAAACCATCTTGAGGAAAAGAAACAGAAATGGATGCATCACACTCCCAGACCTTAAACTATATTATAAAGCCATCATCTTCAAAAGAGCATGGTACTGGAACAAAAATAGGCACACAGACCAGTACAGAATTGAAAACCCAGAAGTAAATCCCAACACCTATGGGCATCTAATCTTTGATAAGGGGGCCCAAAGGATTAAATGGAAAAAGGAGGCTCTCTTCAATAAATGGTGCTGGGAAAACTGTGTTGAAACATGCAGAAGAATGAATTTGAACCACTTTATCTCACCAGAAACAAAAATCAACTCCAAATGGATCAAAGACCTAGATGTAAGACCAGAAACAATCAAATACTTAGAGGAAAACATTGTTAAAACACTTTCCCACCTACACCTCAAGGACATCTTTGATGAATTAAACCCAATTGCAATGAAGACTAACGTAGAAACAAACCAATGGGACAACATCAAATTGAAAAGCTTCTGCACATTCAAATAAACTATTCAACAAACAGAGAGACTCCTCACAGAATGGGAGAAGTTCTCCACATGCCAGACAGAAGACAAGAAACTAATCACCAAAATATATAAAGAGCTCAGCAAACTTAGCACCAAAAAGACAAATGACCCTATGCAAAAATGGGCAGAGGATATGATCTAAACATTCACTTCAGAGGAGATCCAAAAGGCAAACAAACATACGAAAAACTGCTCTACGTCACTGATTGTCAGAGAAATGCAAATTAAGACAACATTAAGATACCACCTCACTCCTGTAAGAATGGCATACATCAAAAAGGACAGCAGCAACAAATGCTGGAGAGGATGTGGGGACAGAGGAACCCTTTTACATTACTGGTGGGAATGTAAATTGGTACAGCCTCTGTGGAGAGCAGTCTGGAAAACTCTCAGAAGGCTAGACATGGACCTTCCATATGATCCAGTAATTCCTCTCCTGGGGTTATATCCCAAGGACTCCGTAACACCCAACCAAAAAGAGGTGTGCACTCCTATGTTCATAGCAACACAATTCATAATAGCTAAAACCTGGAAGCAACCCAGGTGCCCAACAACAGATGAGTGGCTGAGAAAGCTGTGGCATATATACACAATGGAATACTATGCAGCTGTCAAGAACAATGAACCCACCTTCTCTGACCCATCTTGGACAGAGCTAGAGAAAATTATGTTAAGTGAGCTAAGTCAGAAAGATAAAGCTGATGATCCCACTCATCAACAGAAGTTGACTAAGAAGATCTGAAAGGGAAACTAAAAGCAGGACCTCACCAAATTGTAATCAGGGCACCAAAGTAAAAACCCAGTGGTGAGGGGTAGACATGCAGCTTCCTGGGGCAGTAGGGGGTGGGAGTGGGTGGGAGGGATGGATCACAGTCTTTTGGTGGTGGGAATGGTGTTTATGTACACTCCTAGCAAAATATAGACATATTAATCACTAGTTAATTAATATGATAGGGGGGAAATCAATTGTATGTCTCGAAGTTTTTCAAAACACAAACTGAATCTTTTTTATATAGGCTGTGTGTTTGATATGCAGACTCTCTCAAAAGCCTAGACCAAGTAGATCAGAAGCATCCAATAGCACAGCTATATACAAGATACTTGGTACCGTACAGCAAACCCTAACAAAAGGACTTTTCAAAGTTAACCCAATTACCAAATAATGTGATGATAACATTAACTATCCATTATCTTTTTGAACCCTAAGCCAGCAGGAACCTCACATCTCCACTTTAGAGCCTCTACTTCCCCCGGTCCTGGAACCCTTGGATAGGGCCCACTTTCCCATATGCCTCTCCCAATCCATATCAAATAATATTGCATCTGCCGATTACAACCTAACCAACACAACGATTGCCACCTCAACATGCTTCACTTCAGACTGTATCCAGAGACTTCACGTGTGGAATTACAACCCTTCAGCTTCATTACTCGGGTGAGACCTTTCCTTTCATAGTATACTCTAATTCCATCTCAGGTGGTTCACTTTCTAACAAAGTCCCAAAACCCAGATATACAACAGTTTCTGTGAGAGAGAGCATATGTTCACATGTATCCGTAAACTACTGCAAAATATATACCTGAAAGCAGAAATACACTAGATTTTGCAGTGAGTGCCCCCCTTACACTTCCTCTCCACTATTCCAAGCTTTGGGTCCATGATTGCTCAATTTGTTTGGCTTTGTATGTTAACTCTCTTTTCAGTCACCAGGTTCCAGGTGTCATCAGGATGCTGGCCAGGCTTCCCTGGATTGAAAACTCCACCAATGTGTCCTGGAGCTCAGCTTCCCCAGAGACCCACCCTACTAGGGAAAGAGAGAGGCAGACTGGGAGTATGGACCGACCAGTCAACTCCCATGTTCAGTGGGGAAGCAATTACAGAAGCCAGACCTTCTACCTTCTACAACCCACAATGACCCTGGATCCATGCTCCCAGAGGGATGGAGAATGGGAAAGTTATCAGGGGAGGGGGTGGGATACGGAGATTGGGTGGTGGTAATTGTGTGGAGTTGTACCCCTCCTACCCTATGGTTTTGTTGATTAATCTTTTCTTAAATAAATAAAAAAAAGAAGTTGTTGGATATATATTCTCTGGAATACTGCTATTATATTGTTACCTTTAGGACAAAATAGAGGAAACAGGACATGATTATGAAAGAAAGAGTTGAAAGAAAACTACTGTATGGTTTCACTCATATGTGGAATCTAAAGAACTGACACACATGAACTTGCAAAACAAAAACAAAAGTAAAAAACATAGAATCAAGCAAACTGCTTCTAAGACTTGTGAAAAATGGTGGTTATCTTTGGCAGATTGGAGGGAGGAGACAGAACTTTGGTGGTGGATATGGTGTGAAACTATACATTGTAACCTTAAAATGATGTAACTCACTATTAATCATAAATAATAACTGAAAGCAATTTAAATAAAAATATAAAGTCCTTATCAAAAACAAAGTTTTACTCAGAACTGACTAAAATAACTACTCTCTAAACTCAAGTGAACACTTTAGTAGAAATCATACTTTTGGGATTTGCAATGCACGGAACCTATAACAACTCTTCTGGCTCTTTCATTTTACCCTGCAAAGAGGAAATCATGAGAAAGAATTTCCCCTTGGAGATGAGTTCCAGATTATAACAATATATTTCCACACTCATCTTCATTGTGTGTTTTCTGTCACAAGGCTTCTTCATGTGCATTTAGATACCCATGATTTCACATATAATGTGAAATACAGTGTGGGCTTTAATAATAGACTGCTTGGATTTTGCAGCATATATGGAAGGAGTCCTTGAATGTTTAAGAACTGTGTAAAATGTGACTGAAGATGGTTGATGTTGTTTCAGCCTTCTTGACAATAGCCTCATGAGATGTCTATGGAAACATTAGGGTACTTTCCCTGTTTAGAAATTATTAATGAGACTAAGCAAAATCCACAAGATGAATAATATTGAACTCTGGGTGCAGGAAGATTGAATAATATGAGAATAGTTTAAAAAGATAGGAGATCTAAAATTATTAGGAACTATTTGTAATTTATGAACTTTCACAAAAAATGTAATATTATTATTTCTGTCCTTTCATAGCTGAGAGTGAGCTTGATAGCCGGAAAAGTGGATTACAGAATATAAGTAAGGGAAATTATCCATGAAAGAAAGGTACTCTACTGATGATACAAAATTATGTACTAAGTAAAATTATTATAATTGATTTTAAAAGTATTTACACTTTTATTCCCAAAGGTAGGAGTAGAATTTATTTATTTATTAAAGAGTTACCTGTTGACAGAGGTTTGAATCCACACCATTTCCACCACCAGAGTTCTGAATCTTTACTTTCCCCACTGCAATCCACCACAGTTCCCCTAAGGTTGTACACATGGGCCAACCGTCTTCTCTACAACTATCTGTCCACATTTATATATACTTGTTTGTTCTTTTTATGTTTCAATCCTCTCTTCCCCTCTTAGCCACTCATAGCATAATAGCTACCTCCATATGTCCCTCTCCTTTTTCTTCTCTCTCTCTCTGGGTGCTGATGGAGCTGGAGTTCAGAACACTCTTATCTTCATCCTATCACTTCTCCCCCACTGGGAGTGTGGATCAAGGTTGTTTATGGGAGGCAGAGGGTTCTGGATTATAGGAGTTCTGGATTCTGTAGCTGCTTCTCTGCTGAGCATGGGCATTAACAAGTCAATACATACCCCCATCTGTTTCTATCTTTCCCTAGTGGACCAGAGTTTTGGAGATGCAAGGGTCCCGGACACATTGGTGAGGTCATCTACCCAGAGTGGGGTGGAGTCATCTTCAGCCTGGTGTCTGAAAGGTGGCATGACCAAAGCTGAGACAAAATAGTTAATAAACAGGAACCAAAAAGTAGTATTAGAGTAGATGAGATTAGGGATTTTAGGGTAGAAGAAAGCTAGGAAAACCATTTTAGGCATGTTCCTGGGGTCATATAACTAGGGTAGTTTTGCTTGGTAGTTTGGTAGCTAGCCTGAGGCGGGATAAGAATATTGTTAAAGAAAATGGTGTCAGAGTAGAGAAAAGGGCTAAAAAGTTGAACCAGAGCAGGGAGTAGCTCCCATTGGTAGTAATTAAATTTTAACAAATAATCTGATGCTATTTAATTTACCACAGGGGTGAGACATGATTATTGGCAACTTAAAATTTCTCCTACAGCTATCAAATGATATGGTACTAGCACATGATAGTGATATCATTTATTAGCAAAAACAAGAATATTTTATATTTATACATAATCAATACCTGATACATATGCTATAGTTGTTTGAGAGTTACTCCACACTGATTTAATTATTATCTTAAATTTGAGGTTCATGAAAAACTCCTGTTTTTCACTTATAGCTGGGGGGGTGTTTATAATGTGTAAATGATGATAAGATACTGCTGTAACACAGAATTTCTCATCGTTTCATTTCCATATGAATTACCAAGGTGTCTTGTTATAATTCAGATTCTGTTAAAGCATGTCTAGAAGGGTGACAAGATGGCTCAGTTCCACCAAGTGCCATACTGTTATAGGTGCTGTTGATTCTGGATTCAGGATTGCACTTCTAATATAAGATCCCTTCACATATTTTATAGAGTCCCATCCCCTCTATTGGAAGCTTCCATATTCTTTATCCTTTTGGGAGTGCCGGGATAGCCTGAGGGTACTTCTTCCCAAGCTAGTGCTCTCTGGCTTGGAGAGAACTCAACTGGAGCCGATCTAGGCTGCTGCGTGGGAGAGGGATCAGGAACTCATGCCGCATTAACTTCCGCAGGAGTTACACTCTGGAACTCTCGGAGCTGGAAAGCAATTTCCAAGTGTCTTTAATCAGAAGAGCAGCTGTTTTTATACTCTCCAAGTAGGGTGGAAACAGGATGTGATATAGAGAGGGTGGAGAGAAAAGTGACAGGTGAAAATCAGAGTGTGACAAGGAGGGGGCGGAACAGGCGAGAATCCTATCACTGAACCACCAATGCCCTGGAGGGAGTGCTTTATGTAAATGTAAAAGTGATTTATGTAAATAGACCAAAGCTTTGAATGGGATCAGTAAATCCCTATATAGGCATATGGTTAAGCAGAAGCCAGGGGGAGGTGGCATACTACCCAACATCTCCCCCTTTCTTTTTAACTATTTGCCATAGTATCAGGAGTGTGGGGCACTTTTTTGGGGTTCTACTGTCCCTCCTTGCTCAACCTCTCCGTGGAGAGAGAGACTAACAGGATTGACACACCCCTCAGGCTCAAGCCCTTCCAAGCTCAACCATATCCTCACAATTCCCCAACATCTTCCTCTTACTTAATGGCCATATAGAACTGGGTCAATGTCTGTAAAAGGATTCATCTCTGTCAGGGGAATAGCAGTGTAGGGGTGAACAGAAACCTGTTGGGAAGAAAGCAGAGTGATAGTGTGTAAGTGTCTTCAAAAAGAACTAGCACAAGACAGGGAGGGATAAGTAAGAGTAGCAAGAGACAGAGTGAGCCTGATGGGTGGAGGAGTGGGGGCCTGATAAGCCGAGGGGCTAGAGGGGTGATCTGGCATTGCAAAATCCCGAGGCAGCTGGCGGAAAGTTCTATGAACTGCTACAGTCATTCTTCAAGAAGTCCAGCAGTATAAAAGGAGTGTCCAACAAGTTCTATAAAAGCATCAGTCCAATGTCAACGGCCAGGAAATAAATGCCACACGTCTATCTTGATGGAGGAGGACGGCCACTGGAACTTTTCTTCTCTGTAGAGAGTGACCTGGAACCGCCAAAACATGATGGGCGAAACAGAAGCAGGAAGAGCAGACACCGATGGTTGAGAGAAAGGCAGTAGGAAAGTTTCGTCCTTTGGAGTCTGTGAATCAGGTTCTCCAGATCGTGTCAGGTCACATCATGGGTTTCAGGGGATGACTGTAATTGTGGGTGATGTCAGAGGTCAGGGGTCCAAGATGGATTTCTGGGGATTCTATATGAGCAGATGCTTCTTTATGCGAAGGCTTGTCATAGCTGTAGTCAATTACTTATGAAAAAACTTTGTAACAAATTAAAGTTTACAATTGATAACTCAATGATTATAATTGGTTTAGGTATATTTATAATTTCTTGTAAAGGTCATCTTATGTGACCTCATGTAGCAGTCTCTATATAGCAAAATTTTCATACCGAATTTAAGTCACATATATTGATTCTTAACTATTTTTACATTGGGTTTTTAAGCAAACTCAAGTTACTAGAGTTAACACATTTTAGTGACAATTTTTTTTGGTACATTTACAATATCGGATTGATGCCAAATTTGTTGTGGAATAATTTCCACAAGATAGCTTACAGGACATTTTTGGGGGCCCTCCAAAAATGTCCTGTATAGAGGATTTGTATTTTAACTTAGGAGTTGATCACATTGAATATTTAGAGTTTTACCTTAAACACTCAGTTACTTAAATGAATTGATTTTACCTCTTCTCGTAAAAATGTAGCTTCGAAGTTACAATTTAACCGTTAAGTTAATGTTTACCAAACTTGAAACATGCATATCAAACATATAGTTTATAACACACAGGAGAAGAAAAACTTGTAAATAAGACATATCATTTCAAATGTGAATTTAGATCTACTGTCATAGTTGAACCATCTTTACTCACACAGTTTAAGACTAAATATTCCATATTGATATCAAGACTTAAAAAAGAAATCAAAAGGGGGAATGAACAATTTTTGGACTGTTTCTGGACGTCTCCAGAAACCATGGCTGCGTCCAGCCATTTTATATAAAGTCAGTTAACTTTCAGAGTACTCTGAGCACAATGGGTCATACAAAAATTTTGGTCACTCAACTCACTCAATTTTTTTTCACTCACTTACTCACTCACAAGACACAACTGGCCAGTCATAGCATAAGACATTCATTCGGGGGGGGGGGAGAGTTCTGTGAATCAGATTTTTTTTGATTCTGCCATGCTGTATTATGGATCCTGGGGTGCATCCTGTAGCCAGTCCTCTTGCAGCCAGTCTTCTTGCAGTGCTTCTTGTTCTTCAGGGATATCAGTGCCATCATGTGGGTATTGCCGGACATGGCGGGCAGGAACCCAAACAGGCTTGGAGTAATTTTGTGGAAAAATACATGCAAAACCCCTCCCCATAGTCAACAGGGGGTCAGGTCCTTTCCAAATTTTATCAAGTGGGTCTTTCCATTTGACTTTAATAGCTGGGAGGGTGGGTGGTGTTTGCCAATGAAGAATTATAGGAGGTTGGTCTGAGTTTTTGTAAATATTAAAGAGATTTAATGTAGTTAAGGCTTTTGCCAGCTGGATATTGGGGGGGGTACATTTCCCCTTTTTCTTTATTTAATTGAGCCTTAAGAGTTTGATGGGCCCTCTCAACAATGCCTTGTCCCTGTGGATTATACGGAATGCCTGTAGTATGAGTAATGTTCCAGAGGGAACAAAAATCTTTAAATTGTTTGCAGGTAAAAGCAGGTCAATTATCCATTTGAAGTTGAAGATGTAAGCCCATTACAGCAAAACAGGAGAGCATATGGCTTGTAAGCTTTTTTGAGTTTTCTCCAGTCTGAGCTGTAGCCCACATAAACTTAGAGAAGGTATCAATTGAGACGAACACATATTTTTGTTTGCCAAAGTTAGGTATGTGGGTAACATCAATTTGCCAAAGAACGTTGGCTTTTAAACCTCGATGATTAACCCCCAGAGTCTGAATAGCAGGTGTTTTGATTAGACCTGCACAGGAGGAACATGTAGCAAGAATACGTTTTAACTGTGGCAGAGGAATATCAGGAAATCGAGCTCGAAGACCTTTAAGATTAACATGGGTTAGGGAATGAAAGTCAGCAGGATTAGAGACAGAGGCTAGGAGAATTCCTGTGGAGGCAAGGTGGTCGGCTGCAGCATTCCCTTCGGACAGGGGACCAGGAAGAGGGCTGTGGGAACGTAGGTGCTGAACATACAGTGGATGGGTTCGAGAACAGAGCATAGAGGCAGTTTGAATTAAAAGAGAAGAAAGTGGGTTGTCATCAATTCTTACATAAGATTGAGCAAGCCATGGAAGTAAGTTAACAGTATACACACTGTCAGAAAAAAGGTTGAAGGATTCTGGTACAGCTTTTAATGCAAGGAAAACAGCATAAAGTTCTTTGTACTGAGGAGAATTATCAGGAAATTCAGTAAAGAGAGGTTTGGGGTATTGCTGGTCTGGATAATATATAAGGGAAGCAGCTCCCTTTTTTCCACCATCAGTGAACACTGTAGGAGCAGAGGGGATGGGATCTCGAGAGAAAAGTTTAGGTACTAGTAGAGGCAACAGAGGTAAAGAAGCCATCAAATTATTTGAGGGAAAATGATTATCTAATTGTCCTGGAAAACCCATTAAACTTATGGCAAAATGAGAATGGTGGCGTATGAGCCATTCTGTATCAGTGAGAGAAAAGGGAAGAATGATTGAATCTGGTTCCCTTCCTAACACCTGAACCGATCTGTTTCTTCCTTGGCGAACCATAAATGCTAAGGCATCAATCTCGGTAAGGAGTCTTGGAGCTCCGCCTACTGGCGTATGAAGCCATTTGAGAATGCCATGTTTCTGCCACAATGCCCCCACTACCGTGGGGGTGGAGTTAAAGATTAGAACATTTACTGGAGAGGAGGGGGAGAACCGAACGAGGTGCATGTCCTGGAGAGCCTGGTTAAATTTTTCCAGGGCCAAGGAGGCTTCGGGGGTTAACATACGCTATGAGGATGGCTGTTTGTTTCCTTTTAACAGATCGAACAGTGGTTGCAGGCAGCTCGTAGGCAGATAAAGATACTGCCTAAGCCAATTCAAATTTCCAAGAAAACTTTGTAAAGAAGCAAGAGTGAGATTAGAAGGAAAAGTAACACAAGGTTTTAAAGGACGAATCTGCGTTAGGGAAATCCCTGAGCCTAAGAAAGATATAGGAGGGATTAGCTGTATCTTCTCAGGAGCTACATTAAGTCCACTTCTCTTTAAGGCAGGGATTAGAAAATCACGTAGGGTGGAGAGATCTGTATCTAATTCTCCCCATATTAAGACGTCATCCATATAATGAAAAACCTTAAGGCCCTTATGAATATATGGAAAAAGGGCAGATTTAACAACCTCTTGACAAATAGTAGGACTATTAGCCATGCCCTGGGGCAGAACCACCCATTCAAATCTATCAGCAGGGCTGGCATTATTAATAGAAGGAACAGAGAAAGCAAAACGTTTACAATCTTGTGGGTGTAAGGTAATAGAGAAAAAACAATCCTGTATATCAATAGCTATGATTAGAATTCCTGTGGGAATTGCAGAAGCAAGAGGCAAACCCCTTTGGGGGGAGCCCCAAACCTGCATGGTTTTATTAACTGCATGAATATCTTGGAGGAGGCGCCATTTTCCTGAGCGCTTTTTAATCACAAAGACTGGAGTATTCCATGGGCTCCGAGAATGATGAATGTGTCCCAAAGATAACTGCTCTTGGATGAGTTCTTTTAAAATTTCTAGCTTCTCCCTAGGCAAAGGCCACTGTTCCACCCAGACAGGCTCATTAGAAAGCCAATCTAAGTGAGGAGTTCTGTTACGAACAGTGGCCGTTAGTATTGGGGGTGCTGGTTGGGTCTAGCAGTCTCACAGGAGTGAGTATGTTGTCCTGCAGAGGTGTCTGAGGATATCACTACATCTAAAGATTCCAGCAAGTCTCTTCCCAATAAATTGGTGCTTATATCAGCTATTAAAGGCTGAAAGCGTCCGGTAGTCCCTTCTGGATCTTCCCACACAAGGGAATCTCGTGTGCAGAATGCCTGAGTCAATCCTCCAACACCATGTAAGCGTGGTCCTGGGAGGAGTTCCCAACTCTGGGGAACCTCTGCTTGTCTTAATATTGTCTTATCTGCTCCCGTGTCAATCAAACACTTAAAAGGAATATTACCAATCTTTACTGTCATAGTTGGGTGACCCCTTTCTAAAACAGGGGTGGTCCATAAAATCTCAGGCTCCGAATTCTAGCTGTTCTCTTGCTCCAGCCAGTTATTTCTATGCTGGAAGTTCCAACATACCGCAGCTTCCTCCTTCTGCTCACCCTCTGTTATTGTTACTTGGCGTGGTGGGTGTAGCGACAGATTGGCTCCCAAGCTGGGCTTCTGTTTGTGGAAGAAGGGCACAGCACCAAGCGGGTGACCTGCTTCATTCCCTCTTGGGGGCAGGGCTAAGGGAAGCCCCACACCTAGTTTAAATTCCTGTTTACATTTGGCAGAGGCATGCCATTCCTATGGAACCTTGACCAACAATCTCTCCTCCAGTGAAATCCTTTCTGGCATCTGGGACAAGGCATTCGTGGTCTCTGGTTCCCTGTCTGGATGTGGGGTTGCCCTGACTGGAGGTGGGGTCACCCTGACTGGAGGCGGGGTCGCAGTCTATTTTCTGGACATTGGTTACGCCAATGCCCTTGGTGACCGCACTGAAAGCAAGCCCCTTTTTGCTTATGTAAGGTAGCTGCATAGGCCTGTAACATAGGTCCTTGAAAAGAGCTTGATCTGAGATCCTGTGTAGCTAGAATCCAAGTATCTGGGTGTTCGTTTTTAAGAGTGATACAGGCCTGTCGAAAATGTGGAAGCATTCCATCCCAGACTATGGATTGCAGGAGGAGAAAACTAGCGTCAGGATTATAAATCTTCCTTTCCAAACTCGACTGGACCCTGGCAATGAATTTAGCCAGGGATTCATCAGGTTCTTGTTGAAGGGAGAGAACGGGGGCTGAGGCCGCTCCCATGAGTGGTGTTAATCGCTCCCGTGCTTTTAATGCACACAGGCGTACCTGATCAAAATACCCCGGTGGAAACTTGGCTTCTGCCTGTTGAATCCCTGTTTCTAATTGGCCTGTTCCAAACAATGCATCAAAATTCCCCTCTGGCTGACTTTGAATATTTTTCCGCAATTGTTGTATACATTCATTGTGAAAGAATGCCTCCCGTTGTAGGAAGAGGGGGCCTGGGAGTGTAGCACGAGTTACAACCCTCCAATCTTGGGGGGTATTAAGGTTTTGAAGCAGGCCTTGTAAAATAGACATGGGGCATGAATACCGTCATCCTTGATCGCCTGGCGTAGTTCCTTCAGGTCTGTGGCAGAATATGGATACCAGGCCTGAGGTTTTTGTCTATTGGCGGCAACATTGACCGGAAATGTGTGGACTTGCTCTGATAAGTGTGTAGCGGTAGGAGGAGTCACCAAAGTGGATGCTTCTGGACAAGTGGCCGAAGAAATGGTTTTGGAGGCTACAGGAGAACTTGGACATGTGTCTGTCAAAACAGGGGTGGGCGAAGAAGCAGCCGTGGAGGCAGCAGGAGGTTCCGGACACGTGTATGCCAAAATGGGGGTGGTCGAAGAAGTGGCTGTGGAGTCCAAAGGAGAATTCGGACAAGTGTCTGCCAAAATAGGGGCCTCAGGGCAAGATGCCAAAATAGGGGCCTCAGGGCAAGATGCAGAGGAATTAGGGTGGGTCAAGGTCAGGACAGGCCTTTGCTTCTTCTTGTTTTTAAGGTGCTGGTTAAGTTCTATGATCACTTCCTTTATCTCTTGGTCCTCAGCCTCTAGGTCCTTAAGCCTTTTGAGAGGTTGCCCTATATATCCCTTAAAAGCTGCTATGATGATCAACAGGATATAAGGTGAAGCCCTGAGAAAAATGTCCCAGATATATAAAAATTGTATACTGGAAAAAGAATGCAGAATTTGGAAAAGATTTTCCATGGTGGAGAGATCTCAGGAAAACAATAAGAAAGAAAAAAAAATCACAGTGCCTTAACACAATATTGCAGATACCCAAAAGGTGTGTACTTATCTAAGATGTCTTCTTGTAAATCTGCTGCTTACGTGTCCCTGTTCCAGGTGCCAGATGCCGGGATAGCCTGAGGGTACTTCTTCCCGAGCTAGTGCTCTCTGGCTTGGAGAGAACTCAACTGGAGCCGATCTAGGCTGCTGCGTGGGAGAGGGATCAGGAACTTGTGCCGCATTAACTTCCGCAGGAGTTACACTCTGGAACTCTCGGAGCTGGAAAGCAATTTCCAAGTGTCTTTAATCAGAAGAGCAGCTGTTTCTATACTCTCCAAGTAGGGTGGAAACAGGATGTGATATAGAGAGGGTGGAGAGAAAAGTGACAGGTGAAAATCAGAGTGTGACAAGGAGGGGGCGGAACAGGCGAGAATCCTATCACTGAACCACCAATGCCCTGGAGGGAGTGCTTTATGTAAATGTAAAAGTGATTTATGTAAATAGACCAAAGCTTTGAATGGGATCAGTAAATCCCTATATAGGCATATGGTTAAGCAGAAGCCAGGGGGAGGTGGCATACTACCCAACATGGGAGTATGGATCAAAGATTTCTATGGGGTGCAGAAAGTGGAGGTCTGGCTTCTCTAATTACTTCTCCACTGGATATGGGCATTGACAGGTTTTTCCATACCCCTAACCTGTTTCTATCTTTCCTTAGTGAGGTAAGACTTTGGAGAGGTGAGGTTCTGGGACACATTGGTGAGGTCATCTGCCCAGGGAAGTCAGGTTGGTGTTATGGCAACTTGGTGGCTGAAAAGCATTAGGATATAAAGCAAAACAAACTCTTAGTAATCAGGAACCTAAGGGTAAGAATAAGAATATAGGAGTTAAGATTTGGGGTCTTCATGTTAGAAGAAGCTAGAAAGTCTATTTTAGGCAAACTCCGTGGGGCCCATGACTTTATTTATTTTTGCCTGAGCCTAACAGCTAACATGTAGGTGGGCTGTAAGTACTGTCTGGAAAGTTGGTGTGAGAGATGGGAATAGAGTTAGAAAGCTGTATCAGGGAAGAGAGTAGCTCCCAAATATGAGGAAAGTATAAAAATGCCACTAACTGTAAATGCTATGGATATGACCTAGGGCTAATCTATTTATATTCAGCACAGAAAGGTGTGTAACTTCTGCATCCCTGTTTGTCTGAGCTCACATTCCATGGTCATAGCTATAAACATTCTCACTCCACTCATGTCAAAGCTAGTCTTCCTCGATTGACAGAGTATGTTGACCAAGACTCACTTTAGAGAGTGGGGCACTTTCTGCTCTTTTTGTTCTACATTGAGGGCAAGGTCCTGTAGATGCCCACAAGAGGTTTTATGATGTTGCTCCTAATGGATATGATCAGTGACGGTAGAGAGAGGGATCTGTTAGAAGTCTAGGCCCATAATATTTGTGTGGCAAAACCTGGGTTCCTTGACTAGGGCCCCAGAAGATGGGGTGGCTTGGTAGTGACCAGAAAGACCATTAAAGTATGGTTCTCTCTTGCCCTTATTCAGCTTTTGCAGTCCTTTCTTTATCTGAAAAGGCTGGACATAGAGTGATTGAGGGAAGTGAAATAGGAAGTAAGTGAGGAGGATCTAGGTCTAAGTAGAAAATATTTAATTACATACTTTATGTTATATTTCTTATGTCTTCCTACTTTCTTGCTGCACTTATTTGAATCACTGTAGAGTATTGCACACTTTTACTTTGAGGTATATGTTTTCCCTAATTTATGAATACATGTGCACATGCGCTCTTATCTCATGGGTCCTGGTATATATCTAGGTTCTGTAATTTCATTAGGAGGTGTGCAATCTGAAATGTAACTAAGGAGTCCTATGAAATAGGAAAGGTCTCGCCAGAGTACTAACGCTGGAAGCTTGATTTCCTAGGCCTGATGTCTCTGGACACAGTCCAAAGTGAAACTTGTGGAGGTGGCACTGGTTACACTGATTTGGTACATTAACCAAGCAGAAAGACTTGGATTTTAGACCCCTCCCCACATGCAGGTGGTGGGCTTAATGAGCAGTGAAGCATATCTGTAGGTTTCTCTCTCTCCCTCTCTCAATTTCCCATTAAAATCAGGAAAAAAAAATGCCACTGGTAGAAGTGGATCTGTAGTGTTGGCAAGAAGCCCCAGAATAACCCTTGGTGATAATATGAATAAATAAAGAAATCTTTAAAAAATATGGGAGAACTGTGTCTCAAACACTTCTTCCATATTTTCCTTCTTCTTAGATGTATTAGCATCTTATATATTCTGGAGGTCATGATGTTACAAAAATAAACCAAAGATGATACATTTCTACAGTTATTCTGACTTTTAAAATGATTGACCATTGCATAACTTCTCTGATTTTGGCTTTCTGTAATTTATTATTTATTGTTTGTCTAGATTCACAATGTATTTCTCTTGGACAGATGAACAATAATAAATACCATCTAACTATAGATTTTTGAAGTTTTTTATTGTCTTTATTTATTGAGGGTTTAGGTCCTTTCTCATGCACAATTTTACCAAGCTACAGTTGATTTTCATTCACACTGACAGAAAGTGATGAGAGACAACACAACTTCCAGTAGAAACTTAGAACTTCTATGTATTACTGAAGCTGGAACCTTAGTCATATGTATGTGTTGTTAAGATTCGGTGGCTCCAGCTGGCCGGGCTAGCTTCACGGGCGGGTAACAGAGATGACCAGACACATGGCTGGGCAGGGAAGCTGTATTTCTTTATTCAAGAACAACGATTCATAAACTAACCCAAACTAATCACCAAACAGAACTCTGTTGCCTCTTTGCCCCACGACGGCGCCAAGCACTCTCTAACTCTGAAACTCTGGAACTCTGGAATGCTCTCGGGGTTCCTTGGGGCGGGGCCAAGAGGGCCCACGAAAACTAGCAGGACTGATCCAATTTTCTTGGCAGGGGAGAGCTAGAACAACCCAATGTAAAGCATACAACAATTCCCCCTTTTCTTTTTAACTAAATGACTACAGTATCAAGGGTGTGGGGTGAACAGAAACCTATATGGTACAGGCATTTTTAAAAAAAGAAACTGGCACAACCATGGAGAAACATGTAAGCAAGTAACAAGAACCAGTGTGCTGCCAAGGGAAGGCCTGAGGGGGCCATGTTTTGTCTCCGTGGGCAAAACTTTATCAGCATCAAAAAAAACATTTCTTGCCTCTGGGGGGCGTACTTGTCTCGACAGGCACCGCATCCTTCTGTTCACCGCTGTGAAAAAACAGGCAAGAGAGAGAGGGGCGCAAGAAGAAGGGCTTTATAGGGTAAAAAAACGGGAGTGATGAGCCAGGACAGGATTGGTTGGGAAGGGCACTTCGAGAATATGAGAATATTGTATTAACTCTAGCAGGAACTGGCACTAGCCTGAGGAGACAACATGGAGGAATAGGCGCTTAGAGAATGTCCCAACTTTCGCGGGAACTGATACTAGCTGAGGGGACATCTGCACAGCAACTTCCTCACCTACTTCCTATTTCACTTTCCTCAGTCACACCAAAGCTAACCTTGTCAGACAAGCTAAGGACTACAAAAGTTGGATAAGAGTAAACTAACAGCATATTTTAATTATTACTCTTTTGGCCACTACCAGGCCACCCCAACACCCAGTCCCCTAGTCAGGGAGTTCTGGGATTCCTACAGAAATATGATAGGCCTAGACCTCTAAGAAATCCCTCTCTGCACTGGTCAATCCATCAGGAACAACACAGTGTACCCTCTTGTGGGCCTCTACAGGACCTTGCAATCAATTGTGAATCGACATTGGTAGAAACTGTTTCATTATCCAAAAGGAGGTTGGTTCAACACACTTTGACACTTGACAAAGATGGGTCCTGCAATGAGTGAAGCCTAGAATATTCCTAGCTATGACCACAGAATTCAAGCTCAGAACTATAGGAATGCAGAGGTTACACAGGCTCATGTGCTGTATATGGGTGCTAGATCAAATCAATGGGGTTTACAGTTAACAATATTTACATACTTTTCCCATATTTGGGAGATACTTTCTTCTCTGATACAGCTTTCTAGTTCTATTTCCATAAACTAGGGAAAAATATATACCTGAAAGCATAAGTACACAAGAGCCTGCAGGGAATACCTCCCAACACTTCATCTGCAATATTCCAGTCTTTAGGTACATGATTGTTCAACAATTGGTTTGGCTTTGTATGTTAACTCTCTTTTCAGCCACCAGATTCCAAATGCCAGCACGATGTCGACCAGACTTCCCTGGACAGACGACCCCACCAATGGGTCCTGGAGCTCTGCTTCCCCAGAGCTCCACCCCACTAGGGAAAAAAAAGAGAGAGGCTGGGAGTATGGATCACTCAGTCAATGCCCATGTTCAGCGGGGAAGCAATTACAGAAGCCAGACCTTCCACCTTCTGCAACCCACAATGACCCTGGGTCCATACTCCCAGAGAGATAGAGAATGGGAAAGCTATCAGGGGAGGGGATGGGATATGGAGATCGGGTGGTGGGAATTGTATGGAGCTGTGCCCCTCTTATCCTATGGTTTTGTTTATGCCTCCTTTCTTTAAAAAAAAAAAAAGAAAAAAAAACCTAGTCATATAAAAATAAAAGATGCTGCCTGGTGCATAGCATAAAAAAAATATATAGAACTCTGGTAGTGGGAATTTTGTGGAATTGTATTCCTTTTATCTTTTGGTCTTGTTGATCATTAACCAATCAATAAAAGAAATCTAAAACAATGTCATCCAATGTTTAGAAATTTTGTCAAGATTTGTCAGTGTTTTGGTTACATAAAATCATACTAAGATTAGTTATGCATGTGTGTTTGTGTGTGTGTGTTTAGTTGTGTGTGTGTGGGTGTGTGTGTAACTATGTCTGTAATGAGTGATTTCTCTGCTCTTGGAAAACAGATAGGAAGTAACACCATAGCACCAGCACTCTCAATTGTTATATAATGTCTGTATGTTGTTGGCTTTCACAACTGGACCATACACATTCACTACAATCTCCTTACCTAATGAACTAGCTCTCTGCCCCTTTAGGAAATCCATAAAGTAAAATTAAGATTGGAAGTATCCTAACATAATGCTATATGATGAAGTTTGGAATTCTTAGAAGGAGAAGTTTAAGAAATTTGATGAAAAATTATAATCCATAATTTTGCCTACCAGTAAATTTATTTTAATTGCTGATAAAATTTAAATATCTAAGAGAAAAAGATGCCCAAGTCCAAGCCTCTACTGCAGTCAAAAGAATAATGTTAGACACAGAACAAATTTTACCTGCTTTTAATGGGTACTGAAACATCTGAGGATAGACATAATTATAAATTACAGGACAGAAACAAAATAAGTAATATTAATTATTGTGAATTAGATTGTTATACAAAGAATAAACAATTATTTAGGGATATATTCTCATAACCTTACTCTCATCCCCATGTATATTATAAAAACAATTGTGTTAAGTATCCTTTTATTTTGGAAATTGAAATAAATACATTCCTAAATGTGCTGATGGCTATGATACATTAAGGCCTTTAGAATTAAACAGTTAAAAAACTGTTATAGAAATTAGGGGGTTTGCGAGTTGGGCGGTAGCACAGTGGATTAAGTGCATGTGGTGTGAAGAGCAAGGATCCCGGTTTGAGCCTCCTGGTTTGAGGCCCCCGCTCCCCACCTGCAGGGGGATTGCTTCACAGGTAGTGAAGCAGGTCTGCAGATGTTTCCTCCTCTCTATCTTCCTTCCCCTCCTCTCTCCATTTCTCTCTGCCCTAACAATGATGACATCAATAACAACAACAATAATAACTACAACAACAACAAAAAACAAGGGCAAAAAAGTGAAAATAAATAAATATAAAAATATTTTAAAAAATAGTGTTTTATCAAATGACATAATAATCTTAATAAGAAATTTATATTTTAAGATTAGTAAATTATGAGTAGGCATCAATCACAGGATAAGTAATAATATCCCCTCATACACAAGGAGCATAACAGCCAACTACAAAACAGTAGAAATAAATTGTAAATGTAAGTATCCTTTAAAGTGCAAAAACAAAGCTAAAATTTAACTATTCTAAAATAGAAAAATGCATTCAATTATCTGGTGATACTGACAAGAAAAATGAATATATGCAGTGCAACTAATGAGTGGATTTATTTACAAAGGAGAATTCAGATTATAACTGACATTACTAGTGACATAATCAGGTTATATTGAGGGGCTGAGTGGTGGTGCACTCCATTAAGTGCACATATCCCAAAATTATATTATGAATAATTTTGGAAGCACAATTTTATGTGTAAAGTAAGTCAGTAAGTTACTGGAAACAATATATCATATCAATGACTATTATTTTGTCATCTAATCCATCTCCTATACTTGACAAAAAAAAAAAAAAAAACTATATCAAATATAAGGCGTGGAGGAGTTATGTGACTGAATTCCAGTAAGTCAAACATAATGAAAATGCACCATTGCATTTTACCTGTGTTGACAAATATACCGTAAACCACTAACCCTCCCTTAATTGTTGGAGAATGGGCAGTCTGTCTTGTAAAGTCCAGGTCATTGTTTCCAAGAGGTCCGAGCAAGTTGACCCCCAACTCTTCCTTCAGGTCGAGACAAGTAAAGTTTCCCCTGGTTTCTGGAATTTATGACAGCTGGACCCCTGGACATGGGAGCCTTTCTACACATGCCACCTCCCTCCTTCCTTCTTTAATTAAAAGCCATGGATTACTGTGTGCAGTTAACCTTAAAACACCAACAAACATCCTGATTGCTCAGCTGCCTTCCTTTCCCCCTGCTGCTCTAAAATGCCTGCAATCTGGAAAAATGTACATTGTAAAGCTTGTGACCAAACCTTGTATGGTAACCTTTTACTTGTGATCAAACAGTGGGTGACTATGCATTCATTGTGTTGCTCTGTGTTTAGGTTAATGGATACCTTAACCTCCCCCCACCCCGAGTTATGGATATATTTACCGGCTTTTTCTTTCAATAGACAGATTTTCCCACTGAGACATTCCCAGGGCTGACTGCTTGTCTCCCTGCTCACTTTGCGCTTGGCACTCAGAGCTACCCTGGGACTTCCAGGGAGCAGCTCTGACCTTCTCCTCAGCTGGCCAGGGGGAAGGGGGACCCAGAGCAAGCCCGCACTCAATGAAGTGAGAAAAATAAATATCACATTTTGAGGTTGATCTCACATTGTCTATACATTTAGGCATTTATTATCTTACATATTTCAGTTCCAGTAAAAAGTCTCTGTGAAATTGTTGAATACACAAGGCCCACTAACAAGCAGGAATATCCATTCCAATGAATACAGAGTGGGTTGTAAACAGCATGTAATAGAATCAAACTAGTGACTATCCCTGAAATTAAAGTGATAAATGTTTACTTTATACTTATTTGAGAGAGTTGTATGATCATGTGGTGAAGAACAGAGAGAAGCAAGTTCTTTCTAAACTCCTATTATTAAAAGAAGTAACCCCATTAATGAAGACTGAGTCTTCATGATCTCATTCAATCCTTATTATCGCTCAAAGATCTCACCTCTTAATACCATCACATATACTATGGTAGGTATAGGAATTCAACAGATCAGTTGGGGTATGGCAAAAGTACTTAGTGCATTACAACTTTAATATTTGTATGTTATATAACAATGTCTGAAATTATTAAAGTGAGATAAAGTGAAAGTGTCCAACTCAGTGTCTGTATTCCTAGAGAAACATTTTCTATAAAATAGTGATTTATTTATTTTTTTAACTGTATGAGTGTTTCCCTCCTAGAACAGAGTTAACACAAGTAAGAATATTTACAAGGCAACAAATTCACAAGCTACCAGGAACAAAACTACAATAGCAAACCATTTTGTGCTAATGCCACTTCTTAATACTATTTTATACTAACCTACTTGGGATACTTCTCTTTCATAGGTGTTAGACTATGTATAAAATATACCGGTATCAATCCAGAAGTACCAGATAATGGCTTACAGTCGACAGTAAAATACATGTATGTACATGTGTAATATTTCTCAGTTTTCCACCTTTTCATTCAGCCCCCGCTAGGTCCTCTTGAAACATTCTTGAAACGTTCTTGAAACATTCTCATTTGTAATGTTTTACAGGGTGCTTTATTTTACATATGACCTTTAGCTGATTGTCCTTGGTTTTCAAGAACATTGCATTAAAACTCTGTCCTCCATTCTCAAATGTCCATCTGTTTTTTGTTGTTTAATTCCAAACTTAAATAGTGTGTGACATAATTATAATTTCTATAATTTCTATGGTAACTAACTGCATTGACATTAAAGGATGATATAGCCTTTAGATAGTGTAAAAACAGCAGAAGCTTATGAACTGTTAAAAACAATGGCTTATGTTTATGCAAATGTCTTTAATAAAAGGGAATGATTTGTTACAATTCTTTGAAGGTATACACACTATTAAGTCCCCAAAATTCTGATAAGTATAAGAAAACTTTTTATGTATTAAAATTCATAACTTTTCAATTTCAATATTTTATCAAATTTTATAAAAGCTTTTTTATTTTTCTAATTCAGGAGTGAAGTCAAGAGAGGGATAAATGTATTTTTTAAAAATGACATTGTAGGGTTGTAGCACTCTTAGTTAAGCACACATAGAATGAAGCACAGGGACCTGCACAAGGATAGGGGTTCAAGCTCCTGCAGGTCTTCAGGTGTCTATCATTCTCTCACCCTTTCTATCTCCCCTTCCTCTTTCAACTTCTCTCTATTCAATCCAATAAAATGGAAAAGAATTGGCCTCCAGGAGCAGTGGATTCGCAGTGCCGGTACCTGAGCCCCAGCAATGACTCTGGAGGTAAAAAAAAAAAAAAAAAAAACTTGGTAAAATTGTCATGACTTTACTCAGACATTCACTATTTCCTTAACGTTCAAGATCAGAGAGAGCTAGAACTTTATATTTTGAAACAATTATTTATTAATAATTATAGCATCAATCTGGCATATGCAGTACCAATTATCAGTCTCTGAACCTTATACTTAAAAGTTTAGTGCTTGAAGTCATTTGTGGTGCATTTGGTTAAGCACACATTATTGTGCTCAAGAACCCAGGTTCAAGACTCCAGTCCTCAACTGTGTGTACAGGATGGGTGGAGGGGACAAGCTTCACAAGTAATGAAGATATAAGTGTCTCTTTGTCTCTCTCCTTCTATCTCACTTCTTTCTCAATCCCTCTCCTCTATCCAATATAAGTAAATAAATAAGCAATAAATTGATAAGCAAATAAAAAAGTCTTGTGCCTCTCCAAAAGCTAAGCCTTTATATTGTGTCCAGTTTAAGAATGATATGGGAATTAAGTAATAGGAACCTAACAGAAAGTGAAAAGTTAAAATGTGTAAATAGGGGGGTCAGGCTTTAGTGCAACAGGTTAAGCACACATGATACAAGGACCAGAGTAAGAATTTGGTTTGATCCCAGGCTCCCTCCCTGCAGAGGAGTTGCCTCACAGGCTGTGAAGCAGATCTGCAGGTGTCTATTTCTTTCTCCCCCTCTCTGTCTTCCCCTCCTCTCTCCATTTCTCTCTGTTCTATCCAACAACAATAACAACAACAATGATAAAAAAAAAACAAGGGCAAGAAAATGGGAAAAAATAGCCTCCAGGAGCAGTGGATTTGTGGTGCAGGCACGGAGCCCCAGCAATAACCCTGAAGGAAAAATAAAAATGTGTAAATAGTGGTTTATGGTAACCTCTATAGATTATATGATGTAATTTGTTTGCAGACAAAGTCACTGTGTGAGAGAGGAAAAGAGACCATATTCTAAAATGTCATGGGAATGTAAATGAGGATGTTAGAAAGTCATAGTGGGGACTTATTTAATTTACTAACAAGATCTACATAGGCATCCACCTCCTAACTACTGAACATATGGGTAGAGAACCACCCTTAAGTAAAGAGGTCTTCAAAAATTATCCTCAAAAAGTTTTCATGTTTACTGCTGTACTTTGACCATTATATATCTTATATTTAGAGAAAGAATATAGAGTCTAGTCTATATAAATATGAAAACCCAGCTTCTTTTATTAAAGGGTGGACAATTCTAGTGAACTAATATAGGTCTAGTTGTTTTTAAAAATAGTGTGAGATCTTTGTGTTGTGACTTTTTAAAGAATAATTTTTTGCCTGCTAATTTTATCAATTTATCTATAATTGGTGGTTACAAAAGTATTCCTAAAAATTTATGTTACTAACATATATATTCTAGAAAAATTTTTACTCCAAAAATGTAACCCTAAAGAATTGAGTCAAAAATTAGATTTGCTGGTAGTAAAATGATCATCACAACAAGTAGGTGAACATCATCTCTGTGGTGATCTTAATAGGAAACTAGTTGAATTAGAAACTAGTTGAAGTTTGTCTGACAAGCTTAGCTTTGGAGTAAGGGAGGGGAAATAGGAAGTAGGTGAGGAGAGTATCTAGCTCTAAGTTGAAACTACTTAAGTACGTTATGTTGTCTTTTTTAGGTTTTTCTACTTGCTTGCTGCACTTATTGGGTCACTGAAAATTATTGTGCACTTTTGTTTTAAGGTATATGTTTTCCCCCAACTTATGGATACATGTGAACATATGCTCTGTCTCTTGGACCTGGCCCATATTTAGGTGCTGGAGCTTTGTTAGGAAGTTCACTATCTGAAAAAGAATTAAGGAGTCCTAAGAGCTAGGAACACTCTCACCAGAGAACTGGAAGTGAAGGGTTAACATGGAAGGCCTATCATCTGTGGACACAGTCCGAAATGAAACATGTTGAGTGGTACTGGTTGCATTGATTAGGCTGAGATCAGTAGATGCAGTATCAATTGGTATGGATTGAGAGAAACCTGATGAAAAATGAGCCACACTCCAGAGGTTCTAGGACTAGAATTATGGGTTTTATAAAGAATTAGGAGGATTTCTGCTATTTTACAGTTTAAGAAGGCAGTAGATAGTTATTATTATAACCAACTTATTTGGAAATTTGGTTGACTTTGGAAGTTCCATTTTTATGATTTCCTGTATGGTAATCATGTACCATGATTTATGTCATTTAATGCTATTTACAAATAGCTCTATCTAATACAGTGATTCAGCTAGCTGTTTCTGGTCTCTCTGGTCTAAGATTATATTTGATTTAATATTTCAAAAAAAGGCATTATTGGAAATGTATTAACACTTTAAGCCCACAATTAAAATTTAATCAGATTACTAATTTGAAGCCTTAAGTGTTTAGATTAAAGGAATATATACTCAAAAATGTGGTTTATACATCAAAACATTTGAGTCAGTCAATCTATTTTCCCTTCTCATATTAATTAAATAGTGAATTATGAAACTATAAATTAATAAGAGTATGTATGAATGCCATTCCCACCACCAAAGATCTGTGTCCCTACCCCTACCCCCTCTAGTGAAGCTGAAAAGCTACCCTCCCCTCCTTGTTGGACTAAGTAGGGACTACAAAAGCTGGATAAGGCAAGAGACCAGCATACTTTAATGACCCCCCTCTGCACCTCCTGGGAAGACAACCTCACTAATGTACCCTGGAACTCCATCTCTCCAGAACCCTGCCCCACTAGGGAAAGGTAGAACTAAGCTGGGAGCATGGACTGACCTGCCAATGCCCATATTCTCCAGAGAAGCAATTACAGAAACCAGACCTTCCATCTTTTGCAACTCATAATGATCCTGGGTCCATGGGATAATGTACATAAGATTTAAAAAAATATTTTTAAAATAGTTTATTAATTTTATTTTTGAGAGAGAGAGAGAGAGAGAGAGAGAGAGAGAGAGACCGACCAAAGCATTACTCAGCTCTGGCTTATGGTGGTCCAGAGGATTGAATCTGGAACTTTTGGAGCTTCAGGCATGAGAGTCTGTTTGCATAGCCCTTATTCTATCTCCCTCGCCCTGTACATAAGATTTTAACACTCACAAATTGTTGGTCATTATGCCAGGTCCCTTGCATTGCTTAACTCTGTGGTCTATTTACATAATCATTGTTTTGCCTGCAGGGTATTGGTTTAATCCCCACTGGTTAGATGGAACTTGCTACTTTCTAGCTCTTTTCTTCTCTCTACCCCCTATCCTACCGATTTCCTTTTCTGACCTGCCACTTCTGCTTCAGAAGATATAAAAGAATTTTTTCTCTGATCAATAAAAGAATTGCATTGTGTTCCTGCTCAGCCACGAGAGTTCCTGGTTCCTCTCCCAAGTCGCTGAGTAAGCAGCAGCCTAGGTTGGCTCTGGTCGACTTCCCTCCAACCCAGAGAGCCCATGCCCAGGGAAAAAACACCCTCAGACTAGCCCTGCAACCAATTAACTATGTTTCCTAGGTATTGGAAATGGTATTAATGACACTCTTATCTACCAAAGTTATAGGTTTTGTGATGAAAAAAGTGGAAACCAAATTGTACATAAACTTAAATTTGACTTTTCCCTGATAATTAGCATTGAAATCAGATAATGATGTTATAGAAGTTACGCCCCAAGAAAGATAGGGAATGAATATTACGTACTATATGTTTATACTTTACTTAAGATGTGAGAGGTTTTCTGAAGCATAATTATTATAATGAGTGGCAAAATTAAACGACAAGATTATAACACAATTTGTACATTTGGGAATATAGGTTTAACACATTTTTCTGAGTGATTTGGAAACTGCAAACTTTTAGTATGTCTAAATAAAAATTTCTTGCAGTAGATTTAAGGTTTTTGACTTTTACCCATTCAGTAGCAGATATAAAAGAACTGCTGAGTCTTAACAAAGAAAAAGCACCTGACTATGGACCATCAAATGTATATGTAGTCAGAATTATCTGCCTTGACATGGGTTCTGTCAAACTTCACTAAATCTGTTGCCAAAAAGCAAGTTAGACATATGTGGTATATCCAGAATTGAACATGATGATGACCGAAATTTGCAAATAGTTGTACAGATTCTTTAGATCCATTGTTGTTAGACATTATTTCAGAAATAAATTTCCCTTAGCTCATGCTTATGGCTATACAAGAGTGGTTATACTTTCTGACAACTGGATTGAGAAGCAATTGAGTTGAAGCCCTTGTTCAGTGGCAGTAGTGAGGTAGGAAGTAAGAATATGGCTTTTCTTTTTAACCATCTTGAAATTTTTTACAGAACAGAAAACTAACTACTTGTAGGAAAACAAAATAAACAAGTCATCACTCTGAGTCATGTGGTGCAAAGGTTAGGCTGAGCATAGTCTTAGGCAAGTCTTACAAATCCACACTTTAGGATTAAAACATTTGTTTCTCAGATGCTAGATCTGGGAAGACTGACAGTTTCCTGTTAAATTACTCTTCAGGAAATTCTACTTTTAAGGAAGTGATATATTTTCCCCAGGGGAACCCTATTCCAATAACTTGTTAACACAGTGATGTAAAAATGAGCTTTCTTTCATAAAATAAAATAAATCTGAACAACTACCCCTGTTTCAAAATTTTCTTTTTTTCTTTTCTATTTAAGAAAGGATTAATTAACAAAACCATAGGGTAGGAGGGGTACAACTCCATATAATTCCCATCACCCAATCTCCATATCCCACGCCCTCCCCTGATAGCTTTCCCATTCTCTATCTCTCTGGGAGCATGGACCCACGGTCATTGAGGGTTGCAGAAGGTAGAAGGTCTGGCTTCTGTAATTGCTTCCCCGCTGAACATGGGCATTGACTGGTCGGTCCATACTCCCAGTCTGCCTCTCTCTTTCCCTAGTCAGTGGGTCTCTGGGGAAGCTGAGCTCCAAGACACATTGGTGGGGTCTTCAGTCCGGGGAAGCCTGGCCAGCATCCAGATGACATCTGGAACCTGGTGACTGAAAAGAGAGTTAACATACGAAGCCAAATTGTTGAGCAATCATGGACCCAAAGGTTGGAATAGTGGAGAGGAAGTGTTAGGGAGGTACTCACTGCAAACTCTAGTGTACTTCTGCTTTCAGGTATATATTTTGCAGTAGTTTATAGATACGTGTGAACATATGCTCTCTCTCACAGAAACTGGTGTATATCTAGGTTATGGGACTTTGTTAGAAAGTGAACCAACTGAGATGGAATTAGAGTATACTAGGTCTCACACGAGTAATGAAGCTGAAGGGTTGTCATTCCACACGTGAAGTCTCTGGACAAAGTCTGAAGTGAAGCATGTTGAGGTTGCAATCATTGTGTTGGTTAGGTTGTGATCGGGAGATGCAATATTATTTGATATGGATTGGGAGAGGCATACGGGAAAGTGGGCCCTATCCAAGAAAGGGTTCCAGGACTGGGGAAGTAGAGGTTCTATAGTGGAGATGTGAGGTTCCTGCTGTCTTAGGGTTCAAAAAGACAATCAACAGTTAATGTTATCATCACATTATTTGGTAATTGGGTTAACTTTGGAAAGTCCTTTTGTTAGGGTTTGCTGTATGGTACCAAGTGTCTTATATAGCTGTGCTATTGGTTGCTTCTTATCTACTTGGTCTAGGATTTTGAGAGTCTGCATATCCATTACACAGCCTATATATTAAAAAGATTCAGTTTGTGTTTTGAAAAACTTCGAGGCATACAAATAATTTTCCCCCTGTCGTATTAATTAACTAGTGATTTATATGACTACATTTTACTAGGAGTGTACATAAACACCATTCCCACCACCAAAAGACTGTGACCCATCCCTCCCACCAACTCCCACCCCCCACTGGCCCAGGAAGCTGCATGTCTACCCCTCACTACAGGGCTTTTACTTTGGTGCCCTACTTACAATTTGATGAGGTCCTGCTTTTAGTTTCCCTTCAGATCTTCTTCCTCAACTTCTGTTGATGAGAGGGATCATCCCATACTCATCTTTATCTTTCTGACTTAGCTCACTTAACATAATTCCTTCTAGCTCTGTCCAAGATGGGTCAGAGAAGGTGGGTTCATTGTTCTTGATAGCTGCATAGTATTCCATTGTGTATATATACCACAGCTTTCTCAGCCACTCATCTGGTGTTGGGCACCTGGGTTGCTTCCAGGTTTTAGCTATTATGAATTGTGCTGCTATGAACATAGGAGTGCACACCTCTTTTTGGTTGGGTGTTATGGAGTCCTTGGAATATAACCCCAGGAGAGGAATTACTGGATCATATGAAAGGTCCATGTCTAGCCTTCTGGGAGTTTTCCAGACTGCTCTCCACAGAGGCTGGACCAATTTACATTCCCACCAGCAATGTAAAAGGGTTCCTCTGTCCCCACATCCTCTCCAGCATTTGTTGCTGCTGTCCTTTTTGATGTATGCCATTCTTACAGGAGTGAGGTGGTATCTTAGTGTTGTCTTAATTTGCATTTCTCTGACAATCAGTGACCTAGAGCAGTTTTTCATATGTTTGTTAGCCTTTTGGATTTCCTCTGTAGTGAATGTTTTCTTCATATCCTCTGCCCATTTTTGCATAGGGTCATTTGCTTTTTTGGTGCTAAGTTTGCTGAGCTCTTTACATATTTTGGTGATTAGTTTCTTGTCTGATGTGTGGCCTGTGAAGATCTTCTCCCATTCTGTGAGGGGTCTCTCTGTTTGTTGAATAGTTGTTGTTTTTTTGGATGTGCAGAAGCTTTTCAATTTGATGTTGTCCCATTGGTTTGTGTCTGCTTTAGTCTTCCTTGCGATTGGGTTTGATTAATCAAAGATGTCCTTGAGGTATAGGTGGGAAACTGTTTTACCAATGTTTTCCTCTAAATATTTGATTGTTTCTGGTCTGACATCTAGGTCTTTGATCCATTTGGAGTTGATTTTTGTTTCTGGTGAGATAAAGTGGTTCAATTTCATTCTTCTGCATGTTACAACCCAGTTTCCCGGCACCATTTATTGAAGAGAGCCTCCTTTGCACCATTTATTGAAGAGAGCCTCCTTTTTCCATTTAATGCTTTGGACCCCCTTCTCAAAGATTAGATGTCCATAGGTGTGAGTATTTATTTCTGGGCTTTCAATTCTGTTCCACTGGTCTGTGTGCCTATTTTTGTCCCAGTACCATGCTGTTTTGATGATGATGGCTTTATAATATAGTTTAAGGTCTGGGAGTGTGATGCCTCCACTTCTGTTTCTTTTCCTTAAGATGGTTTTGGCAATTCTAGGTGTTTTCATGTTCCAGATAAATGATTGTAATGTTTGTTCTATTCTCTTAAAGAAGCTTGGTAGAACTTTGATGGGTATTGCATTAAATTTATATATGGCTCTGGGGAAAATATTCATTTTGATGGTATTTGTTCTTCCAATCCATGAGCATAGGATATCTTTCCATTTCTTGGTATCAGTTTCTATTTCCTTGAGTAGCGACTCATAGTTTTCAGTATACAAGTCTTTCACTTCTTTGGTCAACTTTATTCCTAGGTATTTGATTGATTTTGTGGAAACAGTAAAGGGGAGTGATTTTGGATGTCTTCTTCTTCAGATTTAGTGTTTGCATAAAGAAATGCCACTGATTTATGTACATTGATTTTGTAGCCTCATACCTTGCTATATTGCCTAATATCTTCCAGTAGTTTTCTGCTGTATTCTTTAGGTTTTTCTATGTATACTATCATATCATCTGCAAATAGTGAGAGCTTGACTTATTCCCTTCCAATCTGTATTCTTTTGATTCCTTTCTCTTGCCTGATTTCTATGGCAAGAACTTCCAGTACTATGTTGAAGAGTAACGGTGACAGTGGGCAGCCCTGTCTAGTCCCCGATCTGAAGGGGCATGCTTTCAGCTTCTGTCCATTGAGTATGATGTTGGATGTAGGTTTGCTATATACAGACTCCACTATCTTGAGGAATTTCCCATCTATTCCCATTTTTGTAGAGTTTTGAGCATGAATGGGTGTTGGATTTTGTCAAAGGCTTTCTCTGCTTCTATTGAGATAATCATGTGGTTTTTGGCTTTGATTTTATTGATGTGGTGAATAACATTGATTGCCTTACGGATGTTGGACCAGCCTTGCATTCCTGGGATGAATCCCACTTGGTCGTGATGAACAATCTTTTTGATATATTGCTGTATCCGGTTGGCCAAGATCTTGTTTAATATTTTGGCATCTATGTTCATCAGAGATACTGGTCTGTAGTTTTCCTTTTTTGTTCTTTCCCTATCAGCTTTTGGTATCAGGGTGATTTTGGCTTCACAGAAGGTGGAAGGGAGTATTCCTGTTTCTTCAATCTTATGGAAAGCTTAAGATGTATGGGTACTGACTGATTCCTGAAAGTTTTGTAGCATTCGTTTGTGAAGCCATCTGGTCCAGGACTTTTGTCGTTGGGGAGGTTCTTAATAACGGTTTCAATTTCTTTGTCTGTGATTGGTGCATTTAGATTTTGTAGTTCTTCTTGGTTCAGTTTTGGAAGTGCATAGGTTTCTAGGAATTGTTCCATTTCGTCCAGATTCTCTAGCTTGGTGGCGTATAGTTGTTTATAGAAGTTTTGCAGGATTCACTGGATTTTTATTGTGTCAGTTGTGATATCACCTCCCTCGTTTACAATTCTATTAATTGAGTCTTCTCTCTTTTTTGTTTGGTGAGTCTGGCTAGGGGTTGTCAATTTTGTTTAATCTTTCAAAGAACCAACATTTGGCTTCACTGATCTTTTGTATGGTTATTTTATTTTCTATGTTGTTTATTTCTGCTCTAACTTTAGTGATTTCTGTACTTCTGGTTGCTTTAGGGTTCCTTTGTTCCTCATCCTCTAAGTACTTATAGTGTGCAGTAAGGTCGTTCATTTGAGCTTTTTCTTGGTGTTTAATATGTGATTGTATGGCTATACGTTTCCCTCTCAGTACTGCTTTAGCTGTGTCCCAAATATTTTGATAGGTTGTGTCTTCATTTTCATTTGTTTCCAGGAATATTTGAATTTCCTGCTTGAGTGACTCTTAACCAGTGGTTCTCAAGGAGTATGTTGTTTAGTTTCCAAATGCTGTTACTTTTAATATTTTTCTGTTTGTTTTTAAATGTTAGTTTTACTCCACTGTGGTTTGAGAAGATACTTGGGATGATTTCAATGCTCTTGAATTTATTGATGCTGTCTTTGTGGCCTAACATGTGGTCTATCCTTGAGTATGTTATGTGGATTTGAAAAGAAGTTGTATTCCAGTTTTTTGGAGTGAAGGACTCTGAAAATGTCCAAGAGGTCTAGTCTGTCAATCTCTTCATTCAATTTTCTTGTATATTTGTTGGTTCTCTGCTTTGTTGATCTGTCTAAGTGTGAGAGTGGGGTATTGAAGTCTCCCACTATTATTGTATTACTACTGATGTATTTTTGAAATTCTTTCAGTAGATGCTTAATGTATTTAGATGGTCCCTCGTTGGGTGCATAGATGTTAATAATTGTTAAGTCTTCTTGGCTGATTGATCCTCTAATCATTATGTAATGTCCTTGACTATCTTTTATTACTTTATTTAATTTAAAATCTATCGTGTCTGAGATGAGAATGGCTGTTCCTGCCCTTTTTTGTGGTCCATTAGCCTGTATGATAGTTTTCCATCCTTTCACTTTAAGTCTGTGTTTATCTTGTTGTGACAGATGGGATTCTTGCAAGCAGCATATGGTTGAATTAGGTTTTCTGATCCATCCCCCCACCCTGTGCCTTTTGATGGGTGAGTTTAAGCCATTGACATTTATTGATATTATGGATTTAATGTATTGTAGTGCCATTGTTCCAAAATATTTTTTTGTTTGCTCTGATATATTGCCAGTTTTATAGTGATGTTCTTGTTTATAGGAGGTCTTTTAGAACCTCTTTCAGGGCCAGTTTGGTGATGGTTGCCTCCTTTAACTGTTGTTTGTCTAAGAAGGTTTTGATCCCTCCATCTAGTTTGAATGAAAATCTAGCAGGATATCTTATCCTTGGTTGCAACCCTTTTTCATTCAGGGCTCTATAGATATCTTGCCTTTCTCTTCTGGCTTTTAGAGTTTGAGTGGAGAAGTCTGCAGATAATCTTATGGGTTTTCCCTAGTATGTGACTTTTTGTTTCTCTTTTGTAGCCTTTAGGATCTTTTCTTTATCCTTACTTCTTCTCATTGTGACTATGATGTGTCTTGGTGTCTTCAGGTCTGGGTTGATTCTGTTTGGTACTCTCTGGGCATCTTGAATCTTGATGTCCTTTCTGTTATTCAGGTCTGGGAAGTTTTCTTCTATTATTTACACTAGAATGTTTCCTTCTCCTTCCTCTCTTTCTTCCTCTGGCAGGCCAATTATGCGAATGTTACTTCTTTTGAGATCATCCCATATATCTCTGTTGTTGTTTTCAGTGTCTCTCAATCTCTTTTTAAGCTCTTTCACCTCTTTCTTAGTTTTCTCTAACTCATCCTCTGTCTCAATAATTCTGTTTTCTGCTTCTCTTAGTCTGCTTTCCCTTGCCTCAGCTTCTTTCTTCATTACAGCTATTTCAGCTTTCAGTTCTCTAATTGCTTCAAGATAATCAGTATTTTCTTTGAGGGTCTCAACTGTTGTTTCCCTAATACTGCCATTCCTTTCCTCCAAAGTTGTTTTTATTTCTGTGATTAATAAGTTTATTATTGCTTGCATACTTTTATTATCTATGGTTACTTCTGGCTGATTTGTAGTTTCTTCTGGGCTCTTGTCTTCATTCATTGGAGTAGCAGTTTTATTTGTTTTTGATCTACCCATTTTTTTTATTTATGTGTTTCTTTTTTATGCTCTGTTGTTCCTCAGTTGTTGTGTCTTGAGTACAAGCAACACTATATTAAATACCTTTTTGACAGGTGCACTCACCAACCTCAGGAATTACAGTAGCAACTGAAGCAAGTATTAAAGCAGTTTAACCACTACCAGTTAGCCAAACAATATCTCCAGTCCGTGAAAAAATAGTAACCAAATCCCAGTGAGGAAGAAAGAGAAAAGAAAGAAGGGATAGCAAGAATAGACATTTTACGCTAATCTGCTAGCCACTGTATATTCTAGGGGTAACAAGAGGGGAAAGGGATCTAGAGCAGAGATACACACATAGAGAGCCCACTCTGAGTCAGATTTCTTCCCCATATAATTCACAAATTCAGAAAGGCAAATAAGAAGGAAGAAGTGTATGACAAGATAAAAAAAAAAGAGACAAGAAAGAATAGAGAAAAGATAAGAAAAAGAGCTGTAATTAAATAGCAGTGAAAGGAAAGGTTTCTTTGATTACTTTATTTTTAATTTAATTTAATTTTTTTAATTAGCTAGGAGGAGGACGGAGGGGAGAGTCTTTAGAGGAGGTAGGAGTAACGAGACAAGTTCCTCCCACAGTAGATAAGATGCCTACTACCCTAGCAATGAAAGATACCCTAAGAGTTAATTCTGATCAACTTAAAGTGGGGGGAAGATATATGCCTTTATATAGTATTAATAATAAAATAGAGCAGGGTAAAAAAAAAATCCCTGTCCCAGATTACCTCAAACCTCATGAGCAGTGGCAGCTGATTGTTAAGAAAGAGAAAAAAAAAAAAAAAAACACCTCAGGACTAGACAAGGATAGTTGAAATAGACAGTTATGCATATCTACTATCCACTGTATATTCTAGGGGTAGCTAAGGGAGGAAGGGAAGTTGAGCAGAGATACTCACAGTGAGCGTCCAACTCTGAGTCCGAATTCTTCCCCCAAATAATTCCCAAATGTGTATCAGTGAATTCAAAAAAGCACACTGTTTGGTGGTGTGGGGGATGGGGCCTGTGGCTTTCGAAGCTGTAGGATTAAGGAAGAAAGGATGGCAAGAATGAGAAAAAGAGAGAGAGAAAAAAGAAAAAGATAAGAAAAAGAACAGTCATAAAAGAGCAGTGAAAGGAAAGAGTTTTTATTTATTTTTAATTATTTAATTAGCTATGTGGAATAAGGTGGAGGGTGTTGGCTACTTAGAATGAAAAAAGGCCAGAGGTTTCAGAAGGGTATAGACTTAGAATGAATGATACTCCCTGGTGGGACAGGAATCTTGGTAAAGAAAAAAGAGGCTCAGCAGGGAAGCCTGCTAGGAGCTGTTCCCCAGGGACTGGTTATGGGGGGGAAGGGGGAGGAGGTGTGCTTAATAATTTAAAAGAAAGAAAATTTTATTCCCTTTTTTTCTACTCTAATTTTTAACCCAAATTAAGTTATAGTCACCTCCTTGGTGTCACCACTAGGACCCCTTATTGCCTGGCCTACTAAAGGCAGAAAATCCTACCGTTTCCAGAAGATGTGGTCAGAACTCAAGCTACTAGCAGCTTCTCAGTCCACCATCTTCCGGGAACCCTCCCTCACCTACTTTTTGAAGTTTATACAATTAATTTACTATAATTTTGTTAAGGTTTATAGAATTAATTTAATTATTTATATTGGTCTATAATGTTTCCTTCCTATAATATTTTTTCATCAGATTTTAATACCATGCTTTTGAAAATTTTGTAACAAAAATCATGAAATATCCCCAAATCCTTTTTTTTTCTTTAAGTATTTGAATACTATTTTTTAAAATATTTATCAGTTGTCTCAAGAGGAACAAAATTACGTTATACCTACATGTTCTATTCTAGTGATCTCTAATAAACTGCTGTGAAAATATATGTGATAAATATTATTATGTGTTGTAAACAGAGATAGGGATACCTATGAGGGACAAACCCATCTAGATATATAGAAAAAATATATAGATATCTCTTTATATATCTATTGTGAAAGAAGGGAGAATGTACAAAGAAGTAACCACTGTGACTTTAGGATTATAAAGTCTGGGAAATCATATACTGCCTTCTGAAAACTTAAATCTCAAAAAAGCTAGTAATATAGTAATCCAAGCCCAGGTATAAACACCTTAGAAACAGTAGAATTATTTGTGTATGTCCAAGTTTGAGAGTCAAACAGAATGAAAGAAAATGTTCTAACCCAAATGTAAGGCAGGAAAAGGGGAGGTGGACAAAATTTCTAGTTTCTTTGCTTTTTATTGCAGTCAGATTCTCTAGAGATTGTAAAATAACCAACCACACTGAAGAGGGCAATTTACTATACTGAGTCCATGAAATAAAATGTCAATCTCATAAGGAAACAACCTCACAAAGAGGGAAAAAAAAGTTTAATCTGGGCACCCTGTGGTCAATCAAGTTGACATAACAATTACCCATCACAGATATAATTTCTTCTTCAAATGTTGACACTATTAGCTGAAGAAATAATTTGTATCTAGTGTTTTCTAAAAATTAAGGTTGCTTATCTTTACAATTTAATTGCTTCAATTTCCTGGTTTTTCTTATATAGGTTGCACTTTAGCATTTATCAGTTTAAGCTTATTTGTAGGATTATCACTATAAAATAATGTTCTTAAATACTCATCAATTTAATGACTTTAGGATTAGTATTGATGCCTGCTTTATTACTAATTTCAAAACTAATGTATATATGCAAAATAAATATTTTTGATAAGTGAATATAATTTATACATTTGTGAATATACTAAACTTGCTAGAATTAGCAGCTGAATAATAAAAATATCACCTCATAACATAGTTTTCAGCAATTTAATTTTTTATATTGCATGTTGATTTTTAGTATCAAGTAGACATACAAGCTCTAAAAAAAACCTAGTCAATGTTATATGATGTTAAAAATATTAACAAGTTGGCATGAGGCAGGAAAAAGAAAATAGGGCATTTTTTAGAGTAAGATATAACTCTAGTTTGAAAGGAAGTTGTCAGTTCCCAATTGTCTTCCTGAGACTACACTGCCAAAATTCTGAAGCTGCTTCAATATACCCACTAATGGTAAACTGAAGAGCATTCACAGAGTAAAATTCATTAGGCACCAGCTCATTAAGCATCAACGCCTTTGAGTTGCTCAAACTGGGAGATGTTTAATGGCCGAACATAGAAGAGTTAAATGGGCCCAAACAGGAAGAGGAATATTGAAATAATTTCAGGAAATTACTCTTCACACAAATTAGGGCAAAATTGTTCTTCCTATGCCTCAAGGGCAGAGAGAATGCTGAAAGGATCAAACATAATGCAGCCAATGATGAAAAGACAGATTGATTATATGACGAGATAGTTTTGTAATTCTATTAAAGTTGATTTTCAGAATTTTAAAGACAACACTGAAGTGAAGTCTTCTAAAGAAACCACATGATTGATGCTCTGTACATTAGAAAGACTCCTTTAAAAGGCTTTCAACAATCTTATAGTCAGAGAAAATTCTGTTTTTAGTATAGAAGTTTAGCAGCATGAACCTTGAGTCTTAGAAGCCATGGAGTATCTGTATAAATGAAATTAAAAACTTGGGAAAGCAGTGATGCAATAACTAAGCTAGAATAAATCTATCAGGCTATAGTTATTTAATCATTCTGTACAATGGCATGGCCTGAAAATAAAAAGTAACCATAATCAAGTTCAACACCTTTTAAATTTCAATTAACAAATAATTCTAATGGGTTACGTATGTTGTTTCATATTGAAGTGCTAGAATTTATCCTTAGATTACTGTTTTAAGATAAATTTGGATGTTAGATCATTCTCTACTGTCATCACTGCTTAATGTACACAAGTATTAAGGGCATTCTGTAAAATAAGATGAACTTTATTAACTGCTCCACTGATTACATTCAATTCCATGTGGGAAAAATGAAATTTCTCAGTAACTGGAGCCTCAGAAAAATTAACTATATAGTATTTAGTATTGTCCTGGATGATTTCAGGGAAGGCATAAAGGAGGCAGAATATATTTTGCATTGAGAGCTCTCAGGAAGCAAGTACAATTTGACAACCTGCCTTAATAATTTTTATCTACAAAGAAGAATAAAATACCATATATGCCACTGTAAGTGTAAGAAGACCTTTTCAGAAAATTAAGACTGAAGCAAAATTTATTTTTGTCATGTTTTCATTTGGTTTACTATTAGAAATAAGACAAACAGATCTTCCTTGTGAATGTCTACATATTTGTGTCACTTTGTGAAATTTTTGTTATATTAAGATCATAGGGATCCTTATAATCTATCTTTGAGCTGTCAGTATCTAGAGCCTTTTCACCTTGTATGCTTATATAATACAATTTTATTTGAGCATGTGTTCACTCAACATCTAGAATTCCTGTTAAGTCTCTGTGAAGTTTCAGATTTTAAAAAAGCAAAAAATGCTCTCAGTTCTATATGCATAAAGAATGGAGTGGATAGCTCTTGTTTCAAGATTTTAATCTGAAGTAAATATTGTTATGACATAAGAAAACAAAATCCCTTACAGAAAACCTTAACATGGTATACTTCCACTTGGCTTTACTTTTATTTTCACTAAACACAATCTAAGACAGTATTCTCTCTTTTGCAAAAAAAAAATTAAGAACATAGTTTCCTACTGTCTCTTCATATGCACTAAGGAATTTGCTTATTGATGTGTGTGTAGAGAAATATATATATATATACATACATATTTTGCGTTAAGTTTCTGGTTCCAGGAGACTGGAATTACTAACATAAGCAGCAAGAGGAGAAAAAAAAAGTAATCAATTAAAATTGGAAGATAGCCGAGGCATTTAAACATGGATGTGTATGTCTGAGGTCCCAGAAATCACAAGTTCAGTCACCAGCACTATTTTTTTTTAATTTTTTTTTTTCCTCCTCCAGGGTTATTGCTGGGCTCGGTGCCCGCACCATTAATCCACCGCTCCTGGAGGTCATTTTTCCCCCCTTTTGTTGCCCTCGTTGTAGCTTCGTTGTGGTTATTATTATTGCCCTTGTTGACACAATTCGTTGTTGGATAGGACAGAGAGAAATGGAGAGAGGAGGGGAAGACAGAGAAAGGGAGAGAAAGATAGACACCTGCAGACCTGCTTCACCGCCTGTGAAGCGACTCCCCCACCAGCACTATTTTATACCAGAACCGAACAGTATTCTGATCCTTGATTGTCGGGGTCTCTGGTGGGGTGACCTCCAGGGAAAAGGTAACGGACCGGTTCTTTCTTGCTCGCGCAAGAGACGACATGAAGTAAAGACACTGGGGAGACCTGCACGGTGCTCAGATCTTGTTTATTAGCAGGTGGACATGAGTTAAATAGAAAACCAAACACAGGGAATTATTGAAATATGTCAGAAATTACAGGTTTCTTAAAGATCAGCTTGCCCTTATGGTAGGGGCTGGTATGACAGGAATTGATGAGATACAAGACAGTTATTCTCCATGATGCAAGCAAGTTAATTATCCAAAGGTATTTGAGAGAAGCATAGGGGTTAAACCAGTAGTGTGAGACAGAGAGAAGATGGATATCAAAAGGCCATATAGTTCGGAATTTCTCTTGTCTGGGGTCTGAGGTGAATGATGGAGTGTGTGATAAGGTGTGTTCTTATGTGATCAGAAGGTAAGGTGACTTTGAGTAAGTGAATCTTAAAGTAGGCGTCCATGTGGCCTGCAGTTAATGGGGAGAAGTATTGGGGTTTCTGTGGGCCTGAGAGTCAAGAAGGAAAGAACTAAGTCTGAGTTTCTCCCCTTTTGCTCACCTCTGTTGAGAGAGACTAACCAAGAGGTTATCTTCTCAGACCTCTATCCAAGGATGGGGGTAGTTCTCCCTAAGCTCTGTCAAGCTTACACATAGTCCCAACACTTGATTCCTCTTTTTCCTTAGTCTCTCTCCTTGATAAAAAAAATTAATGAATCTAGAAGTAGAAGATGAAGATTAGTATCTAAAATTTCATATTATTTGTGATTTAGGCATGCATATCCTAGGAAGTTCAGATGCTTTCTAGATATCACAAAGAAACAAATACTGGAGTTGGGGAGGTAACATAATTTTATACTGAAGTCTTTCATGCCTGAGGCTCTGAGTTTCCAGGTTCAATCCAGGACATCACCATAAACCAGACCTGAGTACTACACTGGTTAAAATAACATCAGCACCAATAAATGAATAAATACATAAGTAAATTCATAAATAAATAAGCACATATAAAATAATATGAGAAAATTAGTCTTTACCAACATTTTGGAAAGTACCACTAAAATTAAAAAGTAATGAAAGAGACCAGGATATAATTTTTTGACCAGAAGATCTAGAAATAAGAGGCAGGGCAGTGTGTAAAAAAATATCCATCATTATGCACAGTGAATATTATTGTAAGTTAATTTTTAAAAAGTAGGTAGATTCTTAGATGTATGGTAAAAAAAAAAAAAAGCTTAGATTAAAAAAAAAGCACGCAGAAATATCAAGGTCAGGTTTGTGCACATGTGTGTGTTTCCATAATAGTTGAAGTATGAATTCTAGAACAATGAAATAGGAGGTAATTATTCAATAGAGAAGCTGTCATTATAGTACAGAATGAGATGGCAGTGCTTGAATTTAAGTGGTGGGGAGGATGTAATGGAAGGGAGCAATGTCAATGAAGTACAAACAAAAATTGAGTGTTATTAGATAGAGAGTGGGAGTGAAATTACACTTTCTGATTTGCAGTCAGGGTAGTTGGTCTCATAAGCTAATATTGGAAATACAGAAAGAAGAGACAAATTAAAAGTAGGGAAGATAAAATGAAGTAAACATATTATGTTAGCACTCTTCCAAGAGAAAGTTCAGTGGAGAGAGTCGGAGGTAGCCCAGAGGGTTAAACACATGTGGCACAAAGCACAAGGACCAGCATAAGGATCCCAGTTCCAAGCCCTGAATCCCCACCTGCAAGGGAATCACTTCACAAGTTGTGAAGCAGGTCTGCAGGTATCTATTTTTCTCACCCCCTCTTTGTCTTCCCCTCCTCTCTCCATTTCTCTCTGTCCTAACAATGACGACATTAATAACAAGAATAATAACTACAACAACAACAACAAAAAAAAAAGTTCAGTGGAAACGTGACTTGGGAATTATCCTGTGTGAGAAATAGTAACTGTAGCAATTCCAAAATCTTGGAGGAAGAATAAAATTGGTAAAGGAATATGAAATTTCCCAACATGAAAGAAATATCTATAAGAATTGAAGCAAGCACAAATGATGAAACAGATAAGATGTAGAGGTGGTTTCTCAGAGAACATTTGGTGATGAGAAAGGCAAGGGAGGAAACACTTAGGAGTTGAGGAAGACCCCTATAGGGAAACAGGACAGGCAGTGATTGCAAAGTCATTGCTATTAGCTCCTTAGATGTAATCATTGGAAGAACATTTTATATCTTTACCAGGACATTTTAGTAGAATACAGAAATGAAAACCAGATTGCTGTGGGTGGAAAGAGAAAATATGAAGTGAGGAACAGAAGACAGGAAATATGGTCTATTATATTTAAAAAATAACAGCATAAACAACAAAATATATTCTTTGGAAAAGAAAGCTAGAGTTCTTGAAGAAAATTAAAATAAGAAAAAATGGTGGTCTGAGAGGCAGCTCATTGGATAAAGCCTTGGACTCTTAGCGTGAGGTCCCGAGTTCAATCCCCTGTCGCATGTGTATCATATGTCTGGTTCCTTCTTGCTCTCCTACTGTTTCTAATCAATAAATAAATAAAATATTTAAAATAAAAATAAATAAAATCTTTTAATACAATGTAGGTTTTGCTACGTTTTTATCAATGAGATACAGACATCTCCAATTGAAATATTATTAATTATATTGAATTATTATATTTGAACATATACTTGAGTTCACAACTAAAATCAAATATTGTGGTACACATGTTTTTTACTCCTACAAAAAATACTACGGATCAGGGTTGGGCGATGGCACCCTGGGTTTAGTGCACGTAATACAAAGCACAAAGACCCCTGGGAGGATCCTGGTTGGAGCTCATGGTTCCCCACACAAGGGGGTTGGCTTCACAAGCAGTGAAGCAGGTCTGCAGGTGTTTATATTTCTCCTCTCCTCTTTCTCCCCTCCCCCAATTTCTCTCTGTTCTATCCAATTTTTAAAAAATGGAAAAAATTACCACCAGGAGCAGTGGACTTGTAGTGTAGACACTGAGCCCCAGTAAAAACCCTGTAGAAAAAAATAATAATAAAGCTAGGGATCCTTTATTATTATTTTATTTTTAATATTTTATTTATTTATTTTTACTTCTTTTAAAAAATATATTTATTGATTTATTTTCCCTTTTGTTGCCCTTGTTTTTTATTGTTATTGATGTCATTGTTGTTAGATAAGACAGAAAGAAATGGAGAAAGGAGGGAAAGACAGAGAGGGGGAGAGAAAGACACACCTGTGGACCTGCTTCACCGCTTGTGAAGCGACTCCCCTGCAGGTGGGGAGCTCCGGGATCGAACCAGGATCCTTAACCAATCCTTGCACTTTGCACCCCCCTCGCTTAACCCACTGTGCTATCACCCAACTCCCTTATTTATTTATTTTAATGAGAGGTACAGAGAGAGGAGGGAGAGATCAGAGCACTGCTCACCTCTGATTTATGGTGGTATTAGTGTTAAACCTGGGAGCTTGGAGTCTCATGCATGAAAGACTCTTTGCATAACCATTATGCTGTTTCCCCAGCCCCTTTATTATAATTTCATATTTGCTTATACCATAGTGTCTCTAGGACATGCCAGTCTGCATAATTTCTCTGGGTCTTAAAGCCAAGTTGTTAAAAGACAGAAGCCATTGCCCCGCAACCATGAGACCAGTTTATAACCATAAGTTACTATCAGAACAGCAACTTTTCAAGACATCAGCAAAATCATCACACTGTTACATATATAAAGTAAAGGTGAAAGAGAAATATGAGCCCTAAATAATAGCTGAAAGATGAAAATAAAATTAATATAAATAAACCAGAGGGTAGGGTATCCATTTAATCTCATTGTGTTGGAAACTGATGCTACAAATTTCAAGAAATAATGTCAGTCATTGGGAAGCCCAGGTTGAACTGACTTTACTTCCTTGGTTAATGTTTGAGGAGAACTTGTGAGGAACAATTGATCCTTCTATCAGAGAGAATCACTTTATCTAGATCCTTCTGTTTCACCTCATAGATTCATTTCTCAGGCCCTTGAAACATTCATAGATACAGTTATTTCTGCTTAATGCCTCCAAATGCTGCATGAGTCCTGGATCTATACGTTCTACTTATTCATTTCACAATACAATAACTCACAGTATCAAATATATATATATATATATATAATGAATGCTGAACTAGATAATTTTGATGAATCTGCCAGACATCTTAGTATTTGAAATTATCATTTCCCAAGAAAGTATTAGTAAAACAGAGGTTTACTTAAAACACCCTAATTTATTTCACACAATAATTTTTGATAATTACTTATTAGCAAAATTATAGAAAATTCTAGACCAGATTGGAAGCAAAAACAAATCATTAATCAACTTTTCCTGAAACAAATCAGATATTCAAACATCCTTTTAATTTTGTCCAGAAGTGCTAAGCACCTGTCCAGGAAGGATATGTAAAAAATAACTATGAGAGAGGATAATCAAATAGGGTAAAATTTTTCTGTATATAATCATTTAATTACTCAACAAGATTACACAAAGGAAATCAAGAAAAGGAACAAAGAACAGAAAAATATCCATGTAAGTTTTTTTGTTTGTTTATTTATTTGTTTTTGCATTCAGGCTTATTGGTAGGGCTCTTGCCAGCACTGCAAATCCACTGCTCCTGGTGGGCAATTTTTTTTTTTTTTACATTTTTTATATTGGATAGGGAAGATAGAAATTTAAAGAGGAGGGGGAATAGAAAGACAGACACATTAGACACATGCAGACTTGCTTCATCCCCCACTGCAGGCTGGAACTAGGATCCTTGCTCAGGTCCTTGAGCATAGGACTAATATCAGCTTAACCAGGTGTGCCACCGCCCGACACCTCCATGTACACCTTAAGTAAAGAAATTATAGACAAAAATCTGAATAGTTTTCACAGTGAATGAAAACTCTAAAATGTTGTGTAACTTATTAGTCACTACTTTCAAGCCTGTAGAGGGAGAGCATCAGGTTGAGCATGCATGTGTCTTGCTATGTGGGTGACCAAGGTTTAAGCCTAGCACCACATGGGAAGTGCTTTGAAGTCAAGTGAAGCTTCAGTGCTGTGGTGTTTCTCTCCCTTCCCCTGTCTTTTTCTTTCCTTTTCTTTTTACCAGAGCACTGTTCAGCACTGCCTTATGGTGGTGCAGGGGATTGAACCTGGGACTTTGGAGCCTCAGGCATAAGAGTCTGTTTGTATAACCATTATGCTATTTACTCCCCCCTTGTCTTTTTCTACTTGAATGACACAGCAGAAGCTTAGATCAGTGAAATCATACATACACAAACAGACTCTGGCTCTGGAAAAAAAAAACTTCTATAAATCTGAGAAAATAACATAACATAATAATTTTGCACTTTTTTCTTTCAACAATTAAAATATTCCATTGTACCCTGACATGCAAAAACTAAAGTGAACCATAATTCCAACTTTTTTGTATTGGTATTTCCCTATAAAACATCATTTTTTTACTTTTTATCTTTGATATCAGTAACATAATTTATCTAATTTATCTAGGTTAATATAAATCTTTTTGGATACGTGTGTTTGTGTTCTTTGAGTGGATCCTTAAGAGAGGGAATGCTGGCTCATAGGGTAAGCACATCTGTAGGGTCCAAACTGTTATCCATAAGGGTTGATCCAATTTACATTTCCACTGGCAGTATAGAAATGTTCCTTTTTTCCCTCTATACTTACTAAAACTTGTTCCTATCCTTTATTAATGTAAGATATGCACACATGTATAAAATGTCATCTCGCTGTCTTTATGTGCATTTCTCTGCTACACAGTCACTTGAGCATTTTTTCATGTCTGTTGGCTCTCTTAATTGGTGAAGGTTTATTTTGTAATATCCTTTGCCCCCTTTTAAATGCAGATATTCATTCATTCGTTTATTCATTTTTCTGCTGAGTTTTGTGAACTTACTATACATTTTAGTTATTAGTCTTTCGCCCAATATATGGCATACAAAGCTCTTCTCCCATTTTGTAAGATGTGCAGAGGATTTTCAATTTGATGTAGTCCCACCCAATGGTTTATTTTTATTTTAGTTTTCCTTACTACTGGACTTGAGTCTTCAAAGACATTTCTGAAACAAATATCATGGAACATTCTGCCTATGTTTTCTTTTAGGCATTTGCTAATTTCTCATCTAATATCTGTGTCTTGAATTTGAAAAGTTGTCATGAATGAAGATTTTTTTAAAGCTACTGGTCCTCAAGGTCAATGGAAAACTTTAGTTGTGTTGCAATTATTTTTTTTCTGTCTTTCTCTTCTTGTTTCTCTCTATCACTCTGTCTCTCTACCTTCTTATGTAATTCTAATTCTATGAAAGTAAGGAATTTAATTAGAGAATACTATGAAAAGAAAGGTCTCACCAGAGTGATGAAGCTGAAGGGTTGTCATTCCACACCTGAAGTCTCTGGTCACAGTCTGAAGTGAAGCATGTTGGGGTGGTGAACTCCCCAATAAAGTCCCTAAACCTAGATATAGACCAGGTCCCCTGAGATAGAGCATAGGCTCACACGTGCCCATAAACTAGGGAAAATATATATACCTGAAAGCAAAAGTACACAAGAGTATGCAGGGAATACCCCCCACCCCCAACACTTCATCTGCACTATTCCAGCATAATTGTTCAACAATTTGCTTGGCTTTGTATGTTAATTCTTTTTTCAGCCACCAGGTTCCAGATGCCAGCAAGATGCTGACCAGACTTCCCTGGACAGAAGACCCCATCAATGTGTACTGGAGCTCCACTTCCCCAGAGCCCCACCCTACTAGGGAAAGAGAGGCAGACTGGGAGTATGGATCGACCAGTCAATGCCCACGTTCAGCGGGGAAACAATTACAGAAGCCAGACCTTCCACCTTCTGCAACCCACAACGACCCTGGATCCATACTCCCAGAGAGATAGAGAATGGGAAGGCTATCAGAAGTGGGGATGGGATATGGAGATCGGGTTATGAGAATTGTGCAGAACTGTACCCCTCTTATTCTATGGTTTTGTTAATGTCTCCTTTCTTAAATAATAAGAATAAGAATAAGAAAGTAAGGAATTTGTGAGTTTCATTTCTTAATGTAAAACTTTATTTATTTTTAAGCAATTAATTAATTTATTTTTGCCTCCGCTCACTGGGGCTCAGTACCAGCACTACGAAGCCACCACTTCTGGTGGCTTTTTTCCCCCTGCTTTTTATTTGATAGGACAGAGGGAAATTGAGATGGGAGGGTAGATAAAGAGAAGGAGGGAAAGATCTGAATCCTGCTTCACTGCTCCTGAAGGGGACACCTGCAGATGGGGATCCAGGGTTCAAACCTGGGTCCTTGAGCATATGCTTGCACTTAGTACTATTTGCACTAATCAAGTGTGCCATTATTTAGTCTCTTAATACAAAACTTTATTGTGAAATTATATAATTTGCAATTATATAATTTGAGTAAGTAAGTATCTCACCATTAGATACCAGACTCAATACAGCACAGAGCATAGTTTGAATTTTTCATTTCTTGCCAGAAACAGATTTTACCATACTTCAGACCCGAGATGATTGGCCCACTCTTTTGATATAACACAAGGCTAAGGGATACACTTACTGTGCACCTTCTTATACGAAATAATCCTTCTTTATTGAAGTTTTAGTCCCGAACTGAAGAAGGCATTTTGGCTCAGTATCCAAACTTATTTATTAGTCAAAATTTTGCCCAAAGGGAGTAGCCAATATCTCTCTTTGTTAATACAAGGAAAAGTAGCCCATTTCAATATCCCTGAAAACATTTTGACTTTGTTTCTTGTTCTTTAATGACTTCATTTCCTTTTTCATTTTTAGAATATAGGGATTTTCTTCGTTACTGTAGAAATAAAGCATACATCTAAAATCTATACTATTTTATCTGGATTTTATGCTTAGAGATAGACTATGAGATATTTTGAGTACACAATGCCCAATATATCCATTTATTCTGAAAAAATTATTATTTACATCTGAATTTTTAACTGATATAATTCTTTCATATACATTTTATGATTCAACTTCATTAAATGACATGATTATGATATTTTGAAAACTTCATTAAAAGTATACACAAATAAAAATTTATATAAAATTTTATGCAATGTAAAATATAGTGGGGCTTGAATTTTAGTCATACTTATGAGTGTTCAAATAAAAAAACATTTTATTCTGTAGTAAAATGTGACAAATACTATAATAGACTTAATAGAATATGTCTATTACATATCTTTCCATATTCACTAAAGACAAAGTCATATTTCCAGAAGAAATTATAGAAAAGAATTCAGTGTTACAATTAGAGGTATTTTAAAATAATATTAAAAAGCAATGATAAGGCTGGAGAACTAACATAATGGTTATGCAAAAGACTCATTCCTGAGGCTCTGAGGTCCAAGTTCAATCCCCAGCACCTCCATAAACCAGAGCTGAGCAGTATTCTTGGTTGGTTTCTCTTTCTCTTTTCTCTTTCTCTTTCTTTTCTCTTTTTCCTTTTTTCTCTTCTTATGTCTTTAAAATATATTTTTAAAAAGCAGTAATAATTAAAAACTTTAGTACTAAAATAAAAATGAACACTTGGATCAATGAAAAATATGCCCACACATATACAAGCCACTACTATAGAACAAAGAGGACAAAATCACTCAATGGAGAAAAGAAGATTTTCCCCACAAATGCTGCTGGGAAAACTGAACATCCACATGTAGAAAATGAAACTAAACCACCAATTCATACCATACAACAAAATCAGGTAATTATGGAACAAAGACTTAGATATTAGACCAGAAATTCTAAAATCTCCATCTTCATTCCACTTTGTACGGAATTTGGAGGAATATTACTGGGTGGGATGAGACAGAAAAAGAGGGATGAAAACCAAAACCAATGATCTCACTCATAGGTGGAACTTGGGATATAGGTACAGAAAGGGAAAACACAAGTAAAACTTGGACTGAAGGTGGTGTACTGCACCAAAGCAAAACAGTCTGAGGGGTTAGGGGATATACTAGGAGGGGAGAATTTTGAGGTCCTGAGTTGGTGGTGAGAATGTTTCCCAGACATCTATCATTTGAAGCTGCAAAAATGTACCCATGTGTTAACAAATGTGCTGTAAATCCTTAACACCCCCTCCCCCAACAAAATCAGGGAAAATCTGCTTCAGGTAGTCATCTATGTAGTCTTAGGTAAGCCTAGTTGTTTACCACCCAAAACAGTATCATTACCAGTTATGGAAATGCTATACATCTAAGCATATTACCTTGAGAGCTTATTTGGAAGTTCTAGCAGGGGAGCGCAACTACTCATATGCCCTTGAAGGAAGACCTGTAGGTCTCTATTCAGGGAAGGCGGTCCTCTTCAACCAAGCACAAACTTCCAGAGGGACTCAGGTAGAGTGGTGAGGGAGGAAAGGGACAACCGCCTAGCCAGCCAGATCAGACAAATCAACCTAGGCAATCAACGGGGTGACAGATGTCACAGCCTGATCACATTTCTAGGCATATTACCTGACCATGACTTCAATAAATGCATTTTGATTGAGTAATCTCTAAATAACACCATTTAATAAGTAACTCTAAGTCACAATAGTAACTTAAAGCAATGAAAAAATATTTAGATCATAAATTGATCCTCAAATCCCTAATTGCAATTAGAAATTAAACAGAACATCAGAATAACTTGAGAGAAAAATATATATTTGGAGTAATTCATTAAATTATGTTTTAGAGGTGTAGTATATTTATGCTTCTGGAACTCCTCAATGCCTACTCTAACTCTTTAGCATATATTAGAAATTGACAGCTCATTAACAGCTCTTTAGGAATGTTGTTAACTGCACATATATATGTATATATTCTACATAGTAGATTTTCACTATATATATATTGAAATTTGGACCAGATGGTATTTATGATTTCTGGGAAGACAGATATTTTCCCTTACAAACACACACACACACACACACACACACACACACACACACACTATGTAAAAAAAGAAAACGTAATTTTATTTCAAACGATATATTTCAAAACACTTTCTTCTTCCTTTACTATCAAGTTACAAGTTGTCAATTAATAGCCCTTAAATTATTCCCATTTCTGTTTCCTAATTATAGGATCAATTCATCTAAACTTGTAGATTATTTGGAAGAAACTTTATTTATAAAGAAAAATAATAAAAATATGTAAATGGATGAAAATACAATGTATTAAAATATATTTCAAGTTTAAAAAACTATACCCACATCTATTTTATACTTGGGCTAGGAGAAAACTTACCTGGTGGAGTGTGTCCTTTACCATGGATGAGACTTCAGATCTGAGCACTGACACCACATAAGAGCACTACAGTACCATGAGAAGTTCTATTGGCGGTACAGCAGTGCTAGTCTCTCTCTCTCTCTCTGTGTGTGTGTGTATGTGTTTGGAAAAAATAATAAAATTATCAACTGGAGAGCAGTGGAATGCATGTGCAAAACCTTGGTAGTATAAAAAATAATTGAAATCTAAACAAAAATCTGAGTGATAATGACTATAGAAAGAAACTCTGAAGAGGAAATGTCAATATACCTTGTCACATCTTTCTGAAAAAGCACAAAACTCAAGTTTCAAGTCCAGTTAAGTAAATTTGTGTGCAAAAGGATATAAAAAACAAAACATGAATCTGTCAAATTCTGATAATTCACTATATCACTTGCTTTTATTGCTTAATATTAAATATTAATTTTAGATATCAACATCTCATATTGTCAATATTTTAGTAATCAGGATATGTTAAATTAGGGTAAATGACAATAAACTCCCAAATCAGTATTATAATGTTGATGTCCAAGTTAATACAATCTCAACAATACATCCACTACAAGTTGGTCTTTGCTTCTGTTTCTTTCTGGTGAAGGCAACACAATTTTAAGACCCAATGTCTGAAGCATGAGTTATTTCATACTAAAGAAAAAGGAAAGACACTGTAGAAAACATACATACTTTTATCAGGCTTATAAGTGAAAGATAATATGCTACTTTAACTCATTATTGATCATAGTTAGTTCAAATAATTTCTATTGATCAGAGTAGTTCAAATAATTTGAATGAAGCCTAAAGATGTTGAAAGTGAGTTATTAATATTTTCAAACAAGAAATTTTATGTTGTTAAAATTTTCGGAGGGCTCTTGCCGGCCGGGCTTGCTTCACGGCGGGTAACAGAGACGCGGAGACAACGGCTGGGCAGGGAAGCTGTATTTCTTTATTCAGGAACAACGATTCACAAACTAAGACAAACTAATCACCGAACAGAACTCTGCTGTCTCTTTGCGGTGGCACAAGCACTCTCTCTCTTACTCTGGAACTCAGGAACCCTCTCCCTTACTCTCGAACTCAGGAACTCTCCAACTCTCGGACTCAGGAACCCTCTCTCGGGGTTCCTTCGGGCAGGGCCAAGCAGGCCCGCGAAATTCCCAGGACTGATCCAATTCTCTTGGCGGGGGAGGGCTAGAACAAACCAATGTAAAGCATACGAAAATTCCCCCTTTTCTTTTTAACTAAATGACTATAGTATCAAGGGTGTGGGGTGAACAGAAACATATATAACAAAAACCAGCATGTTGCCAAGGGAAGGCCTGAGGGGGCCATATCTGAAAAAAAAAATTTCTTGCCTCTGGGGGGCAATTGCATGGGGGCGGGGAACGGCCTAGAGTCCCAAAGGCAGCTGGCTGCAACTTACTTACTATGAAACAAAACTTGTTATTAGCATATCTACTGCACGATCCAACGTTTCTAATAGAGAAGGAATTTGAGACTTTTACATATCAACAACGTCTTTTAACCTTTTGTTACACTCATTCAAGATGGAGACACACCCTAGGTGTGGGCCGGAGAGGAAACCTCAGGCATGAGAATAATTAGCATAGCCATTGTGCAATCTACCATTTCTAATAGAGAAGGTACTGGAGAGTTTTACATATCAAGAAGTCTATTTAACCTTTTGTTTAGACTAACTTAGTTAAAATATATTGATTGTTAACTAATTTTTACCTTAGACTTTAAATGTAAGTTAATTTTATCTTTATGAGAATTACATTGAAAACCTTTTTCATTTAACTTTGACTAGTAAGAATTTAGCCTTAAAGTTACTGTTTACCAAACTTTAAACACACACATAAACATGGTCATTAATACACTAGGAGAGAAACCTTTGTTACGAAGACATGTCATTTTAAACACGAATTTAAATCTGTACTGTCTTAGTTGTTGGGGGGGGGTTCACCATCCGGAGGTGGCTTCCCGTGCAGCTCCACTTCTAGGAATTGCAGGTTGCGATCTCTGCACAAATATCTGCGTACTCCAGCTTGTCTGCCTTCAGACCGGACTGGCGGCTGGAGATCTCGTGTGCCCAGTTTCGGCAGGGAGCCTGGGGGTCCGGGATGGTTCCAGAATTCATAGAAAGAGGGCAGGCAGGCCAGTTTTGTAGAAGGTGTGGGCCTAGGTGCCCAGGGGTGGCGGCCATGATAGGCCGCCGCGGCCTTGCCCCATGGCCCTGCCATGTCTGCTGCCCTGCTCGCAGTGGCCGAGCAGCGTGGAGGGATCACGCGTCCAGTGCCCTGTGCCACGCGGTGAAGAGCCGGCTCCTGTGGGCTGGCCTTGGGCTCTTGCGTGTTGGCCTCGGGCTCCAGGGGCTCTTGTGTGCTGGCGTCGGCCTCCAGCTGGCTGTGGGACTGCGGGGCTGAGGGGTTGTCTGGGTGCAGCCGGCTGACTGGCTGTTTAACCAGGTGGAAACAGCAGCTCCGCGCCTCTCCTCCCGCCCGCTGGCTCTTCCCGCTGGCTGTTCTGAGTTCGCCCGAGTGAGTGGAAACCACAGAGTGGTCCAGAGATAAATGTTCCAGAAACAGCAAAACAGTCTCGTGAAGAAAGAGCAGATCTCTTCACAAGCAGAAGAGAAGGCCATGGTGCATAGGCAGCCAAATTGTCTTTACTTATCTGAGAGATGCGCAGGTCAGGTCCATGTGGGCGCCATTTGTTGTTAAAATTTTCGGAGGGCTCTTGCCGGCCGGGCTTGCTTCACGGCGGGTAACAGAGACGCGGAGACAACGGCTGGGCAGGGAAGCTGTATTTCTTTATTCAGGAACAACGATTCACAAACTAAGACAAACTAATCACCGAACAGAACTCTGCTGTCTCTTTGTGGTGGCACAAGCACTCTCTCTCTTACTCTGGAACTCAGGAACCCTCTCCCTTACTCTCGAACTCAGGAACTCTCCAACTCTCAGACTCAGGAACCCTCTCTCGGGGTTCCTTCGGGCAGGGCCAAGCAGGCCCGCGAAATTCCCAGGACTGATCCAATTCTCTTGGCGGGGGAGGGATAGAACAAATCAATGTAAAGCATACGACAATTTTACATCAATATGGCAATATTACTTACACAGCACACATATGATTGGTTAATTTCTAGTTCTTTCAAACATTTAACTAGAAGGGAACATTCTCATCCCCATTTAAGTTCCATTTCCACCATCATGGACCAAGCCTTCTCCCCCCACTATATAAAACCTAATATAATGTAAAGAGTAAATTCTGTTAAGCAAAATAAAGGGAGTATATTAAGAAAACCAGTGTGTCCTGTCATAAGCAAGTGAGGATATTTCTTTATTCTAGAAGAAACAAGTACAAAAACATTCAGACCTCTTCCTCCATGATAGTTCAAATATTCTAATCTCAAAAGACATGGGTAACTTTATTTACTTCTCTACTTGCTTACAACCATAATGGAAAGATAAGAGTTTGTAGTAAAAAGTCTATTTTCATGTTTTGCTTCTGCTGTGTGGACAAAAATTATTCTTCAAAGAAAATAGAAATGTACAAATACAAAAATACTATTTTACTACTGTTATGCTATTTTTACATTCTGTATTTATTTTCATTAAATAGAAACATTGGAAAGACATTTTCCTATTCAAGAAACATTGGTGTAGAGTGTGCACTCAAAATATCTTCTAAAATGAGAAGGGAGAGCTATAAAAGTAGAAAAATTTGATATTCCTTTTGTTACATATGTGTTAAATGAATTTTTGATAGCAAATATTCAAATATCCAAGAGAAAAATAAAATTATTAATATCAATTTGATATAACAATAATTTTAATGTACGCAATTTATCAGAATCAATTTAGTCACTAATAGTGAATATGCAAAAAATAATGATTTTGCAGAATATTTAGTAAATGTTAGAAAATATTATTTTTTAATATTTATTTATTTTACAGAGACAGAGAGAAGTCAAGAAGGCAAGGGGAGAGAGAGACACAACTTCAGAAACATGTCACTACTAATAAATCTATCCCTCTGCATGTGGGAACCCTGGATTTGTAACCCTTCTTTGTATGCTTTAACATGTGCACTGAGCGAGGTCCCCTAGAAATGATTAATTGTTACAACGAAGGGTGTGCTGGAACACATAATATAGCTTTTCAATAACAATTCTCTCACAATGTGAAGAAAAAACTATTTGGTTGGAAAAGAACATGTAAAGGAAAATAGATTTGAGTCAGCAAACAGTCTACATGACTATGAAGCCTCAATTCACTTCCTTTCATTTAATTCTCCCTCTCAAGTAAACTGAAGTTTAAATTACCATTTGCAAAGTTTAATTTATTGTCTTAGTCAAGCACTTAACCATATTTATAGAGGCCTGACAATTATTGGAAGGAAAAGTGCTGATAGTTGTACCAATAAGAGTGAAGAGATATAAAATTTTTGTAAATCTTTACTAAAAATGTTAATGATTTTTCTGAAAAATGCATATGATTATAACTTATGAAATTTTAACTTTTGGGGAACTGCCATGCAAATTTACTTTTAACCAACATGATATATATATATCAGATTTCCAAGTATAAACTCTTCCTAAAGTAGATTCAAGCTTAATGATGTGGAGGAAATATTCAGTCTTTAGAAAGATGTCATTTTTATATTAATGCATATAAGAAAGCATATATACCAACACCCATTCATGCTCAAAACTCCACAAAAATGGGAATAGATGGGAAATTCCTCAAGATAGTGGAGTCTATATCTAGCAAACCTACAGCCAACATCATAATACTCAATGGACAGAAGCTGAAAGCATTCCCATTCAGATCGGGGACTAGACAGGGCTGTCCACTGTCACCGTTACTCTTCAACATAGTATTGGAAGTTCTTGCCATAGCAATGAGGCAAGAGAAAGAAATAAAAGGAATATAGATTGGAAGGGAAGAAGTCAAGCTCTCACTATTTACAGATGATTTGATAGTATACATAGAAAAACCTAAAGAATCCAGCAGAAAACTACTGGAAGTTATTAGGCAATATAGCAAGGTATCAGGCTACAAAATCAATGTACAAAAATTAGTGGCATTTCTTTAAGCAAACACTAAATCTGAAGAAGAAGACATCCAGAAATCACTCCCATTTACTGTTTCCGCAAAATCAATCAAATACCTAGGAATAAAGTTGACCAAAGAAGTGAAAGACTTATATGCTGAAAACTATGAGTCGCTAATCTGGAAATAGAAACTGATACCAAGAAATGGAAAGATATCCCATGCTCATGGATTGGAAGAATAAATATCATCAAAATGAATATTCTCCCCAGAGCCATATACAAATTTAATGCAATACCCATCAAAGTTCCACCAAGCTTCTTTAAGAGAATAGAACAAACACGACAATCATTTATCTGGAACCTGAAAACACAAAGTTTGCCAAAACCATCTTGAGGAAAAGAAACAGAAATGGAGGCATCACACTCCCAGACCTTAAACTATATTATAAAGCTATCATCATCAAAACAGCATGGTACTGGAACAAAAATAAGCACACAGACCAGTGGAACACAATTAAAAGCCCAGAAATAATTCCCCACACCTATGGACATCTAATCTTTGATAAGGGGGCCCAAAGGATTAAATGGAAAAAGGAGGCTCTCTTCAATAAATGGTGCTGGGAAAACTGGGTTGTAACATGAAGAAGAATGAAATTGAATCACTTTATCTCACCAGAAACAAAAATCAACTCCAAATGGATCAAAGACCTCGATGTCAGACCAGAAACAATCAAATACTTAGAGGAAAACATTGGTAAAACAGTTTCCCACCTATACCTCAAGGACATCTTTGATGAATCAAACTCAATTGTAATGAAGACTAAAGCAGAAACAAACCAATCTGACTACATCAAGTTGAAAAGCTTCTGCACATCCAAAGAAACTAAACAAAGAGACCCCTCACAGAATGGGAGAAGATCTTCACAGGCCATACATCAGACAAGAAACTAATCACCAAAATATATAAAGAGCTCAGCAAACTTAGCACCAAAAAAGCAAATGACCCTATGCAAAAATGGGCAGAGGATATGAAGAAAACATTCACTACAGAGGAAATCCAAAAGGCTAACAAACATATGAAAAACTGCTCTAGGTCACTGATTGTCAGAGAAATGCAAATTAAGACAACACTAAGATACCACCTCACTCCTGTAAGAATGGCATACATCAAAAAGGACAGCAGCAACAAATGCTGGAGAGGATGTGGGGACAGAGGAACCATTTTGTATTGCTGGTAGGAATGTAAATTGGTACAGCCTCTGTGGAGAGCAGTCTGGAAAACTCTCAGAAGGCTAGACATGGACCTTCCATATGATCCAGTAATTCCTCTCCTGGGGTTATATCCCAAGGACTCCATAACACCCAACCAAAAAGAGGTGTATATTCCTATGTTCATAGCAGCACAATTCATAATAGCTAAAACCTGGAAGCAACCCAGGTGCCCAACAACAGATGAGTGGCTGAGAAAGCTGTGGTATATATACACAATGGAATACTATGCAGCTATCAAAAACAATGAACCCACCTTCTCTGACCCATCTTGGACAGAGCTAGAAGGAATTCTGTTAAGTGAGCTAAGTCAGAAAGATAAAGATGAGTATGGGATGATCCCATTCATCAATAGAAGTTGAGGAAGAAGATCTGAAAGGGAAACTAAAAGCAAGACCTGACCAAATTGTAAGTAGGGCACCAAAGTAAAAACCCTGTGGTGAGGAGTAGACATGCAGCTTCCTGGGCCAGTGGGGGGTGGGAGTGGGTGGGAGGGATGGGTCACAGTCTTTCGGTGGTGGGAATGGTGTTTATGTACACTCCTAGTAAAATGTAGTCATATAAATCACTAGTTAACTAATATGAGGGGGAAAATTAATTGTATGTCTCGAAGTTTTTCAAAACACGACCCGAATCTTTTTAATATATAGGCTGTGTAATGGATATGCAGACTCTCTCAAAAGCCTAGAGCAAATAGATCAGAAGCAACCAATAGCACAGCTCTATATAAGATACGGGGTACTGTACAGCAAACCCTAACAAAAGGACTTTTCAAAGTTAACCCAACTACCAATTAATGTGATGATAACATTAACTATTGATTAACATTAACTTTTTGAACCCTAAGACAGCAGGAACCTCACATCTCCACTATAGAGCCCCTACTTCCCCCAGTCCTGGAACCCTTCCTTGGATAGGGCCCACCTTCCCGTATGCCTCTCCCAATCCATATCAAATAATATTGCATCTGCCCATCACAATCTAACCAACACAACGATTGCCACCTCAACATGCTTCAATTCAGACTGTGTCCAGAGACTTCACGTGTGGAATTACAACCCTTCAGCTTCATTACTCGGGTGAGCCCTTTCCTTTCATAGTATACTCTAATTCCATCTCAGTTGGTTCACTTTCTAACAAAGTCCCAAAACCTAGATATACACCAGTTTCTGTGAGAGAGAGCTTATGTTCACACGTATCCATAAACTACTGCAACATATATACCTGAAAGCAGAAGTACACTAGAGTTTGCAGTGAGTACCCCCCTAACACTTCCTCTCCACTATTCCAACCTTTGGGTCCATGATTGCTCAACAATTTGTTTGGCTTCGTATGTTAACTCTCTTTTCAGTCACCAGGTTCCAGATCTCATCTGGATGCCAGCCAGGCTTCCCTGGATTGAAGACCCCACCAATGTGTCCTGGAGCTCAGCTTCCCCAGAGACCCACTGACTAGGGAAAGAGAGAGGCAGACTGGGAGTATGGACCGACCAGTCAACGCCCATGTTCAGCGGGGAAGCAATTACAGAAGCCAGACCTTCTACCTTCTGCAACCCTCAATGACCCTGGGTTCATGCTCCCAGAGGGATAGAGAATGGGAAAGCTATCAGGGGAGGGGGTGGGATATGGAGATTGGGTGGTGGGAATTGTGTGGAGTTGTACCCCTCCTACCCTATGGTTTTGTTAATTAATCCTTTCTTAAATAAAAAGGAAAAAAAGCTTCAAATAGTAAATGTATGACACATAATGAGATAGGATTTACTCCAGGTATACAATTTTTTCTTTAACATTAAAAACTATGTATTTAACCAAATTACTAAGGGGAAAAGAAGAATCATATATAGAATAAGCATTTAGCATAATATAAAAAGTTTCTATATTATTTATGTATTTATTTATTATTTTTGTTTCCATGTTTATCACTTAGGCTCAGTGCTGGCACTGCCCCTTGAGGACATTTTTCCCTATTTTATTGAACTGGACAGAGATAAGTTGTGAGGGGAGGAAGGTGAGAGAAGGGGAAGATACAAAAAGAGAGAGACAGACACCTGCAGACCTGCTTCACTGCTTATGAAGTGACCCCCTTGCAGGTGGGGAGCCAGGGACTCAAACTTGGATTCTTGACAGGTCTTTATGCTTCCTACTATGTATGTATAACACAATGAGCCTCTACCTGACCATCAGAATATTGGTTTCAATGTCAAAATTACTTATAAAAATTGTTGTTTCCCACACCTATGGACATCTGATTTTTGACAAAGTGGCCTAGATTATTAAAAGTAGAGTCTCTTCAACAAATGGTGTTGGAAAAGTTGGGTTGAAATGTACAGAAGAATGAAACTGAACCACTAAATTTCACCGAACACAAAAATAAATTTCAAATGGATCAAAAACTTGGATGTTAGAAGAGAAACTATGAAATATGTAAAGAAAAATATTGGCAGAATCTTTTCTTTGTAAATTTTAAAGACATCTTCAATGAAATGAAACCAATTACAAAGAAGACTATATCAAAAATAAACCAATGATACTACGTCAAATTAAGAAGCTTCTTCACAACAAAAGAAACCACCACCCAAACAAAGAGACCTCCCACAGAATTAGAGTAGATATTTACATGCCATATGACAGACAAGAGGCTAATAACCAAAATATAGAGAGAGCTCACATAACTTAGCAACAAGAAAACAAATGACCCCATCCAAAAACGGGGAGAGAATATGAATAGTGTCCATAGAAGAGATCAAAAAGCCAACAAACATGTGAAAAAATGCTCCAAGTCAATGATTGTCAAAGAAATGCAAATTAAGACAACAATGAAATACAACTTCACTCCTGTGAGAATGTCATACATCAGAAAAAGTAGCAGCAACAAATGCTGGAGAGGTTGTGGGGACAAAGGAATCCTCCTGTACTGCTTGTGGGAATGTAGATTGGTATAACCCCTGTGGAGAGCAGTCTGGAGAACTCAGAAGGCTAAAAGTGGACCTACTCCATGATCCTGCAATTCTTCTCCTGGGGAAATATCCTAAGGAACCAAACATTCCCAACCAAAAATATTTGTGTATACCTATAGTATAGCAGCACAATTTGTAATAGCCCAAATCTGGAAAAAACCCAGGTGTCCAACAACAAATATCATGTTAAGTGAGATAAGTTAGACACAGGAGAATGAATATGGGATGATCTCACTCATAGGCAGAAGTTGAAAACAAGATCAGAAGAGAAAGCACTAAAGCAGAACTTGGACTGGTGTTGATGTATTACTCCAAAGTAAAAGACTCTGGGTTTGGGGGAAGGGTTCAGGTCCAGGGACATGATGGCAGAGGGTTGTACTGTTATGTGGAAAACTGGAACATGTTATACATGTACAATCTATTGTATTTTACTGTCAACTATAAACCATTAATTCCCTTAAAAAGAAATCTTAAAAAAAATTGATGTTTCACAACTTAAGTTCAGAATGGGATATTCCCATTTTCTGCTACTTCTAGTTGACAGTATGCAGAATATGAAGCCCAGTACTATATAAGACAAGTGGAAAAAATAAAGTTAACCTGATTTAGCAATCAACATCAGTAATAAAATGAATATGTTTTATTATTAGCTATAAAGTTTTAGAAAACATTTTTTATGATTTTATCTTCATCATAGAAAGCAGATACAGATAGAGACACTAAGAAAACACTATTCAGCTTGGAGTATGTATGGTGGTGCCAAGGACTAAAATTGTAACCTCTCCTGCTCAATTTCTGTGCTATCTCCCTGGTCATGAAAAATAAAAAAATAAATGCTTCTATGTTTATTTGAATTGTTTATTTATGTTCAATTCTAGCATCTGGTAATCCTGGGGGCTGAATTTGGAACCTCAGAGTTTAGGCATGAAAATCATTTACATAACCATTGTGTTAACTCCAAATGCCTAATTTCTTATCAACTCCTCCCTCCCTCCACCAGTGGCCCCATCAAAGTCCTTGAATTTATATTGTTTGCTGGAAGAGGATGATTTTCAATTAAAAAAGTATAAAGAGCCTGGGATGGCTAAATCACCAAATTTTCAGAATGTTGAAGGGTTTAAGAAGAGTCATTCTGTGAGTCATTCAAATTCCAAGTATTACCTTTTTAAATTTAGAAGAGAGGTTCATATGTAGATTAATAAGCACAAGGCTGTCATTCAAAAATGTCAATTAAGTTGAAATATATGAACAGTTGGTCTCACTCATATCAAGTCACTTACTCATACCTCAGGGAAAATTGTTTATAGGTTAATTTTTACTTACTCATTCTATAAATGTTACTAATAGGGAAAGAAACTATCAAAATAGACCTGTGTAATCTAAATAAAGGTTAAAAAGTGAGAAACACTTTCCTAGACTTCTCTTTATAAGTTAAATCACTTTTGTCTCTCAAAGATAAATAAAAAAGTGCAGTGAACAATTTTAATGTTAGATGGGGCTCATATCTTAATAAAATTACTTAATGAATGTGGAATGTTATAATGCTATAATGTTGCTTTTACTTGTAGATCACTGGCAAATACAACAATGCTAGTGTACTAGTATTAGTAAATCATAAGTTTTTCACTGATTTAAACCTGTCAAAAGTAAGCAAAGAGCATTATACTTTTGCACTAGTTAGAAGACAGTTCTACACCATAAAGTGTTAGAACATGGAAGGTAAATATTTTTTAAGCATTTTAAGATATATATATTGACATTGACATGGAGATTCCTTGTTCACTGATTGTGCTACTCTGATTGAAGTTTTTTTTTTCCTTTTTAATTGAGATAGAGACAGAGATGTTAAGAGATAGAGACAAATAAAAAGTGTAAGAGAGAAGGAAAGGGAGACACCATAGCACAGTTTCCACCATGCTGGCATATGGTGATACCATGGATTAACCTACAATCTATGATAACTCAGATAGGTTAAATCTGGTACACCACCATTTCTCTATATCCCAATCCATAAGATCTTATTAATACTTAAATTTTCTTCAAAAGCAATAGTGAGTATTAGTTGTCATCTCCTAGGTTTTACTCCTATAAGTCATCGGTTTTTAAAATTCATTTTTCAGATAAAAGAACAAATTGTGTTACAGGAAGATTGAAGGATAGATGGTAAGATATTTCAAGAGTGAAGTTTTTTCCACTGTAAGTAGCGGTAATCTTTCAACTTGAGATGTACTCATGACAAGGAAGGAACAATATCCAGTTGAGCTATCTTCTCAACTAAGTAGCAATAAACTAATTTTACATTTTAGAAAAAAATATATTACTGTATACATAACATATATGTGTGAATGTTTACTTTATGCTGTTTATATTTATTCCTATGGATATTCAGTTGTGCATAAATATTGTAAAGAACATGTAGTAGTTCTTCAAAATTTCAGTTTTTTCTATGTTGAATATACCTTTCCCATATAAATAGAGAGGGAAGCCTAGTTCTTCAAAGAGACATAAAATTGCATTCTTCATTTGCGTCTTCTCAAGGGTTCTTATTATCTTTTGCTGTAATTTACCATCTCCTTACGATACATTATGCAATTGTAACCTCTTTATTCATGAGAATAATGTGATGCTATACTAGATTGCCATGTATCTTGAAGAAAACTCAATTTTAGATTTTTCAAAGTTAATTTTTTTAAAAAATGGCAAAATAACACCTCTACTCAACTATATTATACAAAAAAAAATGTGTGGCCTGAATTTTAAAATTCTTGACATAATCTACAAGAGAATCCAACATCCTTTCAGTACTATTACCAATAATTATAAGTGACAGGCTAATAATTACTTTATTATTAAGATGCTCAGATAAAGTACCAGTTCCAGATCAGAGTATTTTTCTTATACATCTATTCATCATTGCATATATGTATAAATACTTTCTTAAGGAATTCAAAGTCAAACACTTAGCCCTTTATTTACTTACAATATGAACCTTTAAAATATGTCAATGTTATAAATGAAAACAAAAAATAGAAAATATTTTATATGAGTGAGTGAAATGTATTTTTAACAGCTGGTAGCTGTAGCCATGAGTCTGATGTTCTTTGTAGGACTAGGAGAATACAACTATACACTAAGATGCTATACACTAAATGCAACATGACTATTAATAAGGAGTAATGCATAACTCATGATTGGAGCAAAAATAAATTTTTAAAAGTATTTTGAGGGCATCTAAAGAAAAATAATCAGTCTAGTACTGCCACTATGTAAAGTAGTATAAAGTACAGGCTATCTAAAACATTCGAAATTTAAGATAATTAATTTTATAGTATTTATTTATTTTAATGTTAGGAACCTCTAGAGAACTCATCAAGGGTAAGAGATGGAGATACCAGATACCAGAGTTTTATCATATGGAGTGTTTTGAATTATTCAACATGCATGCATTCAAAAAAAAAACAACAATAATAAAATAGATTCAACTATTGAACAGCCAGAGTTGTTATATAGAATTGAAGTAAGCGGGAGTCGGGCTGTAGCGCAGTGGGTTAAGCGCAGGTGGCGCAAAGCACAAGGACCGGCATAAGGATCCCGGTTCAAACCCCGGCTCCCCACCTGCAGGGGAGTCGCTTCACAGGCTGTGAAGCAGGTCTGCAAGTGTCTATCTTTCTCTCCTCCTCTCTGTCTTCCCCTGCTCTCTCCATTTCTCTCTTTCCTATCCAACAACGACAACAACAATAATAACTACAACAATAAAACAACAAGGGCAACAAAAGGGAATAAATAAATTAAATATTTTTAAAAAATTAAAAAAAAAGAATTGAAGTAAGCTCATGACTTCCTCATAGATTATTTTTCTGGTCACTAGGACCTCCCTTGCTACTATTTCTAGATATTGGCTTATATTTGTCAGGAGAGAAACTCTTGGAGCAGCTTCTCAGCTGGTCTATGATTTTAAAGTTACTGTGTAATGGAGTGTATTATCATTTACCATATGATGAGATAGCCTGTCAGCCAGGGAGCTATTTAATGTTATATATAGGTCAAATGAGCCAAAAAGAGCAAAGAAAGAATATTGAATATGTAAAACAACAACAATAAAAAGGATAAAATATTTTGGTTATTTGGTGATTTTTTTCAATGTATGGCTATTGACAAAACTGATTGTGAATCAATAAATGCATTAATGAAAGCATATTGCAGTACATGTGTTGTCCCTCTTGAATAAACCATATGGTTTACATGAGATCTTCACTCTACACACACACACACACACACTGAGCTACTAATAAAATGTGACTGGGTCAGCAAAACAGCTCACTTGGAGTGATACGCAGCCATGTGCATGACGCAGGTTCCAGTCTAACCTCATTGCACTGAAGAAATCTTAGCTATCGTGATAACTTTCAATCTCTCTGCCTTTCTAGCTCTAGATGACGAAATGATGAGGATGGTAATATGTTCTAAACATTTCCAATTTCTACTTGTAGGATAAAATTATGCTTTCATTTCAATAAGAATCATTAAATGCTGCTTCCTGACTACTTAGCATGGCTAAAACTATATTTTGCTTAAGTCATTGTTTAAATATGCTAAATAAGCCCATTAAATGGGGTTGGGGAGGTAGGATAATTATGAAAAAAGACTTTTAAGCCTGCCCTTCTGTGCTTTCAGGTTCAATCCACAACACCACCACAATCCAGAGCTGAACAATACTCTGGTAAGGGGGGGGAGTGAAAAAGAAAGGAAGGAAGGAAGGAAGGAAGGAAGGAAGGAAGGAAGGAAGGAAGGAAGGAAGGAAGGAAGGAAGAGAGAGAGGGAGAGAGGGAGAAAGAAAGAAAGAAAGAAAGAAAGAAAGAAAGAAAGAAAGAAAGAAAGAAAAGAAAAGAAAAGAAAAGAAAGAGAGGAAAGAAGGAAGGTGCCAGGCAGTGATGCATTTGCTTGAGAACATATGCTACTATGCAAAAAGATGCAGGTTCAGTCTCCTGGTATCCACCTGTAGGGGAGAAATTACAGGAGTGTTGAAGCAGTGCTTCAGGTCTTTCTCTCTCTCTCTCTCTCTCTATATATATATATATATATATATATATATATCCTCCTTTTCCCTTTTAATTTATCTCTGTCTCTACCCAAAATAAATGAACAATATAAAAGATATAAAAAATAAGGGCTAGGTGATGTCATATCCAGTTAAGTGCACATATTATCATGTGCAAAGGACCTGAGTTTAATCCCCTCATCCCCACATGTAAGGCAAGCTTCATGAGCTGTGAAACAGTATTGCAAGTGTCTCTTTATCTTTCCCTCTCTATCCCTTCTTTTCCTGTAAATTTCTCTCTGATCTACTGAATAAAATAAAATGAAGAAAAACAAAAAAAAGCAAACAAGATCCAAAAAGTATGTTAAATGATAAAAAAAGCATATTTCATCTCTTTGCCCAAAGATATCTCTATATTACCAGCTCTGTACAAACTGGCAAAATATGGCTATATTTTATAGTTAAATGATGGAAAGATTTAAAACAGATAACATATTGTTCTTTTTTCTTATTTTAATATTTCCCCCCCAGGGTTATAGCTGGGGCTCTGTGCCTACACTACAAATCCACTCTTCCCGGTGGCCATTTTTTTCCTGTTTTATTGGATAGAACAGAGAGAAATTGAGAGGGGAGGGGAATACAGAGAGGGAGAGATAAAGACACCTGCAGACCTGCTTCACTGCTTACGAAGCGACCCCCCACCCCCGCAGGTGGGGAGCCAGGGACTCCAACCTTGGTCCTTTCACTGAACCTTGCATTTCATACATGGTGTGCGCTTAGCCTAGAGTGCCACCACCCAACTCCTGAGAACATATAAATTACTTTCAAGGTAATTTAAATTATTTGCTAGGCAAGATGAACATTGTTATCTAAAATATTATGACTGTTTCCACTTACAGATTTTCTATTTACCTTGCAATAATTTATCAGAAGTATATATTTCCTTAGGATGAATACTCAGTGGTATGTAGTTTTTCACAGCAGATTTGGGGATGCAAAAAAAAAAACAGGGAAAAGATTAATAAATTTAGGTTAGGGACCTAAGAACATATCAAGATCATAAGGAATCTGAGAAAGAAGTAAAAAATAGATATGCAGGGAATCAGGTGGTAGCACAGCAATTTAAGCGCACATGGCGCAAAGTGCAAGGACAGGCATAAGGATCCCAGATCCCAGTTTGAGGCCCGGCTCCCCACCTGCAGGGGAGTCAGCGGTGAAGCAAGTCTGCAGGTGTCAGTCTTACTGTCCCCCCCCACCTCTGTCTTCCCTTTTTCTCTCCATTTCTCTCTGTCCTATCTAACAATGACACATCAATACAAATAAGGGCAACAAAGGGAATAAGTAAGTATATGTTTAAAAAAAAAATACATTTGCAGAGTTCAGAAACAGGACTCAATTAAAAATAGTTTAGAGTGTGCCAACAGTTAGACTGTTAGAAATCAAAGAATGACTAAGCAAGTTTAAGTATAAGCTGCATCAATACATAGAAAATAGAAAGAGGGAAAAAGACCACAGGATTTACACAGAAAAATTGTTACTTCCTTCATAGAACTGTTTTTAGTTTCTGTTTTCCAGTTCCCTCCACTGAAAATTACAGTTTATAGTGTTGACATCAGAAGCTGTTAAAACTAGCATATATATGTATTTGCAAAAACTATAGTATTCATATGTGTGTGATAGGGAAATATGTACATATAATGCTATATTTCAATATACTTAATAAATTTCAAAAACAGTAGAGCTATATACAAAATAATATCAATGCTTGTATTCAGAGAAGGCTGTAGGAAATACTACTCCTGCCACTCATGTTTTTCTTTCACTACGGAGATGTTTTCATAATCTAATCTTAGAAAAAGAAAAACCAGTCAGACTAATGTTGACATTTATTTATCTTAATTTCAATTGTTATGTATGGGTCTTTTTAAATTGAAGCACCTTCATGTTTTCAAATTAAAAGTCTCAAAGATTGCAGTCATGGCTATAGCACTGACTCATCTGGTAAAGCGCAGGACTCACCTGTATAAGGTTCTGAGTTATATCATCAGTTCCACATATCTCAGAGTATCATTATTGTTTTCTTGATCTCATGCTGCTTCTAAATAAATCTTTAAAATGGTCTATAGCAGTGATTATAATTATGTATAAAATGAAAAAACCTTTTTAAATAAATTGATCATATAAAATTGAAAAATCTTACAAGGGTGTCAATTTGAGTTGGAACTGTCACATTGAATAAAATTGATTTGTTGATTATATTGAGTGGTGTATTGTGGTAATTGGATAATAAAAAGTTAAAACATGGAGTTAGAATAAACAGAAAAAAATTGAGATTTGTTTTCCAAGTGCTATATTTGATGTCTACTATTGAACAAGTCATCCGACCTTTCTAAATCTCTACGCTCCCATTGAAAAATGAGTACAACAGTGCTTATCTCAACAGTATAGTGTAGGGTTGAAAGCAAGAATATATAAAAAAGGGATTTGTAAGGTATAAATCCCAAATATATGTCAGTTATTATTTTATTGTTATTAAGAAGTATATATGGAGTCAGAGAGCTCAACTTGACTAGAATAAAAGGATTACTTTGACAAGAAATAGAAAATTTTGTTGACACACTGGATACAATAGATTATGGAGGTATCTGGAAAATACAGAAATTTTTGAATTTGAGGATTTTGTTCAAATGCTGTGCTTCAGACATAAGATGAGAACAACATTTGCAACTATGTCTAAATTTTTAGAAGCTAAATTTTTAAAAATTATATTGTATGTACAATACTCTAAGTGCTTTACATGGCATGGAGTGATGCATATAAGCTTGCATAAGCACTATTATCATCCTCAAATGTTAAGTAATTTTTTTTTTCTCCAAGTAACAAGGGGGTTGAATAACCTGACCAAGAGAACAAGTTTAGTGAGTACTAGATATTGGGAATGAATGCACACAGCCACAGTTTTAATTGTTATGCCGTTATTCCTCCTTTCAATGAAAGTATTTCTTTTAGGTAATGGATATAAACAAAGAAAATTGATAATATGCAAATACTTGATTTTATTGCATTATAGGTTAAAAGTATAAAAGTGAAGAATCAGAAAATAAATAATTTTGGGGCTGGGTTGTGGCACACCTGGTTGAGTGCACATGTTACAGTGTGCAAGGACAGGGGATCAAGCCTCTGGCCCCTGCAGGGGGAAAGCTTCACAAGTAGTGAAGCAGGGCTGCAGATGACTCTCTCTCTCTCTCCCTCTTTATCACTTTCTTCCTTCTTGACTTCTGTCTGTCTCTATATAAATAAATAAATATTTTTTAAAAGAAAATAAATAATTTCTAATGACTTTAATTGTCAAAGCACCAATATATGCAGTGAGGCAAATCTCACTGCAGGATAATTTGAAGGTGCTGACAACACCCAATTTCAACTAACTGTTGATTACTACACAATCACTGATTCTTGCATGAGTGCTACTCATTACCTGAAGTAGGGTGTTGAAAATTAACCTGAGTGATCTACAAAAGTAAAAAAAAAAAAAAAAAAAAAGTAGTTGAATGTCCCAGGAGGTCACACAGTGAATAAAGTGTTGTGGGTGACAGATAGCCAGTTCTTACCATCTATCCTTCAATCTTCCTGTAACACAATTTGTTCTTTTATCTGAAAAATGAATTTTAAAAACCAATGACTTATAGGAGTAAAACCTAGGAGAAGACAACTAATACTCACTATTGCTTTTGAAGAAAATTTAAGTATTAATAAGATCTTGTGGATTGGGATATAGAGAAATGGTGGTGTACCAGATTTAACCTATCTGAGTTATCATAGATTGTAGTTTCAATCCCCAGCATTGCATGTGCCAAAGAGGTTCTCTGATTCTGTTTCTTCATGTCTCTCTCTTTCCCGTAAATATATAATTCACAAATATACTTAATTTTGCCATTGTCAAATTGTATATTGGAGTTCTGTCATCTAAATTATCTACAGTCTAAGATTAAGAACATAAATTCTATGGAATAGAGTTGAACAGATGTTTAATATACTGATATTTCAACTAGTAATATATCAAGTTCTAAGGTAATTAAAAACTGCATACAAATTGGATAATAAATATTTGTAGGTAGGACCAGGGTAGATGGCATGATGGTTATGCAAAAATCCTCTCCTGCATGAGGTTTCAGTGTCCCAGGTTCAACCCCCTATACCACCATAAGCCAGAGTTGAGCAGTGTTCTCATAAAGTAAATAAATAAAAATAAATATTTCAGATTAATGTGTACCTACACAAAATTTGAAAGACTATACATTTAAGTCCCATTTTGGTATGATCTTTGAATTCCTCTAGAATCAAAGTTGTTTTCTCATGTTTCAATCATAAAGAATTATGTCCTACAGGAGTAGATAGTATATTGGCTATGCAAAGAGACTTTCATGCCTGAGGTTCTAAAGTCCCAGGTACAATCCCCCATACCACCATAAATCAGAGCTAAGCAGTGCTTTGGAAAAAGAAAGGAGAAGAAAAAGAAAGAGGAGGAGGAGGAGGAGGAAGAGGAGGAGGAGGAGGAGGAGAAAGAGGAGGAGGAGGAGGAGGAGAAGAAGAAGAAGAAGAAGAAGAAGAAGAAGAAGAAGAAGAAGATGATGATGATTATGAAAAATAAGGAGAAGGAGGAAGAGGAGGAGGAGGAATAGAAGGAAGAGGAGGAGGATGGAAGAAGGAAGAAGAGGAAGAAAGAAGAAGAAGAGGAAGAAAGAAGAAGAGGAAGAAAGAAGAAGAGGAAGAAAGAAGAAGAAGAGGGAGAAGGAGAGGGGGGGAAGAGGAAGGAGGAGAAGGAAAAGGAGGAGAAGAAGAAGAGGAAGAAGTAAGTGTCCAGTTGACATGAGTTCTCTCTGACTATGCTTGTGTGCACTTTTTACTTATTCTGGAACACTTTTCACCATTTAGTATAGGCATACAGCCAAAGTAATTCTTGTTATAGTATCATGAATAAACTTGTTTTTATTCTTCCTGCTTTGAGTATTCATTTTTCCAAGTCACCATATTTCCATAATAATCAAATTTGAGTTAAGTACCTCTTCTTTATGCTTTTTTTTTAAAAAAAAGCACATTGTAGTGAGTACTTTTATGAGTATAAGCACACTATACATGAGCACTTTTATGATGAATTGAAATCATGTTTATCTTCAGAACTCAATCAAGCTTGTTTAAAGGACAGGCTATCCATTGAATTTTGTATTTTAAAAATGAGAACAGTGAATTGAAAAAAGTAAGCATATAATATTTATTCAACAAATACATGAAAACAGTTATTGAGTACTCAGTAAGTCATTGTAAAAAAAGAATCGTGATATTGTTTTAATTTTTTATTATTATGTGCTATGGTGTCTCCCTTTCCTTCTTTCTTACACTTTTTATTTGTCTCTATCTCTTAACAATCCCTAGTATTATTACTTTATAGTGAGAGCCAGGTTCTGATTAGGCCTACAAGATAATTTAAGGATGACGTTCCTGTTGGAACTATCCAGTGATGCTGGAGAGAGGGGTCTAATAGAGGTATGGGCCCATATTATCTATGTGAGAATCCAAGGATTCTCTGACTAGTGCCTCAGATGATGGAGTGACTAAACAGGGACTAATGGGCTAGTCTCTTGTCCTTTACCAGCTTTTGTATACTTTTGTTTATCTGATGAGTTTATCCTTTTTTCAGTGGGTAAAGTGTTGTGTTATTTGTTGTATTCAAACTGGTATTAGGTTTATAGGGTCTGGATTCAAGTTTGGGAGAAAATATCCCTTGAATTTTAGTGGGGTCTAAGTTATCCTTAAGTTTTATTGCATTTACTTGTTTGATTATTCTATTAAAGGTTGTCATAGGGACAGTAATCAGTCTTTAGTTGATATATATCCAGTATATATTTTGGGCAATTTTATATAGTGTTTCTTCTAATGATTACCACAGGGTGATAGTAATGTTGATGTTGTCAGAAGAGACTAGGAGATATATTTTTCTTTTGTGTAGTTAGTTGAGTAAATAGAGTGATTGAGGGAAGTGAAGCAGGGGATATAAGAGAAGGGTGTCAAGACCTAAGTAGTAAATATTTGATTAAGCTATTATGGTGCTTTCTTTAGGTAGTTCTACTCACATACCAAACTTACTAGGTCTAAATCTAATCACAGTGGACTATTAAGCAGTATTACTTTGAGGTATGTAGTTTTCCTTAGAATCATAGTATTTTTTTTAATTTATTTATTAAAAAAAGGAGACATTAACAAAACCACAGGATAAAAAAGTTACAACTCCACACAATTCCCATCACCAGATCTGCATAATTTGGTCTATCCTTTGAGACTACCTATAAAATTACAAAATAAATTTTAATGGAATTATGTATTAATTTATTTTTAAAGTGTTTTGTTGTTATTATAGAGATAAACAGAAATTAGGAGAGCAGGGAGAACAAGAAAGGGGGATAGAGAGAGGAGAAGAGAGAAGGGGGAGAGAGAGAGAGAAAAGAGAGGCCATTGTTTTACCACACATGAAGTTTTACCCCAGCAGGTAGGGCATGGGGGCTTGAATCCATGTCTATGTATATTGTAATGTGTTCACTCAACCAGTGTACCACAACTGAACCCCTCGAGTTTTTTCTTACCTATAACCACTTATCTCCTAACATTTTGTTACACTTATTTAGGTGTCAGATTACTAAGAACAATCTGTATTTACACAATCACCTAACTTTATTCTACTATTTAAATAGGAAGAAGTGGCCTAGCAGATAGCATAGTGGTAGAGCACAGCTCTAATTGAGGCCCTGAATTTGGTCACTAGGACTGCATATGTGAATGTAATGCTCTGGTCCTTTCTTGTGAATGAATGAATGAATGAATGAATGAATGAATGAATTTACAACTTACAAAAACTTCAATAATTAGAATATTACTAAAATTATGTTTTTTTAATTTAGATTCATGGACTGTTAATTTTTTACTAGAACATTTTATTTATCATTTGTTGTACTTCTCTTGGTATATCTCTGCCTCTCTTTTTTACTTGAATTAATATCACATACTTCAAGTATGTTTCTTTTCCTTAAATACAACACTTTTTTAAATTCTCAGAATGGCAATTTATAACATATATTATCTATTTGTTTAATTTAATAATATCATTCAAATTCTGCTTTTTTCTTTTTTATTTTTTAAAAAAAATTCTTTATTGGGGAATTAATGGTTTATAGTCAACAGTAAAATACAATACTCTGTACATGCATAACATTTCCCAGTTTTCCACATAACAATACAATCCCCATTAGGTCCTCCTCTGCCATCATGTTCCAGAATGTGAACCCTCCCACCCAACCCAGAGTCTTTTACTTTGGTGTCATACACCAACAACCTATGTCTTTGGCCTGAGAGTGAGATCATCCCATATTCATCCTTCTGTTTCTGACTTATTTCACTTAACATGAATTTTTCAAGGTCCATCCAAGATCGGCTGAAAATGGTGGAGTCACCATTTTTAATAGCTGAGTAGTATTCCATTGTGTATATATACCACAACTTGCTCAGCCACTCATTTGTTGTTGGACACCTGGGTTGCTTCCAGGTTTCGCTATTACAAATTGTGCTGCCAAGAACATATGTGTACACAGATCTTTTTGGATGGATGTGTTGGGTTCCTTAGGATATATCCCCAGGAGAGGAATTGCAGGATCATAGGGTAGGTCCATTTCTAGCCTTCTGAGAGTTCTCCAGACTGTTCTCCACAGAGGTTGGACCAATTTGCATTCCCACCAGCAGTGTAGGAGGGTTCCTTTGACCTCACACCCTCTCCAGCATTTGCTGCTGTTACCTTTTCTGATGTATGACATTCTCACAGGAGTGAAGTGGTATCTCGTTGTTGTCTTTATTTGCATTTCTCTGAAAATCAGAGACTTGGAGCATTTTTTCATGTGTTTCTTGGCCTTTTGGATCTCTTCTGTGGTGAATATTCTGTCCATGTCCTCTCCCCATTTTTGAACATTTTGGGGTTATTTGTTGTCTTGTTGTTGAATTTGGCAAGCTCTTTATATATGTTGGTTATTAAACTCTTGTCTGATGTATGGCATGTAAAGATATTCTCCCATTCTGTGAAGGGTCTCTTGGTTTGGGTAGTGGTTTCTTTTGCTGTGAAGAGGCTTTTTAATTTGATGTAGTCCCATAGGTTTATACTTGCCTTAGTCTTCTTTGTAATTGGATTCGTTTCATTGAAGATGTCTTTAAAATTTATGCAGAAAAGAGTTCTGCCAATATTTACCTCTAAGTATCTGATAGTTTGTGGTCTAACATCCAAGCCCTTGATCCACTTGGAATTTACTTTTGTATTTGGTGAAATATAGTTGTTCAGTTTCATTCTTCTGCATGTTTCAACCCATTGTTTCCAACACCATTTGTTGAAGAGACTCTGCTTTCCCCATTGAATAGTCTGAGCCCCTTTGTCAAAGATTAGATGTCCATAGCTGTGGGGACTCACTTCTGGCCTCTCAATTCTATTTCACTGGTCAGTGCATCTATTCATGTTCCAGTAACAAGCAGTTTTGATGACAATGGCCCTATAATACAATTTGAGATCTGGGAGTGTGATGCCTCCGGTTTTGTTCTCTTTTCTCAAGATTGTTTTGGCAATTCTAGGTCTTTTCTGGTTCCAGATAAACATTTGTAGCATTTGTTCTATTCTCCTAAAAAATGTGGTTAGGATCTTGATGGGGATAGTATTAAATTTGTAGATGGCTCTGGGTAGTATATTCATTTTGATGATGTTAATTCTACCAACCCATGAACATGGAATATCTTTCCACTTCTTTGTGTCTTTTTCAATTTCCTTGAGTAGTGACTCATAATTTTCAGTAAACATGTCTTTCACTTCTTTGGGTAGGTTTACTCCTAGATATTTTATTGTTTTTGTTGCTATAGTAAAAGAAATTGATTTCTGGATTTCAATTTCTTCTAGCTTAGTGTTTGCATAGAGGATTGCCACTGACTTTTGAATGCTAATTTTGTAGCCTGACACCTTACTGTATTGCCTGATGACTTCCAAAAGCTTCTTGCTGGATTCCTAAGGTTTTTCTATGTATACTATCATGTCATCTGCAAATAGGGAGAGTTTGACTTCTTCTTTTCCAGTCTGTATCCCTTTAATTCCTTGGTCCTGCCTGATTGCTATGGCAAGAACTTCCAACACTATGTTGAATAGTAATGGTGATAGTGGGCAGCCCTGTCTAGTACCTGATCTGAGTGGAAATGCTTCCAGTTTTTCACCATTGAGTATGATGTTGGCTGTAGGTTTGCTATATATAGACTCCACTATCTTCAGGAATTTTCCATCTTTTCCCACTTTTTGTAGTGTTTTGATCATAAAGGGATGTTGTATTTTGTCAAAGGCTTTCTCTGAATCTATTGATATGACCATGTGTTTTTGGTCTTGCTTTTTTCAATTGATGTTATACAGGTTTAAGTCCAAAGAGAGATACCTCATATACACAAATATCATGTCACTTTAACCTCTTTCAATATGGAACATTGGTAAAGTTTTTTTTTGTCTGTCATTAAATTATTATTATTATTTTAATAATGACACTTCTTGATTTTTAAAAACAGATTATTTTTTATTTTGGACCTACTTGATATTTTATTATAATCAAATGATGGTTTGTCTGGGATATGACATGTAGTGATTTTCTTTTTAAAAACATCACATCTGGAGGAACATAATGTTTATCATCCCCCTTTGGTTATATTTGTTCTGATAAATTGATCAATATTTTTGTCTTTACTGTATTTATACTGTCCCAATACAATGCCATCTATACTGTTTTTCTGCCTATAAAGGTGTCACTTTTTTTTTAATTTTCAAAGATTGAAAGATTTTAATTTCTACATATCTCATGTCCAATGTTAACTTTTAGAGAATCTTCATAACTCTAATAGACTGAAGAGTGTAACAGTTTGGAAGAGGATAAAATATACCAGTAAATGTAAAATTACACCTTCTATTCAACAATAATCCTCTAAAGCAACATTTCTTATATAAAGTGATGTCAAAGTAAAAAATAAATAAGATGTGCCTGATGTGCTTATAATTTCAACTCCAGCCATGTTCTCAACAGACATAATTACATACTTGTTGCAGATCATATGAGCCTAGAATATTACTTCTTACATGAAGTTACTCATGGTAATATCATGTTGAAGGAGATACACAGTACAAAAGGCAGAACATGAAATGGACCACACATGACTGAAAAAACTTATTTATGAGCACAGTGAAGAATCTCATGACACTCATATAATCCAAGATTATTTATTTTTGTGTGTGTGTGTGAATGAGTTAAAGTTCTCCACTCGTAAGAGTTAATAAAATTATGCAATACAAGTTACAAAATGAAAACTTTCTGTCATTTCTACGCAGTAAGACAGTTATGAAAAAAGAGAAAGGAAATGGATCTTAAGTAACAACTGAGTTGAAACGTATCCAAGAAATGATATGGAAGAAATTATGTAAATTGAAATGAGGTGTGACTTTGTATTGTATTTATTTTTAAAGGCTATAGCATTAATCTATGTATTATTTATTTACTGATTGGTAGAGAAAGAAATTTAGAGGGGAGAGGTACTAGAGAGGGAGAGAAAAAAGAAACAACTGCTACACTGCACCTGAAGTTTTCCCAGGGGCACGTGGGTAGTGGGTACTTGAGCACTGTAATATATGCTTTTAATTACAAGTGTCACAGTCCACCCTGTAAGGTATGGTTTTTAGAATTATTAGTATCAGCAGATACTTTCTTTTATTATTTTTTTTCTTCATTGGGGAATTAATGTTTTACATTCGATAGTAAATACAATAGTTTATACATGCATAACACTTCCCAGTTTTCCATATAGCAATACAACCCCCACAAGGTCCTCTGTCATCCTTCTTGGACCTGTATCCTCCCCCCACGCACCCACCCACCTACCCCAGAGTCTTTTACTTTGGTGCAATATGCCAATTCCAGTTCAGGTTCTACTTGTGTTTTCTCTTTTGATCTTGTTTTTCAACTTCCAGTAGGTACTTTCAATACAGTTCCATACCCTTGTCTTTTAAAATTTTTATTTTACTTAAGTTACTGTCCACTGTAAAACACTAATCCCCCAATAAGTAAATTAAAAAAAAAGATTGAATCTTGATTTCTGTGAAGGGAGGTTAACCATACTTTTAACACCCTCTGAACATTACAATATTGAAATTTTTTAACAAATTCTGAAAATTAACCAGTCCTAGAAAGTAGCAGAATGAAAAATCCAATCATACCTTACTCTTTCAGTGTCAAAATTCTGTTCTCTTCAAAATACTCTTTAATAAGTATTACTGGTTTTAAACATTTATGAATTATGCCACACAGCTTTATTTATAAATGTTTAGATTTTTTTTTATATTCTTGAGGAAAAGTCTAGCAACTTTTCATAATAAATATGGTGTACTCTTCACCCTTTCAAAATAAAAGGAATTAATAATAATAAAATCAATAAAATAAAAATAATAAAATAGTAGATGTTAGTTTATTAAAAGCATTAAAAGTATATGCACAATAAAATTCTAATTAGAAAAGATGAGCGGGCTTGGGGATCACTGAGAAAAATTTAGAGTTAAACCCTAGAGAAAAATAATTAGTTGGAAAAATTCACTATGTTCATATTACATTTTCAAGAAATCATGCAAATAGCATCCTTTAGCGACTTCCTTGCTTAATACTGTGGACAATGCCTAATGTTTGGAAAGTTTTCAATAAAGCTTTAAATATGTTGATACAAGAAATGTGACTTCAGTAATTATAATCAAATAACATATGTTTAATATTAATTTATGCATGATATAAGGATAAATTTGTAAATAAATTTACTAAGAAATAACTTAGGGTGGTTATTATATCATTTTGCATTTCAGGGAAGAAGAATATTAAAAGAAACACTAAAGTAAACAGAAATCGACCCATGATTGGGATTGAGCCTAAGAAAAAGGGAGGAATATTGGAAGGTGGAAGCTTAAGCTAACATTATATTGTTCTTGGGAATAATTATTTACAGGAACAAGCAGGAGAACAAGGTGGAACAGTTTCGGGAAAATGAGGAGGAGGAATGTAATTTGGGAAAACAGGTAGTTACCAAAACTTACATGAAGCTCATGGGAAGTTGGAAAATTTTTAGAAACCCCCTGTCCTGACAGGAACTGTATGATGTTTACTCAATAATTACTGCTTGCTCAATGTACTTAGAAATTCCTATAAATGACGCTCAGTAGTTGGGGTCTGGGTTGTCGGCACCTGGAGCAGCTGAGTCTGTGTCCCTAACGGGGCCGACCCTAGCCTGGACTAGAAATAAAACTCCTCTGCGCTTGCATACCCAATCTTGTCTCTTGGTGGTCTGTTGGCAAGCTCACCCGGCACAAGAGAATATCAACAAGGCAACAGAAACAAACTATTTGTCAGAGACTGTGACTAAGTACACTAGAAAACTATTCAAATATATCTAGCAAGTTCCTAAAGTTTATTTATAGTTGTGCATATCTGATATTTGTCCTATACAGTAGATTGTGCATTGAGGGAATCAGATTCATTAACTATTAAACACTTTAGGGTATAAAATTTCCAACATGACATTTCTAATGATGAAATTTAATAAAAGACAAAAATTAACACTTCATTAATCTGTTATAGTGACATGGGTTGAAACATAAATGTGAACAGAAAAATGTCCTCTACTTGTTACAGCCTTCAGTATATAATTTAATATTACTTTCTTTTTTTCTGATGTTTATATATAAAATCATACAAAATGTATTTTACAGGTATTTACATATTTATCCCTATGTGTATTTATTGCATTTACTGGAACAGATATCCTTTATAACATCTCATATTAAGCAAAATAAAAAAAAAAAAGAAGTTGTAACCATCTCTAAATACAAAAATAAAAAAATGAAATAAGCAATCAAAAATACTTGGAAGAGAATATAGGTTAGCATCGCCTCAGGATAAGTAACAAAATAAAGATGAATTCAGGAACAAGTCAGAGAAAAAAATCTCCTTGTTGGAGTTGGGCAGTAGCGCAGCAGGTTAAGCACACATGGCGTCAAGCACAAAGACCAGCTCAAGGATGCCTGCTAGAGCCCCCCCCCTACTGGAAGCAGTGGCCTTTCTCCCTCCTTCCTGTCTTCCCCTCCTCTCTCCATTTCTCTCTATCCTATCCATCAACAGCAACAATAATAACCACAACAACAATAAAACAACAAAGACAACAAAAATAGCCTCCAGGAGCAGTGGATTTGTAGTACAGGCACCAGCCCAAGCAGTAACCCTAGAGGCAAAAAGAAAAAAAAAATTCCTTGTTAGATGATATAGATTCTTTAATGATGTAAGTCCTACTCCTTTCATAGTTTCATGAGTTATTTTTAGATGATAGAAAATTGAGGATAGAATTAGATGACAGAAAATTAAGGATAAAGCAAACCGGCTGTTTGCTTCATCTAGTCATATAAATCTGTTTACAAAATGTAAACTCAAAAAAATCATAGAAGAATATTTAATTCTATAACACAGAAAAGGGAAGCAAAGTTGATGAAGGAGTGTCAATAATAAGGAATTATTATAGTAACACTTTTAGAAAATGTAATGAATTTATAAAATATTAAGTCCTTCCAACATAAACAAAATATAAATTGATATGTACTTATTGTTACAGATAATTGCATTTATTTTAATAAATTATTTTATTTTCAGATCCATAATAATACCTAGGTTGTCATAGGGTAACTATAAATTTAAATTTTGAATTCATTATTATTCTTTTAATGCAAACATAATAGCTTTTTATAATGTGATTAATTCTAAATATAATTATGTGAAATTTTCATGAATATTTAACTTTGAATGCATATCATAAAACTTAGAGTTTCAAGGTTATTTTAGTTCAGGACTGGCAGAATTCTGTTAAGGACTGTAATATTTTAAATCATTATCATAAGTGCAAGGTATGTCTCTGAAGTCTGTCATTAATTAAATCACACTTAGATTACTACCTCTCAAAGATAATTTAGTAATGACTTGATGACTTTTTTTCAGTATTCTAGCTATGCATTTTTGTAGAGTTCTTATATCTAACATAATTCTGTAAAGACAAAAAAAATATGATCATTAAAATATTTTATAACCTCTGTAGAATTGCAGTTAAAAAACATTAAGAACCAAAAACAAGTTAATAAAACTAATAGAATAATAGTAGAATTTTATCCCCCTCCTGGGGATATATCCTAAGGAACCCAACACATCAATCCAAATAGATCTGTGTACACATATGTTCTTGGCAGCACAATTTGTAATAGCCAAAACCTGGAAGCAACCCAGGTGTCCAACAACAGATGAGTGGCTGAGCAAGCTGTGGTATATATACACAATGGAATACTACTCAGCTGTAAAAAATGGTGACTTCACCGTTTTCAGCCGATCTTGGATGGACCTTGAAAAAATCATGTTAAGTGAAATAAGTCAGAAACAGAAGGATGAATATGGGATGCCTCTAGGTCCTTATATATAATCTCATTATAAAATTAATTATTAGCAGTCAAGGAATTCATTCTGCAGGTAGAGTAGAGGATTTGCATATGTAGGGCCCAAAGTTCAACTGTCATCACTGCATATAACAGAGTTGAGTTGTGCTTTTACTGAGTAAAGAAACATTTTAAATAGTTTAATAAAAATTTGCATTATTTGTTTCTGTTCAATAAAGTTTGCAAATTATATCAACTATCTGAATTAAAATATAAGCTAATGTTGATGTGTTTGTTGTAACAAGTCACCCCTCTATAAGGTACATTAGAAAGGACTATTTTTGTGGCATAGTCAATGCAATTCTTGGTCACTATTTAGCTTTGTGATCAAGTTGTTATTTAAATTATGATGATTTTTTAATTCATGATTTTTCTGTTAAAATTGAAAAGTAACATTCTTTTTCATGGCCACTATAGAGGCAAAGTAAGGCCATACAAGAATACCTTTAAATATATTATGTAAAATAACACATATTCCAAAATAATATATATTCCAAAAATATTGTCTTTATTTTTTTACCCATAGATTCTTCTTTTGTAATTGTGAAAACTAAATATAGTGTATATTGAAATCATTCATTTTTTTTCATTATCAATTTTCATTTAGAGAACTGTCATCACCTAAAAATAAAATTGAACAGATATATTTAACTTGCTTAAGTTTCTATATAGAACCACTTTTAAATGTAGATATTCATAACTATAGAGACTGAGGAAATTTTAATACCACAGAACACTAGCACTCCCTCTAATTCACCTTACTTTCCTAGTTTTAATTAACTTTAGTTGTGCTCTCTTCTCTCCTTAAACCTTGACTACCAAGCACATACTGTAGATGTTGACTTAATTTATTATTTCAGTAAAAATAAACTCAGCAATTACAGTCTTTCTATAAAGGTTACAATAAGCTAGTAGTAGACTAAGAAAAATTAATAATTACTTTGTTGGAAATGTAGGGGGTTTCTATGAAATGAAAAATCCCACACCATCGTGGATTCTGTTTGTAATCAATCAGCTCCTACAGCGACCAGTTTGAAAAGGTTGAATGCCACAGAAGATTCATTCTGGCTTGGCAGGCACCAGCTTCTCAGCTTCTTCTTTGGTTCCTTCCATTTGAGTTATAACACTCCAGAGCTGCAACACAATTTTCTTCCTAACATCTAGACCCACCTTACAAAGAGCTATAAAGCCAGCTTAGAAGGTGTCACACCACCCTAGAAGAATATAAAGACCAGAATGTGAGGTGGCAAAACTTTTGGTCAGGCTAATCCTGCCAAAGGCAACTAGCCAAATCTATCCTACTAAGGAAGGACAGAGATCATGAGTAAAATATCACCAACCTTGCTGATGAGGAAAGCTGCCCACAGGTAATCAATCACATGCGACATAGTCAGAGAAAATACGGCCAAAGGAGACCTCTGTTTCATTATAACATTACTGTAATAATTTATTTGATTTGCATGTCCCCTCCCACCCCACCATTGTTTTTTTCTGTATGCACTATGGGTATGTATATGCAGAGTACAATTGATTATGTAACCCCCAGCTTGTCAGTCATATAGTTTTAGATTCTTCGAAAACTTGTGCTTTTAAAACAGACTCAGTCCTAAACTTCTGAGATCACTTCTCTTCTGAGAAATGAGTCCTTTCATTATTAGAATATCTTTTCTTATTAACATAGCAATAAAATTACTTTCTTTGGGGGAGCCAAGCGGTAGCTCAGCAGGTTAAGCACACATGGCACAAGTGCAAGGACCTGGCTCCCCAACCACAGGGGTGAAGCAGGTCTGCAGGTGTCTATCTTTCTCTCCCCCTCTCTGTCTTCCCCTCCTCTCTCAATTTCTCTCTGTCCTACCCAACAACAGCAATGACAAAAATAATAATAAGGACAACAACAAGGGTGACAACAAGGACAATAAAATGGGAAAAATGGCCTCCAGGAGCAGGGGATTCATAGTGCAGGCACCAAGCTACAGCAGTTACCCTGGAGGCAACAACAAAAAAATTCTTCACATTTCTGAGTGTCAATTTCCAGTTTTGTCCCGATGATCACATGGACTACAGTAGCTGTAGCTCCAGCTCAAGTATACACAGTGAAATAATGAAATAATTAAATGTTTTAAAAAATAAGATAAGCCTGGGCAACCACCCAAGCAGACATTTGTCTGATCTCTATGATTTAAAATAAAATGAGTCTTGCATTTTGGGCAGATGCTCACGCTATTTGTGTTTTTAAAATAGTTTTTTTTTTTTTATTTCATTTGAGAAAAAGTGAGGTCAGAGAAATGCTCTGCATAAGGGATGCTAAGAATCTAATCAGGAAGTTTAAGTATGCAGGCAGGTAAGTCAGTGAATCTGAATTGGCTACCAAGCCACCTACTTGAGTCATCATTCTTATTTAAATTTTCCAGGCTGTTTATGCTGAATAACATGAAAGGACTATTAGGATTTTGATTAGAACCTTATTGAATTTCACACAGTCAGATATTATATCACTGTGTTTCCATTTTTAAAATATTTATTCAAGAAGAAATAAATGTTAGTGAAAAAAAGTAATAGTAACTCAAAAGTGTAAAACTAAATAAGTCCTTACAGGTGTGGAAGCATGAGGTTCAGAATTTGATTCTCAGCTTTGAATGTGTCAGAGTGTTCTTTCTACTCCTCTTTTACTCACATTAATAAATAAAGATCTTTTTTAAAAGATATTACAGATAAGCTGAAAATTTAAAGCCAGAAAATTAAAAACAACTATTATATATCATATATTGTAACAAATATTATAATAGTGAAGAATATTAACATTTAGCATTATAAATAGGGAGCTTGAGGAAAGGAATAAATACAAATAAAGATAACTCACATAGCATTTTTTTAAATATTTATTTTATTTATTTATTCCCTTTTGTTGCCCTTGTTTTATTGTTGTAGTTATTATTGTTGTTGTTGAATAGGACAGAAAGAAATGGAGAGAGGAGGGGAAGACAGAGAGAGGGGAGAGAAAGATAAACACCTGCAGACCTGCTTCACCGCCTGTGAAGCAACTCCCCTGCAGGCGGGGAGCTGGGGTTCAAACCGGGATCCTTATGCGGGTCCTTGTGCTTTGCGCCACCTGCGCTTAACCGGCTGCGCTACAGCCCGACTCCCCTCACATAGCATTTTATCTCCTTACCAAATCACCAGGGCATGTTCCAGTGCAGTGTGGTGTTTGTCCTCTCTCTGAAAAAGCCTGAAAAAAGGTGAAACAGCAATGGAAGATGATTCACTCACCCAGGAAAGTGCTTACATTACCAAGTATAATTACTCAAGTTCCCAGCCCACAGTCATAATGTGGGAACCTTAAGCCTGAGTCAAGCTTCAGTGAAAGTGAAGAGGTGAATAGGAGAAAATTCTAAAAAGTCTACATTTATGCACAATGAATACCAAAATCACTATAGGAAATAGCTTAATACTGAAGAACCTAGTAATGTTAATTTTGACACAAGTCCCAGGACCTTTTTTGGGCCACTCAAGTTCTAGCCCACACAGCACAAGAGAATGTCAGAGCACAGGCTCCATTAGCCAGTCACACAGAAGGTTACTAAGAAGCAGAGAGCTAGAAGTTGAAGCACACTCCTAGAGAGCCAGGCTGAAAGCTGAGTATATTTCTAAAACCAAACATTTCCCAGGTTTTATAACGGCTTGATTGTCCCTTTCTCTCTCCTCCTCTTCTATTACATTCAGTCATTATTGATCACCTCTCTTCCACAAGGGAGAAAAAAAAAGCCTATTTTCCCTCTTTATTTTTTGGGATGTTTGGATGGGTATATTAAGCAGCAAGGTGACCCTGCTGCTTGTCCCCAAAAAGCTGTTTATTCTTTCTCTAGTACTCTGGGCTTTCTTCAGCTGGCACCATTTGAAGTCCTTCCTGGAAACATTTTTATGCAGCATGATTTCAGCTATTTAGGATTCAACAACTGCTTTCTTATTCCTCTAATACTAGAGGTTTGTGTATTTGGTAATGATCTTAGAATAAAGATATTTACTTGAACATAATTTATTTTTTTCATACCAAATTTTTTGATGTGTAAACTGTTAAGTAGCTAGCTACACCCTCTCCCATCCAACCCCCACCACACACATACACATTTTGTATTCTCTATGTTCAACAGGCCTGTTAGTGACACCTTGTTCATTATAAGTCTTTAGTCAGCCATAATCAATAGAAAGCTTTGGTGCTGGCAGTCAATTATTATTTCTTCAATGAGCAATATTTTATGCTGTGAATAAGATCACAGTTAGGAAAAAAGTGTGTGAAATGAATAGTAATATTTATATTAGTATGAATATAACTTTAAGATAATTGAAATAAGAAAATTGAGATGGTAGAATTTTTTAGGTACATGAAGTGAAGTTGAAACCTAAATAAACCAGGCTAGGGTTTAAAAAATTCCATAGAAAAAGAAGAGAATACTAGGTAAACAGAATCATGAGCAATGAGAACTTATTAGGAGAGGCAGATTGAAAAGTGTGCAGAATTCAATTAATTTGAGATTAACAAAATAATTCTTCCTCTGAGGTTGCTCGTATTTCTAGCAATTGCAGTGCTTCCTAATATCTCTGCTATAGAATAGTTTGTTTGTTTTGTGCACATGGTTATGCTTTTAGTATTTGTGTGTTGAAATCAAATTTCAACACACAAATTCTCTTTAGTGCATTTGTCTTCCTAACCTATGTAAGGTGAAAAATACAAATAATTTAAGAAACTTTTCCTCTGAAGAAAGGAAAAAAGTCAGGTAAAAATCCTAAAGAACACTGTCTTAATGATGATTGAAATTAGTATAATAATGGAAAATATACCAATGTGCAAAGATATTTATATGTTATATTGGCATATGGATATGAAGATGTTCATCCTTGTTTTATGACTTTTTCAAATTATTTCAATTGTGAAATTGTAATTAAAATCTTGGCAACCAGATTAAAGAAAAGTATGCAGTCATTTTCTAAGTCAAAAAAGTAATAATAATAATTTATAATAAAATAATTGAATGAATGATAGTGTATGTTTAATACATGAAAGTAGGATGAGTGATTTTATTAAACTATAGAAAATGCATAAGAAATTGAGCTACAATGCATTTTGTTTTAGCCTTTGTAAATACAAATCCCCTTGATAAAAGTTTATCTTTTAGACTGCAATTTGTTCCCCTGGCTATTAAGTTAAGCTTCTTTTCATGATTATTGCTATCTAAATCTCTTTCCAAGTTCTTTTTCATAATTTATTTGAGTTAGCCTCTGGTTTTTCTTCTAGTTAGACTTGATTTAAAAGTTTCAGCTCATCTACAGGCTTCATTATGCTTTTCCCCTCTTCTAATATAATTTCCTTTTATTATTTAAGTCCTACCTTTAACATTATCTAGAAACACAGATGATATATTCTGATTCACACACACACACACACACACACACACACACACACACACACACACATGTTCTTATTGCCAGGAAAATTAAAGAATAGATGTAAAAATAAAATTTTATCTAAGTCTGACATCTGATATGCAAGTGGACCCAAGTTATTGTCTGGGGATGATGTCATTGCGGGCTGTTTGGAATAAAACTAAAATAGGGCTACTAGCTATCTACAAAACAAAGGCTCCCCGCCCCCCAACTCTTCATCTGCACTATTCTAGCCTTTAGGTTCATGATTAGTCAACAATTTGTTTGGCTTTATATGTTAACTCTTCTTTCAGCCACCAGGTTCCAGATGCTAGCATGATGCCAACCTGATTTCCCTGGCCAGAGAACCCCACCAGTGTGTCCTGAAGACCTACTTCCCCAGAGCCCCGCCTCACTAGGGAAAGAGAGGCTGGGAGTATGGGCTGACCTGCCAACGCCCATGTTCAGCTGAGAAACAATTACAGAAATCAGACCTTCCACCTCTGCACCCCAAAATGACCCTGGGTCCATACTCCCAGCGGCTTAAGGAATAGGAACGTTATCAGGGGAGGGGGTGGAATATGGAGTTCTGCTGGTGGGAATTGTGTCAAGTTGTACCCCTCTTATCCTATGGTTTCTGTCAGTGTTTCCTTTTTTTAAAATGTTTTTATATTTATTTATTTTTCCCTTTTGTTGCCCTTACTTTTTTTTATTGTTGTTGTAGTTTTTATTGTTGCTATTGATGTCGTCGTTGATAGGACAGAGAGAAATGGAGGGAAAGACAGAGAGGGGGAGAGATAAACACCTGCAGACCTGCTTCACCTCCTGTGAAGTGACTCCCCTGCAGGTGGGTAGAGGGGAGAGGAGGGGCTCCAACCTTGATCCTTATGCCAGTCCTTTTGCTTCATGTCACGTGCACTTAACCTGCTGCGCTACACCCAGCTCCCAGTGTTTCCTTTTCATAAATAATTTTTTTTAAATAAAATTTTGTATACAGTAGCTACATGTAGTAATGATAGAATTGATAGTAGAGATATAGAAAATGGTAGTAAAGGTTATAAGGATAAAGTTATATGTGCATTTAACCAGGTGTGTTCCGCAATCTGGTCCCCTATACAGTGTTCTAATTACTGTTTTTCCAGATATTTTCATTGAAATATACATGTTGTAATGAAAATCATTTGAACTTCATGCCACTAAGACAGACTTTAGTTAATTTTATTAACAAACATATGGTTAATGAAGTCTAGATGAATTAAAAGAATTTGTGACTTGGGCATTTTTGATGGAAAAACTGGGCTTCATAAGCTTCATATAGTAAGGCTTTCACTCTAGAAAGGCAATGCTCTTCTAAACAAACCATGAACTAGTGTTAAGTTATGTAAGAATTTTTCTTAGTCTGATTTTAATGAATTTGTCTGCAATGGAAGTTAAAAATATCTATCATATAATATACTAAATCATAAAGTATATTGTTTGGGTCAATATTTGAGTTAACTGCTTAATAGCAACATGACCTAATTTCTGGTACTATGGAAGTCTTAGGATTGTCTATTTCTGTGGGGGAAAATAACTAGTGAATTTGACAGTGAGTGTACTGAATCTGCTAATGACATTGGATTGTAATAATAAGTAAACAAATATTTTGACACTATCTTGGTTAAATAAAAGAAGACAATGCTTATTTTTTACAAAATTATATAATTGAACAATTTTCTACCATGTACTTTCCTTTTAATTTTTTTAAAAAAAGATGTCATTTTTTTTTAATGAAAGTTATATACACAGAGAACAAGAGAGACCAGAACACTGATCAGCTCTAGTTTATAATGGTTCTGGGGATTAAATATGGGACTGTATATCTTTAGACATGGAAATCTTTTACATAACCAATATGCTATATCCACAGCAACATTATTCTTTTTTTTTTTTTTTACCAGATCACTGCTCATCTCTGGTTAATAGTAGTGATGGGATTTGAACCTTCTACCATTTGCTTTCTAGTTTCAAAGAAAAAGTATATGAATTTCATATAAAATTTACATATTCTTATATAAGTATATATGGCACATGATATATAACATTTATTTATTAAAATGCATATTTTAACACAGGAGGAATAAGTATATATTAAAATGTGTATGTGCATGTATGACTTATTTTATACGCTTATTTTTACAAAGAAGATATGCTTTCAGTTTATCCCACATTAGCAATTTCTGACTAAATTAACTTACATCTCTATTTGATGTCAGACAAGTCACCTCTTGGAGCAGTGGCAATTTTGCTCCTGCTGATGCCCTTTTCACCAGCTTTCATGTTTAGCTGTCTAGAATCTTTATTATTCTCCTATGCTTTCTCTACAAAGCTTCTTACTGTTTCTTGTAATTGAGCTCTACACATGGGACATGCTTATCCTTATGGCTTTACATTTCATGATGCTTCTAGGTTGATTATTACTTTCATGTGAGTCTAGAAAAATACAGAGAAGTACATTCCTTCAAGAAGAATAATGTGATTTTTTTTCAGATTTTCTACTCCACAGATGTTATCTATATTCCAACATATTTTTTTTCTGAGTATATTTACCTCTTCGTGTTCACTAATTGCATCATTTTAATCCTTTACTTCCTAGAACAAGAGAAGGAAAGCGAAAAAGAAAGGAAAAACAACACAGAATTGTCCCTCCATTCATGGTTGTAAGCTCCAGGTGTCACCCATGGTGCTTCCATGTGTTCAAATCTAGGGCATTATTCCTAAGAATTGTATGCTGTATGTGGTAAGGTATCTATATCCCAGATCCTATTTTCAATATTGTTATTTTATTTATCTTTCAAAGAAGATGATAATAAGAGTAATGAACAAACATCACTTCAGAGGATAGTCAACAATTAAATAGCCTGCTATTCAAGATAGGTTTGACAAAACTTGACTTGGTAAAACATATATAATATTGAAAAACTGAAAACAATGACATATATTCCAGACAAATAATAAAAATGTTATCAGTAAAATTAGCTGAAGTAAGATGTATTCTATGAGATTTACAAATGGTTTCAGAAAGTCTTTTGATTTGCTTTCCCTAAGCATCCATTTGCTTTATATCCAGGAACAGTAAGCTTAACAACATGCCATATTTATCTGTAGTGTATTGATTTCTTATATCATTATGATAAAGTTAATAGAATGTTACAGTTTTGAGGTCTATAAGAACAAAAGTCAGTGAAAAGTCTATAGAACTCAAATGCATTTGAAAACTGCTTGACTTTAAAACTGCTCCTATGATAAATAATAATTATTTTCTTTTTTTTATTTAAGAAAGGATTAATTAACAAAACCATAGGGTAGGAGGGGTACAACTCCACACAATTCCCACCACCAAATCTCCATAACCCACCCCCTCCCCTGATAGCTTTCCCATTCTCTATCTCTCTGGAAGCATGGACCCAGGGTCATTTAGGGTTGCAGAAAGTAGAAGGTCTGGCTTCTGTAATTCCTTCCCCGCTGAACATGGGCGTTGACTGGTCGGTCCATACTCCCAGTCTGCCTCTCTTTCCCTAGTAGGGTGTGTCTCTGGGGAAGCTGAGCTCCAGGACACATAGGAGGGGTCTTCAATCCTGGGAAGCCTGGCCAGCATCCTGGTGGCTTCTGGAACCTAGTGATTGAAAAGAGAGTTAACATACGAAGCCAAACAAATTCTTGAGCAATCATGGACCCAAAGCTTGGAATAGTAGAGAGGAAGTGTTAGGGGGGTACTCACTGCAAACTCTAGTGTACTTCTGCTTTCAGGTATATATTTTGCAGTAGTTTATGGATACGTGTGAATATAAGGTCTCTCTCACAGAAACTGGTGTATATCTAGGTTTTGGGACTTTGTTAGAAAGTGAACCACCTGAGATGAAATTAGAGTGTACTATAAAAGGAAAGGTCTCACCCGAGTAATGAAGCTGAAGGGTTGTCATTGCACACGTGAAGTCTCTGGACACAGTCTGAGGTGAAGCATGTTGAGGTGGCAATCGTTGCATTGGTTAGGTTGTGATCGGCGGATGCAATATTATTTGGTATGGATTGGGAGACGCATACGGGAAATTGGGTCCTATCCAAGGGTTCCAGGACTGGGGGAAGTAGGGGCTCTATAGTGAAGATGTGAGGTTCCTGCTGTCTTAGGGTTCAAGAGAGTCCGCATATCAAATACATAGCCTATATATTAAAAAGATTCAGTTTGTGTTTTGAGAAACTTTGAGACATACAATTGATTTTCCCCCTCTCATGTTAATTAACTACTGATTTATATGTCTACATTTTGCTAGGAGTGTACATAAACACCATTCCCACCACCAAAAGACTGTGACCCATCCCTCCCACCCACTCTCACCCACCACTGTCCCAGGAAGCTGCATGACTACCCCTCACCACGGGGTTTTTACTTTGGTGCCCTACTTACAATTTGGTCAGGTCCTGCTTTTAGTTTCGCTTTCAGATCTTCTTAGTTGACTTCTGTTGATGAGTTGATGAGTATGGGATCATCCCATACTCATCTTTATCTTTCTAACTTAGCTCACTTAACATAATTCCTTCTAGCTCTGTCCAAGATGGGTCAGAGAAGGTGGGTTCAATGTTCTTGATAGCTGCATAGTATTCCATTGTGTATATATACTATACCACAGCTTTCTCAGCCACTCATCTGTTGTTGGGCACCTGGGTTGCTTCCAGGTTTTAGCTATTATGAATTGTGCTGCTATGAACATAGTAGTACACACCTCTTTTTGGTTGGGTGTTATGGAGTCCTTGGGGTATAACCCAAGGAGAGGAATTACTGGATCATATGGAAGGTCCATGTCTAGCCTTCTGAGAGTTTTCCAGACTGCTCTCCACAGAGGCTGTACCAATTTACATTCCCACCAGCAATGTAAAAGGGTTCCTCTGTCCCCACATCCTCTCCAGCATTTGTTGCTGCTGTCCTTTTTGATGTATGCCATTCTTATAGGAGTGAGGTGATATCTTAGTGTTGTCTTAATTTGCATTTCTCTGACAATCAGTGACCTAGAGCAATTTTTCATATGTTTGTTAGCCTTTTGGATCTCCTTTGTAGTGAATGTTTTGTTCATATACTCTGCCCATTTTTGCATAGGGTCAATTGCTTTTTTGGTGCTAAGTTTGCTAAGCTCTTTACATATTTTGGTGATTAGTTTCTTGTCTGATGTATGGCATGTGAAGATCTTCTCCCATTCTGTGAGGGGTCTCTCTGTTTGTTTAATAGTTTCTTTGGATGTGCAGAAGCTTTTCAACTTGATGTAGTCCCATTGGTTTGTTCCTCCTTTAGTCTTCCTTGCAATTGAGTTTGATTCATCAAAGATGTCCTTGAGGTATAGGTGGGAAACTGTTTTACCAATGTTTACCTCTAAGTATTTGATTGTTTCTGGTCTGACATCTAGGTCTTTGATCCATTTGGAGTTGATTTTTGTTTCTGGTGAGATAAAGTGATTCAATTTCATTCTTCTGCATGTTACAACCCAGTTTTCCCAGCACCATTTATTGAAGAGAGGCTCCTTTTTCCTTTTAATCCTTTGGGGCACCTTATCAAAGATTAGACGTCCATAGGTGTGGGGATTTTTTTCTGGGCTTTCATTTCAGTTCCACTGGTCCATGTGTCTATTATTGTTCCAGTTCCATGCTCTTTTGATGATGATGGCTTTATAATATAGTTTAAGGTCTGGGAGTGTGATGCCTCCATTTCTGTTTCTTTTCCTCAAGATGGTTTTGGCAATTCTAGGTGTTTTCAGGTTCCAGATAAATGATTGTAGTGTTTGTTCTATTCTCTTGAAGAAGCTTGGTAGAACTTTGATGGGTATTGCATTAAATTTGTATATGGCTATGGGGAGAATATTCATTTTGATGATATTTATTCTTCCAATCCATGAGCATGGGATATGTTTCCATTTCTTGGTATCAGTTTCTATTTCCTTGAGTAGCGACTCATAGTTTTCAGCATATAAGTCTTTCACTTCTTTGGTCAACTTTATTCCTAGGTATTTGATTGATTTTACTGAAACAGTAAAGGGGAGTGATTTCTGGATGTCTTCTTCTTCAGATTTAGTGTTTGCATAAAGAAATGCCACTGATTTTTGTACATTTATTTTGTAGCCTGATACCTTGCTATATTGCCTAATAACTTCCAGTAGTTTTATGCTGGATTCTTTAGTTTTTTCTATGTATACTATCATATCATCTGCAAATAGTGAGAGCTTGACTTCTTCCCTTCCAATCTATATTCCTTTTATTTCTTTCTCTTGCCTGATTGCTATGGCAAGAACTTCCAATACTATGTTGAAGAGTAACGGTGACAGTGGACAGCCCTGTCTAGTCCCTGATCTGAGGGGGAATGCTTTCAGCTTCTGTCCATTGAGTATGATGTTGGCTGTAGGTTTGCTATATATAGATTCCACTATCTTTAGGGATTTCCCATATATTCCCATTTTTTGTAGAGTTTTGAGCATGAATGGGTGTTGGATCTTGTCAGAGGCTTTCTCTGCATCTATTGAGATAATCATGTGCTTTTTGGCTTTGCTTTTATTGATGTGGTGAATGACATTGATTCACTTACAGATGTTGAATCAGCCTTGAATTCCTGGAATGAATCCCAGTTGGTCATGATGAACAATCTTTTTGATATATTGCTGTATCCGGTTGGCCAAGATCTTGTTTACTATTTTGGCATCTATTTTCAACAGAGTTATTCGTCTGTAGTTTTCCTTTTTTGTTCTGTCCCTATAAGCTTTTGGTATCAGGGTGATGTTGGCTTCATAGAAGATGGAAGGGAGTATTCCTGTTTCTTCAATCTTATGGAAAAGCTTAAGACGTATGGTTACTGACTGTTTCCTGAAAGTTTTGTAGAATTCGTTTGTGAAACCATCTGGTCCAGGACTTTTGTTGTTGGGGAGATTCTTAATAACGGTTTCAATTTCTTTGTCTGTGATTGGTGCATTTAGATTTTGTAGTTCTTCTTGGTTCAGTTTTGAAGTGCATAGGTTTCTACGAATTGTTCCATTTCTTCCAGATTCTCTAGCTTGGTGGCATATAGTTCTTTATAGAAGTTTCACAGGATTCTCTGGATTTCTGTTGTGTTGTCAGTTGTGTTATCTCCTCCATCGTTTACAATTCTATTAATTTGAGTCTTCTCTCTTTTTTGTTTGGTTAGTAAGGCTATGTGTTTGTCAATTTTGTTTAATCTTTCATAGAACCAACATTTGGCTTCATAGATCTTTTGTATGGTTCTTTTACTTTCGATGTTGTTTATTTCTGCTTGAACTTTAGTGATTTCTATCCTTCTGGTTGCTTTAGGGTTCTTTTGTTTCTCTTCCTCTAAGTCCTTGAGGTGTGCAGTAAGGTCGTTCATTTGAGCTTCTTCTTGGTGTTTAATATGTGATTGTATGGCTATAAGTTTCCCTCTCAGTACTGCTTTAGCAGTGTCCCAAATCTTTTGATAGGTTGTGTCTTCATTTTCATTAGTTTCCAGGAAAATTTGATTTTCCTGCTTGAGTGAGTCTCTGACCTAGTGGTTCTTAAGGAGTATGTTGTTTAGTTTCCACATTCTGTGACTTTTAATAATTTTCTGTTTGTTGTTAAATGTTAGTTTTACTCCACTGTGGTCTCAGAAGATACTTGGGATGATTTCAATGCTCTTGAATTTATTGATGCTGTCTTTGTGGCCTAACATGTGGTCTATCCTTGAGTATGTGTTATGTGGATTTGAAAAGAAAGTGTATTCCAGTTTTTTTGGGGTGGAGGAGTCTGAAAATGTCCAAGAGGTCTAGTCTGTCAATCTCTTCATTCAATTCTCTTGTATCTTTATTGGTTCTCTGCTTTGTTTATCTAAGCATGAGAGTGGGATGTTGAAGTCTCCCACTATTATTGTATTACTACTGATGTATTTTTGAAATTCTTTCAGTAGGTGCTTAATGTATTTAGATGGTTCCTCATTGGGTGCATAGATGTTAATAATTGTTAAGTCTTCTTGGCTGATTGATCCTCTAATCATTATGTAATGTCCTTGCCTATCTTTTATTACTTTATTTAATTTAAAATCTATCGTGTCTGAGATGAGAATGGCTGTTCCTGCCCTTTTTTGTGGTCCGTTAGCCTGTATGATTGTTTTCCATCCTTTCACTTTAAGTCTGTGTTTATCTTGTTGTGACAGATGAGATTCTTGCAAGCAGCATATGGTTGGGTTATGTTTTCTGATCCAACCCCCCATCCTGTGCCTTTTGATGGGTGAGTTTAAGCCATTGACGTTTATTGATATTATGGTTTTAATGTATTGTAGTGCCATTGTTCAAAAAAATTCTTGTTTGCTCTGATATATTGCCAGTATTATAGTGATGTTCTTGTTTATAAGAGGCCTTTTAGAACTTCTTTCAGGGCCGGCTTGGTGATGGTTGCCTCCTTTAACTGTTTTTTATCTAAGAAGGTTTTGATCCCTCCATCTAGTTTGAATGAAAGTCTAGCAGGATATCTTATCCTTGGTTGAAACCCTTTTTCATTCATGGCTTGATAGATATCTTGCCATTCCCTTCTGGCTTTTAGAGTTAGAGTGTAGAAGTCTGCAGATAATCTTATGGGTTTTCCCTTGTTTGTGACTTTTTGTTTCTCTCTTGCAGCCTTTAGGATCCTTTCTTTATCCTTACTTCTTCTCATTGTGACTATGGTGTGTCTTGGTGTCTTCAGGTCTGGGTTGATTCTGTTTGGTACTCTCTGGGCCTCTTGAATCTTGATGTCCTTTCTGTTATTCAGGTCTGAGAAGTTTTCTTCTATTATTTCCTCTAGAATGTTTGCTTCCCCTTTATCTCTTTCTTCCTCTGGCAGGCCAATTACATGAATGTTACTTCTTTTGAGATCATCCCATATGTCTCTGTTGTTGTGTTTCTCAAACTCTTTTTAAGCTCTTTCACCTCTTTCTTCATTTTCTCTAACTCATCCTCTGTCTGACTAATTCTGTTTTCTGCTTCTGTTAGTCTGCTTTCCCTTGCCTCAGCTTCTTTCTTCATTACAGCTATTTCAGCTTTCAGTTCTCTAATTGCCTCAAGATAATCAGTATTTTCCTTGGAGGTATCAACTGTTGTTTCCCTAATACTGCCATTCCTTTCCTCCAATGTTGTTTTCATTCCTGTGATTAATAAGTTTATTATTGCTTGCATACTTTTCTTATCTATGGTTACTTCTGGGTGATTTGTAGTTTCTTCTGGGCTCTTGTCTTCATTCACTGGAGTAGCAGTTTTATTTGTTTTTGATCTACCCTTTTTTTTTTATTTATGTGTTTCTTTTTTTTTATGCTCTGTTGTTCCGCAGTTGTTGTGTCTTGAGTACAAGTAATATTGTACTAAATACCTTTATGACAATTGCACTCACCAACCTCAGGAATTACAGTAGCAACTGAAGCAAGTATTGGAGTAGTTTAATCATTACCAGTTATCCAAACTATTTTTCCAGTCCGTGAAAGAATAGTAACCAAATCCCAGTGAAGAAAGAGAAAAGAAACAAAGGATAGCAAGAATAGATAGTTATGCAAATCTACTATCCACTGTATATTCTAGGGGTAACAAGAGGGAAAAGGGAAGTAGAGCAGAGATACACACATAGAGAGTCCACTCTGAGTCAGATTTCTTCCCAAAAATAATTCAAAAATTCAGAAAGGCAAAGAAGATGGAAGAAGTGTATGACAAAATTAAAAAAAAAAGTGAAAGAGAGAGAGACAAGAGAGAGAAAAGTGCAAAGATAAGAAAAGAGCTGTAATTAAAGAGCAGTGAAACAAATGTGTATCAGTGAATTCAAAAAAGCACACTGTTTGTTGGTGTGGGGGCTGGAGGCTGTGACTTTGGAAGCTGTAGGATTAAGGAAGAAGGGATGACAAGAATGATAAAAAGGAAAAAAAAGAAAGAGAGAGAGAAAAAAAAAAAGATAAGAAAAAGAACAGTCATAAAAGGGCAGTGAAAGGAAAGCGTTTTTTTTTTTATGTATTTATTTTTAATTATTTAATTAGCTATGCGGGGTGATTTGGGGGGGTTGGCTACTTAGAAAGAAAAAAGGCCAGAGGTTTCAGAAGGGTATAGACTTAGAATTAATGATACTCCCTGGTGGGACAGGAATTTGGTAAACGAAAGGACTGGTTATGGGGGTGCGGGGCAGGAAGGAGGTATGCTTGAAAATTAAAAGGAAAAAAAAAATTTCCCTTTTTTTTTCCCCCTTTTCCCCCTACTCTAATTCTTAATCCAAATTAAGTTATAGTCACCTCCTTGGTGTCACCGCTAGGACTCCTTATTGGCTGGCCTGCTAAAGGCAGAAAATCCTACCGTTTCCAGGAGATGTGGTCAGAGGTCAGCCACTAGCAGCTTCTCAGTCCGCCATCTTCCATGAACCCCCGCCCCCCGCCCCGAAGCTTTTTTAAAGGATTTCTCAAAGATGAAAACTAGCTCCAAGTCCTTTTGATCCAATGAGAGTTGTACTCAAGGATGTCCTCGGATCCGCCCTCAGGGTCTAGGTGGTCCCCGGAGACTCCCAAGAGAAAGCCCCCGAGCTACAGTGCTCCCTCCTGGTCCTCTACTGGCCGCCCAGCAGCGCTCTGCAACCAGCGGAGGAGCCGCCTTCCAGGGCCAAGGACAGTGCCCGGCGCACCCGCCTTGCCTGCCGCAGCCTGGGAAGTATGGAGCAGCCAGCCCACTAGTCCGTGCCATCTCTACTCTAATTCTTAACCCAAATTAAGTTATAGTCACCTCCTTGGTGTCACCGCTAGGACCCCTTATTGACTGGCCTACTAAAGGCAGAAAATCCTACTGTTTCCAGAAGATGTGATCAGAGCTCAAGCCACTAGAAGCTTCTCAGTCCGCCATCTTCCGGGAATCCCCCGATAATTATTTTCAAATGCACTGGAAGTGATAGCTTATCGTATCATCAAATGAATAGATTCAGAGTTTAGCTGTGACATGTTTTTATAAGCCCATTAAGTGATCTCAATTCTCTCAATTTATTGTGAGTAGTTCTTTCAGATGTCTTAATTTCACAGTGAATGGAGGTATGCTAGTATCAATATGTGGAGATATTTTTTACTTAGATTTGAGTGTTTTCCAAGCGGATACTTGTTATCATTCTCTTTTATCCTTATCATATGTATATACATGTGTGTGGATAAAGAGATGCAAAAAAATTGTGTGTGTGTGTGTGTGTTGCTCAAATTTGCCAACTCAGTTCAGCAGCTTTATTTGAGCACTATACTTCACTGGATTAGGAAATAACAGATTGTAGGCATCACTTCTCTGGATGTTCCTGCCACTTTGCTACTCTCTAAAATCAGAGTCCTTGTTCCTATGTCATGAATGACATTTTCTTTTTCCTTTTTGCTTTTAAGACTTTATTTATTTATTCATGAGAAAGGAGGAGAGAAAGAACTAGACATTACTCTGGTACATGTGCTTCCGGGGATTGAACTCAGGACCTCATTGTTGAGAATCCAGTGCTTTATCCACTGCGACACTTCCCAATCCAATCATGAATGACATTATCTAACTCTGAACTATGTGAAACATTCTATCTTTTTATATTTGCACCATTCAAGGCAGCAATGTTGATTAGTTTAATTCACAGAATATAATTACATTAGTTCTATAAAAATTTAAGATTTGACTTAGATACTAAATATTGAAATTTCTTTTTTTAACCATCTTACTTTATATCCCTGTGTTAGTGACCATATGATATATTAGTAATTAAAGTAAAAGCCTTTTTTTATTCAACATATAGGTTCTTTTTTCCTCTTGAGCAATTTTAATGCACATTGATTAGCTGTAGTAATACAAGTTGTATTAAAAGGAAATAAGATTTAAAGTGGCAGTTGGTAACACATTATCCTATTAGACTAATTCAAAAAAAACATCTGAGGGCAAGCCTTCTTTTTTTGTGGGGGGTGTGTGCAGAGAGATAGCTTAGTGGGTGGGATGTCTGTATTGCCATATGTGTAACACAGATTTGAACCCTGACAACACATAGTAGTATGATGGCAACCAAGAAAGCTTTAATACTGTGGTATTTGCCCCATCTCTCTTTTTCTCTGTGTCTCTGTCTGAATGAATAAAGTAGTCTGGAGTATTGAAATCACGCATATACCAGATATACCAAATAAATAAATAAATAAATAAATAAAAGCATTTTCTATTCAAAATTTAATTATTTAGCAAGGAGATGTGCACATGTGCTGAATTTTAATAATCTAACTCATAATATTAAGGGCTGAATAAGTGTTAAAATAATTGATGCTAAATTAAAATTAAAAAATATAAATTCTCTCATTTTCACTTGAAATTATATTTGTGGTCCAAAATGGAACAAAAAATGTAAAAACAAGCCAGAATCTAAAATTTTGTTTTATTTCTATATTTGAAGGAATATTGAAAACATTTAGGTAGATCAGATTTATTTCTTTGAGACTTTTTATTAGATATACTGTTTTATGAAACATTAATACTATTAGGTTCTTCTTTTACTTCTTTATTGGGGAATTAATGTTTTACATTTGACAGTAAATACAATAGCTTTCACATGCAAAAACATTTCTCAGTTTTCCATATAATCATACAACTACTCTGTCATCCTTCTTGGACCTGTATTCTTCTCCAACCACCCTCCCACCCCAGAGTCTTTTACTTTGGTGCAATACAACATTTCCAGTTCAGGTTCTACTGTGTTTTCTCGTCTGATCTTGTTTTTCAACTTCTGCCTGAGAGTGAGTTCATCCCATATTCATCCTTCTGTTTCTGACTTATTTCACTTAACATGAATTTTTCAAGGTCCATCCAAGATTGGCTGAAAATGGTGAAGTCACCATTTTTTATAGCTGAGTAGTATTCCATTGTATATATATATACTACAACTTGCTCAGCCACTCATCAATTGTTGGACACCTGGGTTGCTTCCAGGTTTTGGCTATTACAAATCGTGCTGCCAAGAACATATGTGTACACAGATCCTTGTGGATGGGTGTGTTGGGTTCCTTAGGATATATCCCCAGGAGAGGAATTGCAGGATCATAGGGAAAGTCCATTTCTAGCCTTCTGAGAGTTCTCCAGACTGTTCTCCAGAGAGATGTTGAACCCATTTACATTTCCACCAGCAGTGCAGGAGGGTTCCTTTGACCCCACACCCTCTCCAGCATTTGCTGCTGTTACCTTTTCTGATGTATGACATTCTCACAGGAGTGAAGTGTTATCTCATTGTTATCTTTATTTGCATTTCTCTGACAATCAAAGACTTGGAGATTTTTTCATGTGTTTCTCAGCCTTTTGGATTTCTTCTGTGGTGAATATTCAGTCCATGTCCTCTCCCAATTATTGGATGGGGCTATTTGTTTTCTTGTTGTTGAGTTTAGCAAGCTCTTCATGTATTCTGGTTATTAGCCTCTTGTCTGATGTATGGCATGTAAATACCTTCCTTCTCCCATTCTGTGAGGGGTCTCTTGGTTTGGGTAGTGGCTTCTTTTGCTGTGCAGAAGCTTTTTAATGTGATGTAGTCCCATAGGTTTGTTTGTTTTAATCTTCTTAGTAATTGGATTCGTTTCATTGAAGATGTCTTTAAAATTTATGTGAAAAAAGAGATTTGACAATATTTTCCTCTAAGTATCTGATAGTCTGTGGTTTAACATCCAAGTCCTGGATCCACCTGGAATTTACTTTTTTTGTATTTGGTGAAGTACAGTGGTTTAGTTTCCTTCTTCTGCATGTTTCAACCCATTTTTTCCAACACCATTTGTTGAAGAGCCTCTGCTTTCCCCATTGAATAATCTGGGCACCTTTATCAAAAATTAGATATTCATAGGTGTGGAGGCTTACATCTGGACTCTCAATTCTATTCCACTGGCCAGTGTGTCTATTCATGGTCCAGCAGCAAGCAGTTTTGATGACAACAGCCCTATAATACAATTTGAGATATGGGAGTGTGATGCCTCCGGTTCTGTTTTCTTTTCTCAAGATTATTTTGGCAATTCTAGGTCTTTTCTGGTTCCTGATAAACATTTGTAGCATTTGTTCTATTCTTCTAAAACAAGTGGTTGGGATCTTGATGGGAATATCATAAATTTGTATATGACTCTGAGTAGTATATTCATTTTGTTGATGTTAATTCTTCCAACCCATGAAAATGGAATATTTTTCTACTTCTTTGTGTCTTTTTCAATTTCCTTGAGTAACGACTCATAATTTTCAATATACAAGTCTTTCACTTCTTTGGTTAGGTTTACTCCTAGATATTTTATTGTTTTTGTTGCTATAGTAAAAGGAATTGATTTCTGGATTTCAATTTCTTCTAGCTTAGTGTTTGCATAGAGGAATGCCACTGACTTTTGAATGTTAATTTTGTAGCCTGACACCTTACTGTATTGCCTGATGATTTCCAAAAGCTTCTCACTGGATTCCTTAGGTTTTTCTATGTATACTATCATGGCAAATAGGGAAAGTTTGACTTCTTCTCTTCCTGGCTGTATACCTTTAATTCCTTTCTCCTGTCTGATTGCTATGGCAAGAACTTCCGAAATTATGTTGAATAGTAATGGTGATAATGGACAGCCCTGTCTAGTACCTGATCTGAGGGGAAATGCTTCCAGTTTTTCACCATTGAGTATGATGTTGGCTGTAGGTTTTCTATATATAGACTCTACTATCTTCAGGAATTTTCCATCTTTTCCCACTTTTTGTAGTGTTTTGATCATAAAGGGATGTTGTATTTTGTGAAAGGCTTCTCTGAATCTATTGTTATGACCATGTGGTTTTTGGTCTTGCTTTTATTGATGTGGTGGATGACATTGATTGATTTACATATATTAAACCAATCTTGCATGCCTGAGATAAACCCCATTTGGTCATCATGAACAATCTTTTGAATATACTGCTGTATGTGGTTGGCTTGAATTTTGTTCAATATTTTCAAATCTATGTTCATCACAAATATTGGTCTGACTTTTCTTTTTTTATTGAACTAATCTGCTTTTGGTATCAAATTGATGTCGGCTTCATAGAAGCTGGGAGTATTCCAGTTTCTTCAATCTTCTGGAAGACTTTTAATAGTAGAGGTATTAGTTCTTCTTTGAAGGTTTTGTAGAATTCATTTGTAAAACCATCTGGTCCATGAATTTTATTTTTGGGAAGCATTTTAATAACTGTCTCAATTTCATTAGCTGTGATGGGCCTGTTCATGTTATCTACTTCCTCTTTACTTAATTTTGGAAGTTCGTAGGTATCTGGGAAATCATTAATTTCTTCCAAGTTCTCTAGTTTGGTGGCATATAGTTGTTCATAGAAGCCTCGGATGATATGTTGAGTTTCTGTGGTGTGTGTTGTGATATCTCCTCTTTCATTTATGATCCGATTTATTTGGGTCTTCTCCCTTTTATGATTTGTGAGTGTGGCTAAAGGTTTGTCAATTTTGTTCACCCTTTCAAAGAACCAAGTTTTACTCTTGTTGATCTTTTGTATGCTTTTCTTATTTTCAGTTTTATTTATTTCTGTACTAACTTTAGTTATTTCTGTCCTTCTGGTTGCTTGAGGGTTCCTTTGTTCTTCTAAGTCTTTAAGATGTACAACCAGGCTGTTTATTTGTGCTTTTTCTTGTTTCCTAATGTGTGCCTGTATGGCTATGAACATCCGTATCAGTACTTCCTTAGCTGTGTCCCAAATATGTTGATAGCTTGTGTCTTCATTTTCATTGAACTCTCGAAACATTTTGATTTCTTCCCTTATGTCCTTTTTAACCTAGTAAAAATAAATAGTTAAATATTTAATGTTAAATAGTGTACTGTTGAGCTTCCACATTTTGGGACTATTACTAATCTTTTGTTGATTGTTAAGTGTTCCTTTTATTCCACTGTAGTCTGAGAAGATTCTTGAGATGATTTCAATGCTCTTGAATTTGCTGATGCTGTCTTTGTGGCCTAATTATGGTCTATCCTTGAGAATGATCCATGTGGACTTGATTAAAATGTGTATTCCAGTTTATTGGCATGAATGATTCTGAAGATGTCCAACAGTTCTAGTTTATCTATCTCCTCATTTAGTTCCCTCATGTCTTTATTGATTTTCTGCATGGATGATCTGTCAAGTTGATAGAGTGGGGTGTTGAAGTCCCCTACTATGACTGTGTTGCTGTTAATATATTGCTATGGCTCTTTCAGTAAATGTTTGATGTATTTAGATGGCTTCTTATTGGGTGCATAGATGTTAATAATTGTTAAGCCCTCTTGAATGACTGATCCACTGAGAATTAAGTAGTGTCCATCCCTATTTTTTTAATTTATTTTAAACTCTATCATGTCAGATATGAGAATAGCTGTTCCTTCCCTTTTTTGTGGGCCATTGGTTTGTATGATTGTTTTCCATCCTTTCACTTTGAGTCTCTGTTTGTCTTGTTGAGTTAGGTGGGTTTCCTGTAGACAACATATTGTTGGTTTATGTTTTCTGATCTATCTTCCTATTCTGTGCCTTTTAATAAGCAAATTCAGGCAATTGACATTTAGTGATAGTATAAATTGAATATATTTTAACCTCATTCTTGTAGATTTTTAGGTTGTTCTGATATATGGCCTACTTATGGTGATCTGACTATTTGTAGCAGACCTGTCATAACTTATTTCAGGGCAGGCTTGGTGATTGTTGATTCTTTCAACTGCTGCTTGTATGAGATGGTTATTATGTCTCCATCTAGTATGAATGACAGTCTAGCAGGACACAGTAGTCTTGGTTGAAAGCCTTTCTCATTGAGCACTCAGTAGAAGCTGATTTCTGGTTTTAAAGGGGTAAAAGTCAAGGATGAAATGATCTTGAGGATACATTATAACTAATAATTATGGTTGGTATCACAATATATACCAGTGATCTTGTGCTAGTGAAAAAAAGTTATAAGAACATATTCATAATAAGGAAATAAACTCATCTGGTAATAGTGCACTATTACCATGCCTCAGATTCAAGTTCTTGGTATTATATAGAAGACTAATTCACAGGGAAACTTCACAAAAAGTGGAATGTAATTTCTTTCTCTTTCTGTCTCTTTCCCACTTTCTATTTCCATTTAAGGTTAAAAGGGGGGGGGGAGGCCCACTGGGGATAGTGGAATCAGGCAAAAAATGTCCTGATGGAGCCCTTGCTGGGAAAAAAAATAATATATTCAGGTTAAAAACAAAATACATCAATTTGGCATAAAATCGATCTCTGTGATTTCAAAGAAAAACAGTGAGTTTGTGTTCCATAGTTGTTGAAATGTCCAATTTTGAGATAAATCATTGCTTGAAAAACTTTGTCAGGGGCTGGGCTGTGGCACACCCTATTAAATGAATATAGTGCTAAGCTTCAGGACCAGCAAAGGAATTAGAGCAAGGACTCACTCTGAGAGATTAAGCAATACTTTTTTTTTTTTTAACTTATTTTAGATGCCAGAGAAAGGTCACACAATTCACACAATCCACAGTCAACCCAATACCCTCTCCTTACTTATTAGTTGTCTTCAGGCAAGGCTCACAACTTAATCACCACCCACTATGTTGCTGGGAGGAGGTCCTTTTGTTTGCTGTGATGACCAGATTAGCTAGGGGCCCTGGAGCTGGGGAAGCTGTTATTAGGCTAGCCCTGTGCTTTAAGTTTTTAGCCACACCTGCAGCATCCTGTCAGTAACAGTGGAAGTGCTTCATCCAGTTGTTTTTTGAGCCTTTACTTAGCTTGCCTCTAGTTTTAAAGTTACATTTCCATTGGCCAATTAGGTTAGGGTTGACATCTTATCTATGCATACATGTTTCTGTCTTATCACACTATGCAGGTGCACTATGGTTACTATAGTTACTAGGGTCTAGGGTTACATGTTCACTACAACCAGCAAAAAGACCAATGTTTGGAGCCCCAGCTCTCCACTTACTGCAGAGATGCTTCACTGGTGGTGAAGCAAGTCTACAGGTATCTTTTTCTCTCCCTCTCTATCTCCCCCCCCCCCATTTCTCTCTGACAGATGAAATAAAATATGCACAAACAAACAAATAAATAAGGAAAACATGGCCACTGGGAGCAGTGGATTCTTAGTGCCAGCACTGAGCCCTAGTGATAATCCTGGAGGGAAAAAAATGTTTATTTGGCAATCTTTTGCAAGGAGACATAACTAAGAAATAGAGTCAACTTAAAGTTGATTATTGAAGTTTATTTGCATTTAAGGATTCAACCAATAACATACAGAGATTTGGAGTTAAAATAACCATTTAAAGTTGTAACCAACTAAGACAAAATTGCTAACTTTGAATTCATGCATCCTGAGACAGCTTCAGGGCATGCAACATTATGTAGTTGCTTTGGCCATTGGAAAGCTGAAGCCAAAATCAGTCAGCAGCCAAATTTCTTCAATGCTAGGGGCTGTGAGTGTTTGCCCTGAAGAGTACTTGGTAGAATACTTTAGTACCCTCTTAAGGAAATATATATGCTATAAGGTGATAAATCTTTCAGGGAAAAATGAAACAAAGCAAGAAGTGTCTTGTGACTAGGAGGGTCAGATTGTGGTAGAATGAAGTTCAATTGCAAAATCATTTTATGACAGCATTTATTTCATGATAGACATAAAGTATCAATTTTTTCATCATAGATTAACATAATTTACAGTGCACAGAAAAGATGTCAGTATACAGACAACCTCCTCTTCTATAATTGTTATTGCAATGCTAAAGATTAATTAGAAAAATGACAGGAAAATACCCAAGTGCCCAGATTCTTCTTTTATTAATATTATTATTTTTTGCTTTGTTAAAAATATTTTTATTTATTTACTATTAAATAGAGACAGAGAGAAATTGAGAGGGGGGGGGAGATAGGCATAGGGAAAGATAAAGAGAGACACCTGCAGCCTTGCTTCATCACTTGTGAAGCTTTCCCCCTGCAAGTGGGGACCAGGGGCTTGAACCCAGGTCCTTAAGCACTGTAATGTGTGAGCTCAACTTGGTACGCTACCTCCTGGCCATCAGCTTCTTCTTTTAAACTGCATTTCTGAGAAAAGTTTATTCTTTCTAATGAATGGCTCAGTAATTAATTTTTGTTTTCCAGTGACATTGTGAGGTTCTGGAACAATCCTCCTGAAAAGGAGCTATAACATTTTGTAGGTAAATAAAATGTTATTTTGTTGTTATCACTGTTGTTAAGATTTGCTTTGGATTATAAATTCCCAGTGCTACATGAACAAAAGATTAAGTTTTAATCATCAATTTTTTTCTTTGTACATTAGTGGCAGTGTTTATCAGACAAGACAGTTTAGATGCTAAAACAAGAACAGGTATCTAAAATGCAGATCGTAGTTTATCACATACACTAAGCAGTGACTAAGCTACACAATTACAGTAGTTCATGGGAATTTAAGAGGACCATCTGCACCAATTGCAACAAAATTGTCCTGATTTACATCTAAGTCACTTGCTCAAAGCAAAGCTAGTATGTCCGATAACTATATATCAATGATTTTACAGGCGCTGTATCAGGATAAACTGATGAAATATAAATATTTCTATTTGTTCTTGATGTTAAACTGCACAGTGCTACCAACTGGAATAAATTCTCTGAAGTAAATTTCTGTGACCTCAGTAGCTCCTAGCTACAGATGAATATTTGCAAGTCAGTTAAATTTAATAATTGAGTGTAGTCATACGAATTTGATGAGTATCACCAAAATGTACCACAGATTGCACACTGAAATATAAATATAAGTACAGGACATATTAGAGAACAAATTTTAAATGTGCATAAGACAGGTAATGCATGCATGTTACCATGACAACTCAGTAAGAAGACTTTGTTTTAGCACTTAACATTGCAAGAAAAAAAAAATTCTAAATCGACAATTATGTGATAGAGGCACCCATAGAGCCTCTCATTTGATTTTGAGGAACCAGACAAAAATTTGATTTTGACTACTCTAGTGAAATACTTACCTTATTACCCTAAGAGAAATAAAGTAGTTTTATGAATGATTTATTTTGAACAAGTCACTGCAATATAAATGGAATAATCTTTGAAAAATTAATAAACCATGGGCAATAATCTGTTGCAGCAAAATAAATAAATATATAGAAGATGGCAGCTTGGAGACAACATCTGGAGTGAAGTCTGCAAGTAAGCTGCTTTCAACCTGTGAATCTTGGGTGAGGGTAGGATTTTGGGGCCAGTGGTGGAAGAGGAGAGCAGGGGGTGATCAGGGTGGCACCAAAGAGTTCTATAATCTACCCATGGGCTGGCTAACAGAGGACAAAAGGACAAAGGAAATAGGGATTCAGTAGGGCATTTTGGTTTGGATATTTCCCCTGTCTCAAGATCAACCCCCACACCAACCACTACTGGAGGGCCTCCCATGGAGCTAATTTCTTTATCAAGATTCCTGTATCAGGAGATGTGTCATCCAGAGGAGGGGGGACGTCTCATCAAGCAAAGACTTTTTTTTCTCTTTTTGAAGGGGGCTGTAGCTGTGAGTGACAGAATACCTGACCAATCAGGGCCTCAACCTTGCCTAGGTTAGCTTATCTGTCTTTCTTCATCTGCCTATTGAGTTTGTTTGATAGTTGCTTCTTGTAATTGTTTTTGCTTAGTTTAGGAAGAGGACAAGGCCAATCTGAAGCCAATCTGGAGTGGTCTAATCTGCATACTGACTGTTAGGGTTTCTTATATTTTATTTTACTTATGATGATGATGATGATGATGATTTAAATTTGTCTGTTTTCCTTCCTCTCCAGTTTAAACAAAATTAACTGGTGTTGCTTTCTTCATTGATAATTGACTGGGTGTGCTATCCATTTTGGGAGGAACTTTCTTTTCTCTTTCCTTTTTCTCCACTTTAATTTTTCTGTTCTCCTAACAGATCCAATAAAAAACAAACAAACAAACAAAAAAAAAAACTCTTTCACTGATTTTTTTTTCTTCTTCTTTCTGTATTCACTGGCACTCATTTGTGAATTATCTTGTGAAAGAAGTCTGACTTGGAGCAGACTGAAAGTCTGACTTTCTCTCTCTCTTTTCTCCTTTATCTTCCCACTATTGCTAGAATTTATAGTTTACAGTTGATATGTGTAATTGTCTATTCTTGTTTTGTCTTTTTTTCTTTTTTTTTCCTTTTGTTTGTTTGTCTTCAGAGTGGAGGTATTGCTTTGCTAACTGGTTTTGATTGAACTGCATCAATCTTTGCTTCAGTTGCTATTGTACTTTCTGAGGTTTGTGACTTCATTGTAAAAAAACTTTAGTTTGGTGTAGCCTGTACTCACAAAACACAACTACTGAAGAATAACAGGATAGAAAAATAAAAATCATACCAATAAAAAAAATGGTTAAATTGAGAGCAAATAAAGCTGCTACCACAGCATCAGGACAGTAGCCCAGAAGAAACTTCAAATAAATCAGAACTATAAATAAGGAAAATATACAAACAATAATTGACCTATTAATCACATAAATGAGGACAGCTATTGAGGAAAAGGCAATTAGAAATAGGAAAACAACAGATAATGCCCTGAAGGAAAATATTAGATAACTCAAGGTAATTAATTAGAGAACCGAAAGCCAAAACAGCTGAGCTAAGAAGCCAGTTAGCAGAACAAGTTGGTATTGTAACTGAGCAACGTAAAAAAAAAAAAAAAAAGCTGAACTGAAGAAGGAAACTAAGGGAAGGGAAAGCAGATTAACAGAAGCAGAAAATAGAATTAGCTAGACAGAAAATTAGTTAAAGAAAACTAAGGATGAGGTAAAAGAGCCAAAAAAGAGATTGAGAGACACTGAAAACAATAACAGAGACATGGGATGAACTCAAAGGAAGTAATGTTGTGATGCAGTATACCAATCAGCCATAGGAAATCAGGCACAGCACTCAGCTGACATCAGTTTTGGAGACAGAGCATGCAGTGATCTGTGCAAATGCACAATAAACTGTGGGTGGATGTGATCTGTGCAAATCTACAAAGCATTGTGGGTGGAATTTTGAATAGACTCAAAAGCACAACCAGCCAGAAGTCTGGTCTCTTTGGCTGTTGCTTTTTCTCCTGGTGAGAAGTATCTACAATGAGGCTGTTTGAGGTGCCTGCCATGGCTACTTCTACTCGGAATTGAACACGTGTGGCTCAGCTACTCAGTAAACTCTAAGATTCCTCTACAGCCATGAGTAACTGATACCTCAGCTGATAATTGCTTATCTCATGAGACTGAACTTTTGATAACTACTCATGGAATTCATGGACTTAGTGCATTCTTAACCCCTGCTGATAATTGCTTATTTTGCAGTACGTAAAATCATGCCCCATACCTTTGTACTGTTCTAATACAACCTTGATTTGTTTAAACCTACTCCAAGACGTCCCTCAGCTGAATCCTTTATAAGCCACAGCCAAAGCCTCTTTTAATTTTTGGTTACAACAAAGAAATATTTGCATAATTGCCCTACTGTTGTGACCCCATCAGGAGTTTGGGACTATTCGCATACAAATGTCACCCTGAGGAGGTGCTTCAGACAAGGGAATGTATAAAAGCATGGGACTTTGAGCAGGTTGCTCTTTTTGGTTGCTGCTGCTTCTCCTGGTCAGAAATATGTCAGTGGAGGTGCGCCATGGCTACTTCTTCTGGGAACTAAACACGTGTGACTCTGCTAGCTGGTAAACTTTTAGACCCTTCTACAACCATGAGCAACCTTTACCAGAGGTGATAATTGTTTATCCTATGGGACTAAATTTTTGATAACTATACTCAGACTTTATGGACCTAGCATACTCTTAACCCTTCATGATAAGTGCTTATTTTCACCCTAATATACCTTGTATTGTTTAAACAAGTTCCCAGCTCCCCACTGTGAATCCTTTCACACACCTCAGCAGCCCCCACCAAACCCCTTTTTAAGTTAAATTACAATAGCCTACCAGAGGAATAAAGAAAGGAAGGGTTAGTAAATATCCTACAAGAAATAATAGAGGGAAACTTCCCAGCTCTGTACAACAGAAAGGACATGAAGATTCAATAGGCCCAGAGATTCTGAAACAGAATCAATCCAGACCTGAAGATGCCAAGACACATCATAGTTACAATGAAAAGAAGCAAGCATAAAGAAAGGATCCTAAAGGTTACAAGAGAAAAACAAAAAGTCACATACAGGAGAAAACCCATAAGACTATCAGCAGACTTCTGCACTCAAACTCTAAAAGCTAGAACAGAATGGCAAGAATGGCCAAGCCCTCAATGAAAAAGGATTTCAAACAAGGATAATATATTCTGCTAGACTTTCATTCAGACTAGATAGAGTGATCAAAACCTTCTCAGACAGGCAATAGTTAATTAGGCAACCTTCACCAAGCCTGTCCTGCAAGAGATTCTAAGAGACCTCCTATAAACAAGAACATCACCAAAATAATTGCCATATATCAGAGCAAACTAAAAATATTTGAATAATGGCACTACAATACATTAAATCCATAATATTAATAAATGTCAATGGTTTAAATTGACCCATTAAAAAGCACAGAGTGGGAGGATGGATCAGAAAACATAACACAACCATATGCCTTTTGCAAGATTCCTAACTGACCCAACAAGACAAACACAGACTTAAAGTGAAAGGATGGAAAAACTATCATATAGACTAATGGACCACACAAAGAAAGGCAGGAACAGCCATTCTCATCTCTGACACAATAGACTTTAAATTAAGTAAAGTAATAAAATATAGGCAAGACCATTACGTAATGATCAGAGGATCTATCAACCAAGAAGACCTAACAATTATTAACATATATGCACCCAATGAGGGCCCATCTAAATATATCAAACACCTATTGAAAGAACTAAAAAAAAATACATAATTAGTAATATAGTAATAGTAGGAGACTTCAACAATCCACTCTCACACTTAGATCAACTAAGCAGAGAATCCACAAAGAAACAAGTGAATCAATTAAAGAGATGGGTAGACTGGACTTCTTGGACATTTTCAGAGTTCTTTACTGCAAGAAACTGGAACACACATTCTTTACAAATCCACACAGCACATCTTCAAGGATAGACCACATGTTAGGCCAAAAAGACAGTATCAACAAGTTCAAGAGCATTGAAATCATACAAAACATCTTCTCCGTCCACAGTGGAGTAAAGCTAATAGTAAACAACAAACAAAAAATTAGTAAAAATCACAAAATTTGGAACCTCAACATCATACTGCTTAATAACTGCTGCATTAAACATCATACTAGGAGTATGGGTCAACTTGCTAATGCCCATGTTCAGTGGGGAAGAAATTACAAGGAATGATCCTGGGTCCATACTCCCAGAGGGATAAATAATACGAAAGCTATCAGGGGGAGAGATTGGATACGGAGTTAAGGTGGTAGGAACTGTGTGGAATTGTACCCCTCTTATCCTATGGTTTTGTCAATATTTACATTTTATAAATAATAATTACACATGTAAGAATGCCACCCTTAAAAAAAGACACAAACAGTTGTTATAGAGGCTGAGGGGGAAAAGATTCTCCTAAATTGCTGGTAGGAATGTAGATTAGTCAACTTCCTGTGAAAACTATTGGAATTGAAGAGAAGTTGAAAATGTACATTATTCACAAAATATGTTATAATCTCAAATGAATGTATTGATCAAATGATGCATTTGTATTTGCAATAGAGTATCAAGGAAAAACTTGATTGTGTCAGTTGTTTTTTCCCACAGAATTATTTTATAGTTGAATATTCAAATAAAATTATGCATCATTACAAAATCATTAGGAAGGCAGTGTTCCAAAAAACTCAGTATGGGCCAGAGAATATCTCACTTAGATGAAGTGCTGCTTTGCCCTGTATGTGACACAGGTTCAAGCCCAGCCACTACCACATCAAAGAAAAAAAAAAGCTTTATGTTGTTGGAGGGTTAACAGTTTACAGAATAAATAAATAACTTTTAAATTTACAAAAAAATGACTAAATTAATATAATTGCATAATGCCCTAACTTACCTTTTGTATGTCTACTAGATGATATTTGAGATTTCTGTCTATTTATTTACTCTAGTTGATTCTAAATTATTTTCTCATGGGATTTTTAGCACAGCTCAGCCTCCTATTTTCCCTTGACTGTTATTTAGGACACACATCAGAACCTTAATGTTCCTTCATCCTTTCTTTTTTCCCTGCTTCCAGATTTGTTTGCTTTAGTGTAAGATCTCTTTTACTCTGTATCTGTCTCTATGTAGGAAATATAATAAAACAATAGCCCAACTTGTAAAAATAAAAAGTAGTATGACTTAGCTGGATACAACTCATAATTTAGGATTGTATGTGATGACATTAAGAAAATACAACTTCTGTGGTGGGAATGGTGTTTATGTACACTCCTAGCAAAATGTAGACATATAAATCAGTAGTTAATTAATATGAGAGGGGGGAAATTAATTGTATGTCTCAAAGTTTCTCAAAACACAAACTGAATCTTTTTAATATATAGGCTGTGTATTTGATATGCGGACTCTCTCAAAAGCCTAGACCAAGTAGATTAGAAGCATCCAATAGCACAGCTATATACAAGATACTGGGTACTGTACAGCAAACCCTAACAAAAGGACTTTTCAAAGTTAACCCAATTATCAAACAATGTGATGATAACATTAACTATCGATTATCTTTTTGAATCCTAAGACAGCAGGAACCTCACATCTCCACTATAGAGCCCCTACTTCCCCCAGTCCTTTAACCCTTGGATAGGACCCATTTTCCCGTATGCGTCTCCCAGTCCAAACCAAATAATATTGCATCCGCCGATCACAACCTAACCAACGCAACAATTGCCACCTCAACATGCTTCACCTCAGACTGTGTCCAGAGACTTCATGTGTGGAATGACAACCCATCAGCTTCATTACTCGGGTGAGACCTTTCCTTTTATAGTACACTCTAATTTCATCTCAGGTAGTTCACTTTCTAACAAAGTCCCATAACTTAGATATACACCAGTTTCTGTGAGAGAGAGCTTATGTGCACACGTATCCATAAACTACTGCAAAATATATACCCGAAAGCAGAAGTACACTAGAGTTTGCAGTGAGTACCTCCCTAACACTTCCTCTCCACTATTCCAAGCTTGGGATCCATGATTGCTCAACAAATTGTTTGGCTTTGTATGTTAACTCTCTTTTCAATCACCAGGTTCCAGATGCCACCAGGATGCTGGCCAGGCTTCTCTGGATTGAAGACCCCACCGATGTGTCCTGGAGCTCAGCTTCCCCAGAGACACACCTTACTAGGGAAAGAGAGAGACAGACTGGGAGTATGGACCGACCAGTCAATGCCCATGTTCAGCGGGGAAGCAATTACAGAAGCCAGACCTTCTACCTTCTGCAACCCTCAACGACCCTGGGTCCATGCTCCCAGAGAGCTAGAGAATGGGAAAGCTATCATGGGAGGGGATGGGTTATGGAGATTGGGTGGTGGGAATTGTGTGGAGTTGTACCCCTCCTACCTTATGGTTTTGTTAATTAATCCTTTCTTAAATAAAAAATAAAAAAAAAGAAAATACAACTTCTATAAAGCCCCTATTTGTAATAGCTACAGTCAACCCAAATAAATAAATAAAATAAAACAAAAAACTGATCTAGTTTAATCTGCAGAGAAACACATTATTTTCAGTGTATGATTTGAAATTTAATTTTAATACTGTAAGTAGGAGATTACTATGAATTCCCAGAGGTCAGTTCATCTCCATGCTTAGTCACTCAGATTTTAAGATCCAATTCATAACTCTAAGATAAATGTAATAATCACTAGCTTAAGAAATTATAATTAGCACTACTCACTTTCTGATTCAAGGTAACATTATATTTCTACGTTTAAAGATCAAAATCAATAATTTACATGTGTTTAGGGAAAAATAAGGAAGTAAATCTTTTAGTAGTCCCACTGCATTGTCATGCTCACAGGTCAGATTTAAACCTTGGTATCACACAGGTAAATATTATAATATTTGACAAAATTCCATGTTGGACAAATTCTCTCTTTCTAGAGAGAAATTGATTTGATGCAGAAAAGTGAAATTATGCAGGACTAGGGAGATATTTGGCTTATTAAAGTGTTACTGTGGACTCCTGGTCCCCCCAGAGCACATTGACTTAATTCCCAGCACTATCTTATGCATAAGATGAACAGTTCTTTGATGTTACTTCTCCTCACATACACTTTCTCTCTTACACACAATAAAGAATAAATAAATAATTTCTAAATTTACAGAAAAACAATGACTAAATTAATAATAATTGCATAATGCTCTGACTTATCTTTTGTATGTCTACTAGATGATATTTGAGATTTCTGTGTACTTATTTACTCTAGTTGATTCTAAATTATTTGCTCATGGGATTTTTATCTTTGAGATCTTAATACTTGGAGTGATATCTTCCTTAAAATGTATGATAACTGCACATTTGGTTAATTAAATGTAATATTCAATTTATACCCGCTAATTTTTCTCCCACCAAGAATCAGTATATTACAAATATTTTGAACGAAATACTAGGACAGCTATAAAAAATAAAATAATAAGTAAATAAATAAATAAAACATCTCAATTACATCACTGGCAGTTAATAATGCTAAATTTGCCAATCAAATCATATAGTTCAAAGTTAGTATTGTTTTCTCTCCTGAATTCAGACTTGTTTCATTAGAGTAACATTTGCATAGTTTGAATGAAACTTGGCAGCATACCTTACAAAATTTAAGGGACATTTGCAGATAAACTGGGAAATCTCAATTTTTTGAGTTAGTTTAATGTCTATTAAATCCAAAGCTGGTGAGATCTAATTGAAAGTTCTTCTAGCCTTCTAGAATCTGGATAGAATTGAGAAGTATAGTATGCTGAGGAAATGGAATAGAATGAATCCACTGAAAAGATTCAAGTTATATAGGCTTTATAGTAACCCTTATACATCTAAAATCCAACCAAGGTTAAAAGTTCATCAATATAATACTGTAATGCATCAAAAATTCATTTGCAAGGAAAGCTGAAATATTGGTAAGATTTTCTAAAATTAAAATTTATAGAAAAGATAATATACAAACAGTACCTGACCTTAGTTAAACTTCCTATCTTTTGCTCATTTAATATATTAATTTAATATATTAAATTAAATATATTAAATTTATTTTATTCATTTGAAAATAATAAAACTATATTTCAGAATGGTCTTTTGTCAGCTCTATTTTTGATATATGATATATGACGTAAAATTGATTTTATTTCAATTATATACAAGATATTGATATATCTGAATATCTATAATGATATGTAAGCTTTATATAACTGACAAACACATTTTGCTAAGTACATAAATATATAGAGAAACATGATTATAAAGTTACATTTTCCAAAAAGTAAAAGTTATCTTTTTATTGTTTAATAATTTTATTTATATATATATATTACCATGCACTAAAATAACTATAATATAGCTATTAGATATTATTTTCTCATGAAATTCAATAATTTATAGTAGACCAGTAAATCTATAATTGACACACATCACAAAATTAAGATTTATGAATATATTTCATAAGAAAATGAAAATTAAATACATGAACTGAATTTTAAAAAATAAGATACATTTGTAAAGTAATTAAAATATACTCTTAAACTAATAATTTACTACTCTTGAGGAAAAATCGCCCCAAAATAGAGTTTTCATAGCAAATTAATCTGTCATTAGTTCTTTAAAATTGATATTTATCAGATGAAGTAACTTGTGTGTGTGTGTGTGTGCGTGTATTTAAGAGTGCTTCTCCTTTACTGATATGTCACTATTTCTCCTTGGAAGAGGTTACTATGGAAACTCCTGTTTCTATTTTATAAAACAGCAATTTCCACTAGATATCAGAGAACATTTTCAGAAGCAGTATTTTTGCCTTGTACTTCTTATTAAAGATTAGAGTTTAGTGGTCCGGGAGGTGGCACAGTGATAAAGCTTTGGACTCTCAAACAGGAGGTCCTGAGTTAGATCCCCGGCAACACATGTGCCAGAGTGATGTCTGGTTCTTTCTCTCTCCTCCTATCTTTCTCATTAATAAATAAATAAAATCTTAAAAAAAAAATTAGAGTTTAACATGCAGGAGAAGTCTACATTGTCCCTCTAGATGAGGTGAAAGAACATTACAAAACAATAAACTGCACTGAAAATTTAGTCAACAATGAAAAATAACAACCAATAGTTTATAGATCTTTGGAATGGTATTTTTCCCATTTTTTCAGAATTATACTAGGTATATTTGATACTGTTTTGCACATTGTCTAAATGTCCAATAATACTTTCAGAGGAATGTTATAACAGTATGAATATGCAAAAGTACTGGCATCTTTTGAAATGATTTACATAACCCTAAAATTACTCATTCAGCATTTCATTTTTTACATGCATTTATTTATTTTGACTAGAGACAGAGAGAAATTAAGAGGGGGGACACATAGAGAGGGACTTAAGGAGAGAAATACCCTCAGCACTGTTTCACTACTATGAAGGTTCCCTGCTTCCTTTGGATATAGGGGGCTTGAACCTGGGCCCTTACACACAATAATATGTTCACTCAACCAGATGTCTCACAGTCCAGCTCTTCCCAAAACATTTCTAAAGTCAGTTGTTTATTGAAAGTATGATTTGTTTGTTTGTTTGTTTCCAGGGTTATTGCTGAGACTTAGTGCCTGCACTATGAATCCACTGCTCCTGAAGGCTTTTTCCCCCCTTTTATTGCCCTTGTTTATTGTTATTGTTATTATTGCTGTCATTGTTGCAAGATAGAACAGAGAGAAATGGAGACAGGAGGGGAAGACAGAGAGGGGGAGAGAAAGACAGACACCTGCAGACCTGCTTCACTGCTTGTGAAGCTACCCCCATGCAGATGGGGAGCAAGGGGTTTCACCGCAGATCCTTACGCCAGTCCTTGTGCTTCACGCCACGTGCGCTTAACCTGCTGCACTACCTTCGACTCCTGAAATTTTTAATGCTTGGAATTATACACATAATGACTATATTTAAGACTATAGACTGACCACATTGTTTGCTTGAATCAAGCATCCACAACTCTTTTCTTTGATGTGCTTTTTAAGCTGTAATCACATTTTATGCCTATTCTGAAATGTATATTTTCTTTGACTTTATGCCTTTTTATAAAAATTTTTTTCTGCTTCACTCTACAGATACCTAATGAACCTCTAACTTTCCCTGTAGATTCAATTAAATTTGACTTTCATTGTGAAAACATCAGTCCCAGATAGCATTAATCACTAATATATATGAGATTGCTAAGGCTCTATAAGTCATATCCCATGTTTCAAGAATTTGTATAGAGTTTTAATGAATTATATATTAAAGAGAAGTTTATAGGTTATATAGACAAAATTTATTTCATGATCAGCATATTGAATCTTGGCTATTACTGCTTATACGCAGTTTATACTCAAGAATAAGGAAATAAAGAATACATACCATGCAAATATTATTTTATATTTAAAAAGTGAGGATATCCTTATCTCTGGAAAGCTGTCAAAGAAAGTCATTAGTATTAAATGTGAAACCATATAATACCAGGTAGTAGGGAAATCTTTTCTCACCATCTGTTTTAGCAAGTAGAGATTATCAAATCCATTTCAATTTCTCATTTCAAATTTGCAATGGATTTAATAATTTTAAGCATTACTCTAAAATGTGAATAAATTGATGCTGACTGGGGTGGGGGCATGGCTTTTCATTAATCAATCATCTTTAAACTTAAAAAAGAAAAAAAAAAGCTGTTTTCTGAATGAATAGCCCCACTCAGAACCAGGTCAGAGGAGATAATAACAGATAGTAGGAGATAATTTAAAGGCTTTTTTCTTCCCTTCCCAGCATTAAGTAAGGTCACTCATACATGGGACTTAAGGAAGAAAGAGAAAACATGATTAAACTAAGACTAGCACTGGTCTATCTCAGCTGATTAAAAAAACTCTAAAATGGGGAAAGTGAATAGTGTTGAACTAGAATTGCAAAGCCAGTTCTCAGTGGTGGAGGAAGATGTCAAGCAGCAGTTAGTGCATCACTCAGACATGAATATATGTATTTGTATATATGTATTTTAAATCTATCAACACAATTTTTAATATTTTTCCATTTTCTACTTATTTCCTTAGATTTTTAAATAAATTTTAATTAATTAATTAATTTACTAGATAGAGACAGAGAGAAACTGAGAAAGCAGGGGAGATAGAGAGGAAGAGAGACAGAGGGACACCTGCATCCCTGCTTCACCACTCGTGAAGCTTTCCCCCTGCAGGCGGGGACCAGAGGCTTGAATACGGGCCCTTGCATACTATAATATTTGTGCTTAACCAGGTGCACCACCATCTGGTTCCCCATTTCCTTACATATTTTCAATATTGAAATGAGAATATAGTTCACTACAACATTGCACTATAGTTATCTTAAGAAAAGTAACATTTTATGGCCTCGCTGAAGTAAGGTAAAAAGGGTATGTTGTGGGCACACTGCCATTTAAAAATAAATACAAATTCAAACTAGAGAATAATCTCCAGAGAATATAAGTACATAGAAGGTAGAACCACAACACTAAAATACTTTCAAAGTAGGAATTTAAGTTTCACAAACTTAAACTACTGTTGACTTTCTCTAGCATTTTCTGATAGTTAATTGCAATGGGATTTGTAGAGCTGTTGGAACACATTTCTAAGATTACTTTTACAAACTGCTTTCTACCTATAGTTGGGCAAAAATAATTTTTAAAAGATTTTATTTATTTATTCAGAAGATAGGAAGTGGAGAGAGAGAAAGAACCAGACATCACTCTGGTACATGTGCTGCCAGGGATCAAATCAGGACTTCATGCTCAAGAGTCAAAGTTGTTATCCACTGCGCTACCTCCTGGACCACCCAAAAATAATTTTTAAATGCTTTTATAGAAGTGTTTTCAAATCTTACCACACAAATTTTATTATTATTCTAAACCATGTTGTATGGTAGTATTTATTTACAGATTTAAATAATTAATGTATTATTTTCTCCTTTTATATTATTTATTTATTTATTTGTTTTTGACCCCACCTAGTCCCAGTGATGATTTTTTTTTCTTTTTTCTTATACAGACAAACAGTAGAGAGGGAGACAGAAAGAAAAACTCCTGAAGCACTGGTCCATCAGTTATAAAGCTTCCCCTTATGGACTGGGACCTAGCAGCTTGAACTTGGGTCCTCAAGCATAGTAACATGAGCACTCTACTAGGTGCTGGCTAAGCCACTGAACAGACCTTGAAATTTTCTTTTTAATAAATCAGTTCCACTGTCTTAGCATGAAAACTTTCTTGTAAAAATATTCAATTCTTAGATTTATATGACAAGGGAAACAGTGAAAATGTAGCACATTTATATTTAACTATTGAAGTTTGAGAGTTGTAAAAATGTTTCTTAGTAATTTATTGCAGACTGACAGAAGAAAAGGCAATTAAGTGAGTGAATGATTTATCTGTAAGTTGACATCAAACTGCAGCTGCAGATGTGAGTCTGAACTCATATGTACTTGTATTATCAGTACCAGGCTCTGGAGATGGAGGAGGGTCACCATTAAAGCTAAACATAAGAATTCAGTCATCAATGAGATAAAAAAAAACAAAAAAAAACTGTTCATTGTCAGCAGTTTTCTTGATGCTTAGTTTTAGGCAAATTGAAATATTTTTTTGCATTCTTTCAATACGCCAATAAGAAATACATGTAGGTATACCTATATGGACAAAAAAATAGATAACTATATATGGTAAAACTAATGTCTAGTGGATTTAATTAATTCAAATTTACTGTACATTAACTTATGCAATGTGATTGACTTTATAATAGAAATATTAAAAAAGGGAAATAGCACACATTATTGCTATCTTGATTTTTAATTTCTCCTTTGCTTTGTCCTATGTAATATGATATTTTAAAAAATTAGGATTTGATTACACTTGAAAATCAATTAGATTTAATCTGACAATCTATACATTAGAAATTTTAAGATACATATTATCTGAAATAAAGTCAGAACCTAAGAATTATTATAGAATATATACCCTAACAACAAAGAGAAATGGCCCCAACAAAACTCATATAGAACAGCCGCAAAATTATTACCTATTATTTATAAGTTAGAGTCTATTAATTATAAGTATTACAAAATTAGTCTGCTGAATTAGATGATCTCAGAGATCATTCAGTTTAAGAAACACAAAGAAAGAAGTAGATAGTGAAGGGCCCTACCTCTGAACTGGTAGTTACTAAAATAAATAGAAACAGATGTATATGGAACACAATTTATAAATCTACCTGGGATCATTCACTGGAAGGCTAAAAGACCCCAACAACTCAATATTTTCTGATAATTAAAGTTTGGTTGGGCAATTTAATGTGATCACAATGGAAATGTTAATGGTTATTAATACATATAAAAGAGGTGAAACTACTTCCACCTTATTATGAAACCATATGCATATGATCATTTCATTAAAACTGTCTTCATTTAAGACAACTGTATGATGGCAAGCCTGGTGCTCAAGAAGAAATATCTTCAGATCTTGATCTACTTGACCAGAAAGGAGATTTCAGGGAACACGAAGAGTTTCAGAGAAAGGACTACAAGTAAATCACATGGGAAACTTGCAGCATATTTGAACATATAAAGAACAGCGAAGAACACTGAACAGGACAAAGGCAACCTGTATATATATTCACAACCCCAAATCCCTAGAGCCTGCAGTTCACATATTCAGGAGTCAGCATTCTAGAAATAAACTGCATTGCCCCTCCCCAACCGAAGCTAAGTGCTTCTTCTTTGAAAGGGTAAAGAACATTGACAAACCCTTGACCAGGTATACTAAAAAATGGAGAATACTCAAATAAATAGAACTGTAAGTGAAAGAGGAGATATCACAAAAGACACTGCAGAAATCAAAATTATCATACAATGTTTCTATGAAAAACTGTATGCCACCAAACTAGAGAAACTGGAAGAGATGGAAAAGCCCAAGAAGCATACAACCTTCCACTTTACCTATGAGGAACTAGAAAGCATGAATAGAACAATTATAGCTGAAAAACGGAAAGCCATCAAGATACTTCTCACAATAAAATTCGAAGCACAGATAATTTTACAAATGAATTCTACAAAGTCTTTAGAAAGAGCTAATGCCCATACTCTTTAAGCCCTTCCAAACTATTGAGGGTACCCAAACAGAGACTCCTTACAGAATGGAAAAAAAAATCTTTCAATACCCTATATCAGACAAAAGGTTAACAACTCAGTACAGTAGCAGCAACAACAAACTCCATTCAAAAGTGGAGAGGATATGGACAGACTATTCACCAAAAAAGAATTCCAAAGGGCCAATAGATTATAAAAAAAAATGCCCAATGTCACTCATTATCAGAGAAATGCAAATGTAGACAGCAATGTAGACCACTTCACTTGTGTTAGAATGCCATACATAAAAAATAATAATGTTTTTTGTGGATGAGCGGTGGGGAGATAGCATAGTGATTATGTAAAATAGACTTTCATGCCTGAGGCTCTGAGGTCCCAGGTTCAACACACACACACACACACACACACACACACACACACACACACCTTCAATTATTTGTATAGAAATAGAAAGAATGTGAATCAGTTGTATATTTAAATTTGACAGATATAATGAAGGTTCTAAATTTGAATCAGTGTTTTTGGTTGCTACTTGAATGAATGGAATAAATACAGGCATCTGATAATGACTACTCACAGATAACTATTTACAAATGCTATTTATGCTACTATTAAAATTTGATCAAACTTTAACAAAGAACACTGCTTTGTCATATTTTAACTTTGAGCTTCCAAAATGAAGTATCACAAGTTTTTCTGTTTATTAGTTTCAGGTTTTCTTACTATTTTTATTAGATAATTATTGAACATTTAATACATACTAAAACTTATTACACATATCACAAATATGAGTACCTATACTTTTGTTTGCTTTATTTTTTATTATTTTCATGGTAAAATTTTGTTAGGCCAGAATTTCTTGTGATTTTTAGCACAAATATAGTTTAAAAATCTATTACTGGCTTTTGATAAGCAAATGTTTGTTAAACATAGCAATGTTAACATTCTTTTATAATACATAAACTCTTTGCATTTTTCAAATAAATAAATTTGGTTATTTTTTTAGAGATAATTTCTTAGTGTACCACAAGAGATTTATTTTACCTTTTTTTATTCTTCAATTAGTGTAAAAGTCTTAAAGGATCTCTTAAATTTCAGGTTTCTATGATTTATTTTATATAAAAATTTAAGTTAGCTTCTTTTAATTTTGCTTTCTTTTCTTAACAACATTACATACTAAATTACATACTAAATAAGAGCTATTGGTGACTTAGGCACTAATTTACCAATATAAAAGTAAACCACCAAGTAATTTGATTAATGAAAACAAAATCTCTGCATCCCTATAGTTCCAAACTTGCATTCTGTAGTCATGAGTAAGAACACTCCAAGTGGCACTAATTTCAGGACTCATCTGCAGGTGGTAGATAGAGTTTCTAACCTCCCTTTGGAGGATGGAACATTCCTACCATTATTGATCCATACCAAGGGCAAGGTCCTATGGGAACCACAAAGGGATCCATTATGTTGTTCCTGAAAGAGATGACCAGTGACAATAGAGAGAGGGATCTAATCGAGGTCTAGGCCCATCAAGTCTGTGTGGGAATCCCAGGACTCCCTGACTAGGGCCCCAGCTGATGGGGTGGCCTGATAGTGAATAAAGAGTAATCATTAAAGTATGACAGTCTCCTGCACTTATTCAACTTTTGTAGTCCTTACCTTGATAAGATTAGCTTTGGAGTGACTGAAGGAAGAGTAACAGGAAGTAAGTGAGGAGGGTATCTAGGTCTAAGTAGAAACTATTTCATTAGGAACTTTATGGTTTCTTTTTAGGTCTTTCTATTTGCTTGCTGCATTTATTGACTCACTGCAAACTGTTGTGTACTGTTGCTTTCAGGCGTATATTTTGCCCTAATTTATGGATACATGTGTACATATGCACTATCTTATGGGACCTGGTCTATATCTAGGTTTTGAGGCTTTGTTAGGAAATGAACCACTCTACCCAAAGTGGAATTAAAAAGTCCTATGCAAAGGAAAGGTCTCACCTGAGTAATGATGTTGAAGGGTTGACATTCCACTCCTGAAGTCTCCGGACACAACAGGGATATAGAGGTTAGATAAGTTCCTATGCTAAATATGGGCCCTAGATCAAATTGATGGGATTTATAGTCAACAATATTTATATACTTTTCCCAAGAGAGCTACTCTCTTCCCTGATCCAGCTTTCTAGTCCTTTTTCCAACTATGACACCATCTCCCCCAGACAATACCTTGGGTCCACCTATATGTTAGCTGTCAGACTCATGTAAAGCCATGTGCTCCTTGGAATATACATAAATGTTGTTTTATCCAGGCTGGCTTCACGGGCGGGTAACAGAGATGACCAGAGACATGCGGCTGGGCCGGGAAGCTGTATTTCTTTATTCATGAACAACGATTCATAAACTAACCCAAATTAATCATCAAACAGAACTCTCCTGCATCCTTCTCACATGGCGGCACCAAGAAGTCTAACTCTGTCTGGGTTCTTTTGGGGTGGGGACAAGTGGGCCCACGAAACTAGCAGGACTAAACCAATTTTCCTGGCAGGGGGAGAGCTAGACCAAACCAATGTAAAGCATACAACAATTCCCCCTTTTCTTTTTAATTAAATGACTACAGTATCAAGGGTGTGGGGTGAACAGAAACCTATATCATACAGGCATTTTCAAAAAACAAACTGCCACAAACATGGAGAAACATGTAAGCAAGTAACAAGAACCAGTGTGTTGCCAAGGTAAGGCCTGAGGGGGCCTTTTTTTTTTTTTTTGCCTCTGTGGGCAAAACTTTATCAGCTTAAAAAAAACATTTCCTGTACTTGCCTCGATGGGCATTTTTTTTAGCATGGGGGTGGGTAACGGCCTAGAGTCCCAAAGGCAGCTGGCTGCAGTCAGTGTTTGAGACTAGTGAGTCCAATAGGAGTGCCAGTCAAAAGCAGATGTCCACGGAAGAATGCCAGGGGGTGGAGCATTATATGAGGAAGGTCCGCTGCCGGAATTCTGCTTTTCTGTAGAGAACTTGACAGCTGCAATTTACTTACTATGAAACAAACTTGTAGCAGGTTAGAAGTTTATCACAATTGATAACTATTACAATTAGAAGTCTTTTTTAGAATGATTTTAAGGCTGGTTAAAGTTTAAACAATAGAATGTGAAAAGGTAAACATGAGAATCAAGGAAAGAAATCCTCAGGCATGAGTATCATTAGCATAGCCATTGTGTAATCTACCATTTCTAATAGGGAAGGTAATCGAGAGTTTTACATATCAACAAGTCAATTTAACCTTTTGTTACACCCATTTAAGATGGAGACACACCCTAGGTGTGCGCAGGTTTTGTTTAGACCAACTTAGTTAAAATATATTGATTGTTAACTAATTTTTACCTCAGACTTTAAATGTAAGTTAATTCTATCTTTATGAGAATTACATTGAAAACCTTTTTCATTTAACTTTGCCTGGTAAGAATTTAGCCTTAAAGTTATATTCTTAACCTTAAAGTTAATGTTACCAAACTTTAAACACACACATACACATGGTCTTTAATATACAAGGAGAGAAACTTGTTACGAAGACATGTCATTTTAAACATGAATTTAGATCTATACTGTCTTAGCCGTTCTGGGAGTGCATTGTCCAGTGGTGGCCTCTTGGGCAACTCCACTTCTAGGAATTGTAGGTTGCGATCTCTGCACGAATCTCTGCGTATTCTAGCTCATCTGCCTTCAGACCCAAGCTGGAGATCTCGGCCAGGGGGCCCAGTTTTGGCAGGGAGCCAGCAGTCTCCGGGTGGCCCGGGATCTGTCCAGACTTCATAGCATGAGGGCAGGTGGGCCAGCTGTGCATAAGGCGCGGGCCGAGGTGCCCCCGGGGTGGCGGCCATGATAGGCTGCCGCAGCCCTGCCCCATGGCCCTGCCATGTCTGTGGCCGAGCAGCGTGGAGGGAGCCGGCACCCAATGCCCCGTGCCACGCGGCAGAAAGTCGGTTCATGCAGGCTGGCATTGGGCTCCTGCGGGCTGGCATTGGGCGGAAACCACAGAGTGGTCCAGAGATAAATGTTCCAGAAACAGTGAAACAGTCTCGTGATGAAAGGGCAGAGGCCTTTGGAGATCTCTTCACAAGCAGAAGAGAAGGCCATAGTGCATAGGTAGCCAAATTGTCTTCACTTATCTGAGAGATGCACAGGTCCGGTCCCACGTTGTAGGCACCGACAACGTAGACCTACTAGCTATTTATAAAAAGGAGACCCCAAATCTTCATCTGCAGTATTCCAGCCTTTAGGTTCAGGATTAGTCAACAATTTGTTTGGCTTTATATGTTAACTATTTGTTTTTTTAGCCATCAGGCTCCAGATGCTACCATGGGGAGAAGACTCCATCAGTGTTGTCCTGGAACCCCACTTCCCCAGAGCTCTGTCCCACCAGGGAAAGAGAGAGGCAGGCTGGGATTATGGGTTGACCTGTCAATACCCATGTTCAACAGGGAAGCAATTACAGAAGCCAGATGTTCCACCTTCTGCACCCCATAAATGACCCTGGGTCCATACTCCCAGAGGGTTAAAGATGAGAAAAGCTATCAGGGGAAGTGATAGGATATGGAGTGGTGGGAATTGTACCCCTCATATCATATGGTCTTGTCAGTGTTGCTATTTTATAAATAAAAATTGAAAAAATAAAACTCCGTTTAAAAGAAGAAAATAAATCTATGATATAATTCACCTTTAAACCAGCATATAGATCATTGTTCCCTCAAATGACTTTTGGCTCTTTCTGATTATTATCTCACAAGCTTATTAGTGCTTTTCTTAACTTTCTTCCTTTTGCTGATATAGAAGGAAATAAATCCTCCACAGAAAAATTTTAGAAACTGAGGGAGATGAAACTTATCTTTCATCTAATCATTTAATTTCTTGCATGTTATATGTCCTTACAAAATGATAAATTTAAAATGAAGAGTTGAGAATCACAGACATTATTTTATTCAATTTATTCAGTCTTATATGGAAATTTAACCTGCTTATTTTGTTTACTTCATACTTGTAAGGCACAAAGTGACTTAGTATGTACAATAGTGTATAATGCACTATTTTCAATCATTTGTGAATTCACATAAAGGCCTATTTTGCCATTTATAATTAATTACATTACATTCGCTTTAAGAAACATAATATATATTTACCATGTGATTGAAATACATAGGCATGATTTGGTACTTGTTAACACCTATGTATTTTAAAGATCATACATATGGTTTTTCAGTGATTAAATTATTTATATATGGTAGCTAAAGGCTAGCGAATATTTATACTTAGTGCAAAATGTATCTATTTAATAACACATTTATTAATGTAATAATTTATAATATTTATCTCTGGTTTTCTAGACTATAATATGGCTTTATATACCACTGTCAGTTGAACCACAGGCAGATGTATTTGAGTTCCTGCAGCTTTTAAAGAGGAAGTCAAAATGTAATCACTGAATCAAACCAGTAGAAAAGACAAGTAGCTCAATGGATATTATCTTAAAGTTAGAATTCTACAAAGTACATTAACGTATTGCACCAAAGCAAAGAATTCAGGGGAAGGAAGTGGTGGGGGGGTAAAGGAACATTGGGATCCTAGACATCATAGGATCTGTTAAATACTATACTGTAAACTATTAACTCCCCCCCTAATAAAATAAAATTGAAAAAAAAAATGAATGGATTTCTAAGGACTCCAGGAAATCAGGGCAAAATAAGAGGTGCTGAGGATGTTGAGTTTCCTTACATGATGTCAAAATTGACTTACAATGGGGTGAGAGTGTTTTGCAGACACCTATCTTGGGGAGATGAGGTATTGTATCCATGTGTCAATACTGTGCTGTAAACTTCTCACTCCCCAATAAAATGACCAAGGAAAGGAAAGGTAAGGAAAGGCTCCTCAGATTACTCTGGTTAGTTTTATTTTTATTGCTTACCTTCATATTCTCATCCCAAATCTCACTATGTATCCTGTCCTGACAGGAAACTCAGCCTTTTTTGATAAAATAAAAATTATTCTCATTTGGCATGCCTGATATGCGATACAATGTTTGAGATACAATAGTAATTGGGGATATATAAATGTTTCTAAATACTACATAATTGTTATGAATGTTGGATAATATATTTAGAACAATATGTTGTAGCTTTTGTAACTATACTACATTTATCCTCATGGCTTTTTCAACAAGAAGAAACTTGCAATAAGTTTCAAAGCAACAAAACATGAAATCTCAAGATTAAAAGATACTAAATTTTTCATATTCAACTAAATTTATATTCATTCTGATATTATCACATAAATATCTTTCATATGTCTTTCTTCATTTCTTGTATAATGCTGATCTCATTTCACTCCTGAAAACTGGATTATTTTATACAAATGTATTTCCTTAAAATTAATGATTATTATTTAATAAAGATCTATTTTTAAAATACTTTTTTGAAAGTTTACATTTTAGAAGACAAATTTTCTTGTAGAAGGACAACTCTAATATAATATCCATTGTGGATGTGATGAAATCATATAATGTATACAATAGTCTACAAAATATATGGTGTATATGGGAAAAGATTAAACATTTAATGAGTAGCTGGGCAATTGTTACCCTAATCAAGAAAACAATCATGAGATATTAACTTTAATTGACCATAGTTGGAACACAGAGGGTAAGGAAATTCAAGTGAGTTAGTGGAGGTAAATTGAAAAGAATGTCATAGATCATTGCTGATGATAATGAAGGAGAGACAGAGACTAGTCTGAGAAATGAGGTATATGGTAAAGCCATTGATCATCATCGATGTAAAACAGAATATTTGGTAAGAGAAGCTTTAGCTTCAGCTTTAGACTTCTTATGATATAGTCAAGTGAGAAGGAGATAGATTTGCTCTTCTGGAGAGTGAGATACAGAAAATTGTACACAAGACTGCCCTACTTGGCTACATTCATGTAAGGTTATACTTTTATAGTAATAATGCTCACTCAGGAAGAAAGAAAAAAACAAAAAGAGAGCCAAAATCACTGTACCAGACACTATATAGAGAAATATAAAATGAATATAAAAATGAATTTTACACCTTTTAAGTCTTTCATTCCTTCCTTTAGATCATTTCCAAATAAAAAATTGAAAATCAAAAAGGATATAGGTCATTAAAACTATACTTAGGGGACAAGGAGATAGTTTTCCAGTTAGAGACATACAGAACACATGGAAGCATAATGCAATGAGGAAGCTTCACAAGTGATTGGGTAATGCTGAAGGGCCTTACTTTCTAAACTCTGTCTCGGTCTCCATCTCTGTAACTCATACTCTATCTGAAATTAGTTAATTAACTAATTAATTAATTAATCTAATAAGCCTGTGAAGAGTTGTGGACCTACAGAGTTATTAGGCCCTATTGAAAATCAGATGACAATAAAAAAAAATGTATGCTGCTAAAATTACAGTTTTTTTCTTGTTCATAGAACTATATCACAAACCACATAATCATAGATTATTTCAGAGTCAATATTTATAGTATTTTATTTATTTTAATGAGAGAGATACAGAAAGACACAGAGAGACCAGAATGTTGCACAGTTCTGACTCACAGTTATGTTGGGGATTGAACCCACAACCTCAGAGCCTCAGGCATGAAACTCATCTACATAACTACTGTGCTATCTCCCCAGCCCTCAAAGTCAATCTTGACATTGTTATTCTATAGTTATTGCCATAAAATGTTGAACATATTGAAGAAAAAAGTATATCGGGAGGGTGGAGCCAAGATGATGACTAGAATGCAGCTGCCTGCATGAACTCTGACAACAACTGCTAGAAAGACTTAGAGATCCTGGCCTACAGCGGGACAAGGAAGGAGGCATTCTAAACGTGAGACCAAAGAGGTGACTATAGTTCTATTTGGGTTAAAAATTAGAGCAAAAAGAAAGGAATATTTTTTATTATTTCTCTCCCCCCCCAACCAGACCATAGGGGTAGGGTGCTGTTGCTAGCAGGCTCCCCACTGAGCTCCTTTCTTTACCAAGATTCCTGGCTCACCAGGGGTGCCATTCAATTCTGCTTCTTTTTAAATACCTAGGCTATATATTTTTTCTCTGAGTAAGGGACTTAGGCCCAATTGGAGTGACAATTAGCTGATCAAGCAAGCCTCACCCAGCCTGGGAAAGACTACTTGTAAGTATTTTTTCTCCTCTCTCAGTCAGTTGTCTAGACTTAATATGCATGTGCTAACTGGGAGCTGTCCAAGCTACAGACGCACTGTTTGGGCTTTTTACTCTGTTCTATTTTATTACTACTATTATATATACACACATATACCTTCCCCCCCCCCTCAGGTTGACCAAAATTTACTCTTAGTATACTTTCCATTGCTAGGCGATGAGGTGTCTTACTCATTGTGAGAGAAACTTGTCTCACTCTTCAAACCTCCTCTATCCACTCTCACCCTTCTCCCACCTCCAAGCAAATTAAACACACACACACACAACTCTCCTTTCGCTGATTTTTTTTTTACTGTTTTCTTCTTTTCTTTTTTCTTTTCTCTCTTTCCCCTGTCTACCTTTCTTCCTTCCTCCTCCATCTGATTTCTGAATTCACTGATCCTCATTTGTGAACTATTTCAGGGAAGAAATCTGACTCAGAGTTTGAGTGTGTCTCTGCTCTACTTCCCTTTCTCTTACAACCCTTTGAATTTACAGTGGACAGTAGATTTGCATAATTGTTTATTCCTGCTATCCTTTTTTTCCTTTCTCTTTATTTTTCATTTGGATTTGGTTGTTATTTTTTCTTGAACTGGAGACATTGTGGGGCTAGCTGGTATTGGTTAAACTGTTTCAGTCACTGATTTAGTTACTATTGCAATTTCCGAGGGTGGTGATTGCATTTGTCATAAAGGTATTTAGGATAGCATGGCTTGTACACAAAACACAACAACTGAGAAACAACAGAACATAAAAATAACAAATTTAAAAAAATGGGTAGATCAAGAGCAAATAAAACTGCTACTACAATGAAAGAAGACAAGAGCCCAAAAGAAAATACAAATCAGCCAGAAGTAACCATATATAGGAAAAGTATGCAAGCAATAATAAATTTATTAATCAAAGAAATAAAAACAACTTTGGAGAAAAGGAATAGCAGTATTAGGGAACAAACAGATGAGACCCTAAGAAAAATACTAGCAACCATGAGGCAATTAGAGAACTGAAAGCTGAAATAGTTGAATGGAAGAAAGCAGCTGAGGGAAGGGAAAGCAGACTATCAAAGCAGAAAACATAACTAGGCAGACAAAGGATGAGCTAGAGAAAACTAAGAAAGAGGTGAAAGAGCTCAAAAAGAGATTGAGAGACACTGTAAACAACAGCAGAGACATATGGGATGATCTCAAAAGAAGTAACATTCGTATAATCAGCCTGCCAGAAGAAGAAAGAGAGGATGGGGAATCAAACATTTTAGAGGAAATTATAGAAGAAACTTCCCAGACCTGAACAACAGAAAAGACATTAAGATCAAAGAGTTTCAGAGAGTCCCAAACAAAATCAACCCAGACCCGAAGACACTAAGACATATCATAGTTATAATGAAAAGAAGCAAGGATAAAGAAAGGATCCTAAAGGCTGCAAGAGAAAAACAAAAAATCACATACAGGGGAAAACCTATAGACTGTCAGCAGACTTTTCCACTCAAATTCTAAAATCCAGAAGAGAATGGTAAGATATCTATCGAGCCCTGAATGAAAAAGGATTTCAACCAAGGATAATATAACCTGCTAGACTTTCATTCAAACTAGATGGAGGGATGAAAAACTTCTTAGACAAACAAGAGTTAAAGAAAGCAATATATACAAGATGCTGGGTATTATACAACAAACCCTAACAAAGGGACCTTTCAAATTTAACCCAATCACCAAATAATGTGATGATAACAATAACTATCCATTGTCTTCTTGAACCCTAAGACAGCAGGAACCTCACATTTCCACTACAGAGCCTATATTTCTCCCAGTTCTGGAACCTGAGGGTGGGACCCACTTTCCTGCATGCTTCGCTTAATCCATATCAAATAATATTGCATCCGCTGATTGCAACCCAATCAATGCAACAAGTGCCACCCCAGCATGTTTCACTTCAGACTGTGTCCAGAAATTTCAGGTGTGGAATGACAACCCTTCAGTTTCATGACTTGGGTGAGACCTTCCCTTTCATAGTATTCTCTAATTCCATTCCAGATGTTCCACTCCCCAGTAAAGTCTCCAAACATAGATATAGACCATGTCCCCTGAGATAGAGCATAGGTTCACACATGCCTATAAACTAGAGAAAAATATATACCTGAAAGCAGAAGTACACAAAAGCCTGCAGGGAATACCCCCTGACACTTCATCTACACTATTCCTGTCTTTAGGTCCATGATTGTTCAACAATTGGTTTGGCTTTGTATGTTAATTCTCTTTTCAGCCACCAGGTTCTGGATGCCAGCACTATGCTGACCAGACTTCCCTGGACATACAACCCCACCAATGTGTCCTGGAGCTCCACTTCCCCAGAGACCCACCCTACTAGGGAAAGAGAGAGGGAAACTGGGAGTATGGATCGACCAGTCAATGACCATGTTCAGCAGGGAAGCAATTACAGAAGCCAGATCTTCCACCTTCTGCAACCCACAAGGACCCTTGGTCCATACTCCCAGAAGGATAGAGAATGGGAAAGCTATCAGGGGAGGGGATGGGATAAGGAGATTGGGTGGTGGAAACTGTGAGGAAATGTACCCCTCTTTCCCTATGGTTTTGTTAATGTCTCCTTTCTTAAATAAAAAATAAAAATAAAAACAAAAACAAAAAATATATATCTGCATAATATGTAGCAGTAAATTTAATACTCATCATTTGCATGATTTATGGTTATCTTATACTGTCAGGAGTCAATTTAACGTACAGCTTACATAGAATAAGTCTCGATTAAGTTAATTATCATAGGTATTTTTCACATCTGTAAAGGGCAATTAGTTTCTTATATATTTTATGATTGCAAATTAGATAATACACTGTCTATTAGAAATAAAGAAGCAAAACTGAACACTCATGTTTTTCTAAAAGAAATTCAAGGTAATTTGTAATAAACAAAGATTATTATAACAAAAAGTAATTTTTCCATGTATCCCTTTGTGAAATACACTTCAAATGAATATTTTTTCTTAGACATAAACAGAAGATTGTGTCAGTATTAAAATAAAATGTAGATACAAGCTTTCATAGATTTTTCAGTGTATTTCTGTAGAAGAGTCTTTAAAATTAAAGTAATGGACATAAAACTAAGGGTAAAAACAAAGCATGGTTTACCCTACATATTAAATTTTTCTATAATGTACCCCTCTCCATTTTTCTTATTTGAGATTAGTTGTGTATATGTAAGTTGGACTGGATTAATCATGCACAAAGTCATGACATCCAGCATAAGTGAAAGTTATATTTCAAAATACCAACACACACACATTTTTTTGTTTAGTATGGTTGTAATTTTATACGGAATTATAAGGGAGGTATAGAAATGTTCATATAAATAAATATTTTAATAATATATAAATAGTTAATAATCTTTCCATTATCAATATTGTTTATCAGAATTTTGCCTTTCTTATCAAGAGTGAATATTATTACTCCCATACTCCTCAAAGTCCATACTTTTCCATAGAATACATGCTTTCTGGTTTTCAAGGGCTTTTGTGATATGTTAATGCCATTTTCAAAATTATTTCTTAGCTCACTTGTGTAGTATAATGTGTTGCTATGTCTTCTACTCATGTCTGAGTCTGATCTCAGAGCATCAAAGTAAATTTAGTACTATGGCCTCTTTCACTCTTTCTCTACCCCTCTGTTACGATCAAAAAAGTTTATTTTCTTATTTTTATTATTAGTTATTTAATAAAGGTGGACAAGATTGTCAGATAAGAGGGGGTACAATTCCATGCAATTTTTTCTGCCAGAGTTGCATATCCCAACCTCTCCACTGGAAGGTTCCCTATTCTTTATCTACCTGGGAATGTGAACCAAAGGTGTTTTTTTTTCTCACCTCCTTTTTATTGACAGGGAGAAATTGAGAGAAGAGGGGGAGATGAAAGGAGAGAGAAAATACCTGCAACCCTGCTTCACCGCTTGTGAAGCAACACCCAGGGGCTCAAACCAGAATCCTTGTGCAGGTCCTTATGCTTCTTACTGTGTGAGCCTAACCAAATGTGCCACCACCTGGCCCCTGAACCAAAAGTCTTTATGGAGTGCAGAAGGTGGGAGGCCTGGCTTCTGGAATTGCTTCTATACTGGATATGGGCATTGACAGGTGTATCCGTACCTCCAGCCTGCTTCTATATTTCCCTATTGAAGTAGGGCTCTTGGAAGGTGGTGTTCATGGATACACTGGTGAGCTCATCTGCCCAGGGAAATCAAGTTGGCATCATGACGGCATCTGCAACTTGGTGGATGAAAAACATTAAGATACAAAGCCAAACAAATTGTTTAAATACCAGAAACTAAAATATAAGAATATAGCAGATGAGATCTGGGGTCTTCATGTTGGAAGAAGATAGGAAATCTATTTTAGATATCTTCAAGAATCGTATGACTTTAAATTTTGCTTGAACCCAACACCTAACATGAAGGTGGGTTAAAAGTATTGTTTGGGAAGGTGTCAAAGTTGGGAATAAGATTATAAAGCTGGAATAGGGAAGAGAGTTGCTCTCTAGGAATGTTCTCTAGGAACATTCTAGATTGCACTCATTTCAAGATCAGTCTTCCTCAAGTGGCAAGAGTATGTTGATACAGACTCCCTTTGGAGAGTGGGGCAATAAGATACCACTATTGTACCTTATTGAAGGCAATGTCCTATAAATGCTCAAAAGAGGATCTAATATGTTGTTCCTGGTGGAGATGACCAGTGATGTTGGAGAGAACAATCTATATTTCTATTAGAAAACTAGTCCCATCATATCTACATGGAAATCCCAGAATTTCCTGACTAGGGCCCCAGATGTTAGGTTGGCCTAGTAAGTGACCAAAAGAGACATCATTAAAATGTGCCAGTCTCTTGCCCTTACCCAACTATTGTGATCCTTACTTTCTCTGACAGTGTTAGACTTAGAGTGATTGAGGGAAATGAAATAAGAAATAGGTAAAGAAAGTATCTAGGTCTAAGCAGAAACTGCTTTATTAAGTACTTATAGTACCCTTTTTAAAGGACTTTCTACTTGGTGCTGCACTTATTGAGACACTGTAGACTATTGCACACTTCTACTTTAAGATATATATATATATATATATATATATATATATATATATAGATGTATATGTATATATATTCCCTAACTTATGGATACATGTACACACGTGCCTATAGTTATTTGTAAATAGCACTAAATGACATAAATCATGGTAATGTTTTGTATGGTACAGCAAATCCTAACCATGGGTTTTCAAAGTAAACAAATTTCCCAAATAACTTGGTAATACTAGTAATAATCTATTACCTTCTTAAACTCTAAGAAAACAAGGAACCATTTTCATTTTCTATAAAACAAAATTTCTCCCAGTCCAGGAACCTCTGGGGCTTTGATAATTTTCCTTCATGCTTCTCTTGTCTCATACCATTTGATACTGCATCTGCTGATCTCAACCAAATGAATGCAATTAGCACCACCTCAATATGGATCACTTCAGACTGTGTTCAGAGATGCCAGGCCTGAAATGCTAACCCTTCAACAAAAAAGTTAGTTCTTAAACTAATCAATCCTTTTCCAAGACATTATAAAGCCAGTGGCTCTAGAAGACACTACACTTAGATGAACTAGTAGATGTGTGGCATATACAAAAAGTAACAAGGAAAGAGAATTTGTACCTACTAGGGCACCCTAGGAGGAGTGTATTGAGTATTTTATGAGTTCTGGAAGAAATATTATTTTTTTAATGGAACAGGTTGGTGATTACGAGTACTTTAGGCAATCTTGGCACATACAACTTACACATTAAAAAGAAAAGGTATGGAGGGGGCAGATAGTGATATACCTAGAAGAGCACACACACTCCCATGCCCAAAGACTCAGGTTCAAGTCTCTGATATCCTCATGTACAGGAGAATCTTCATGACTGATGAAGCAGTGCTGCAGTTCTCTCTCTCTTATCTCTCTTTTCCTCCCAATATCCAATGGGGACATTTCCTCTCAGTTTCTCTCTATCCAATTAATTTAAAAAGAAAAAAGAAAAAAATGGCAGTGAATTCGTCATACAGGCAAGTGTTAGGTAGAAGCAAATAATTAGTATAGAGATAATCATTTATATACCTAACACTAATCAAATATTGTTGTTAATGTTCAGGGGCTCCAGCTGGCCAGGCTAGCTTCACGGAGGTGAACAGCAGAGACTGACTCGGGGGGGACACACGGCTGAGCTGAGAAGCTGCAGTTTAATCTTTATTCACGAACGGGCAAACCACCACACCATGTGCTTCCCTATCATTCTTCCTCCGCTGGTGCTGCTGGGACTCTGGACGTCCTTAGCATTCCCTTTGTTTATTTTTTTTTTCCTTTTTCTCCCTTAGCGGGGAGAAAGAGGGGCATGAAAGTAGCAAGGACCAAACCATTTCTCTCAGAGGTAGGGGGAAGGGGACCAAACCAACACAAAGAATACCAACAAAATATTGGTATCACATAATCCATGAATCTTAAGAGAATCCTTAAAAGTTATTATTAGCATAGAATTTATTTAATGTGTCTAAGATTAACTGAGTCATTTTTAAATTTGATTTTATTTAAAAAAGGGAAACAGACAAAACCATAAGATAAGAGGGGTACAATGCCAAACAGTTCCCATCACTAGAACTCCCAAACAGTTCCCATCACTAGAACTCCATATCCCATGCCCTCCCTTGATAGCTTTCCTATTCTTTAACCCTCTGGGAGTATGGACCCAAGGTCATTATGGGATGCAGACGGTGGAAGGTCTGGCTTCTGTAATTGCCTCCCTACTGAACATGGGTGTTGACAGGTCAATCCATAACTGAGTAATTTTTTATAACTTCATCTGAATGCAATTCTTCACAATTGTATAAGTCAATATATTATCATCTATAACACATTGCTAATTTTGTATATCTCATTAAGTCATCATAATGAAATATAAGTATTAACAAGTTGTAAAACAGAATTTGATTATGCAAGTCACTGGCCCAGTTTTTTCTTTACTTTGAAGTTATTACCCACATAATTACCTTTACTTAATATGGATATAGAAGCAAAATCAAAACACATATTAAATAATACAGATACATGCAAATGCACACAAACACGCACATGCACATGTGTGCGTGCGCACGCACACACACACACACAATATTACCTAATGTTCTTACTTCAGAAACAGTCCCACCTATCTTTGAGTCTACATCTCCAAATATTTATTAATTCCTTATTTAAATAAGTCTGATTTTTTCAGGGAGGGCAAATTAGAATTTTTTTTTTCCTTGGAAACACTATGAAAAATATATTGGGCATGGGAGATAGCATAATGGTTATACAAACAGACTCTCATGCTTGAGGCTCCAAAGTCCCACGTTCAGTCCCCTGCGTGACCACCATAATCCAGAGCTGAGAGTGATCTGGTGTTAAACAAAACTATAATAATAATAATAATAAATGTATTACAGCACAAAGATATTATAAAATAAGGTATATAATAATAGATAACAATGTAGTAATGCAGCCTAGTGTTGTCTAATATTTTTATATTTTATTTTAATAGAAAAAGACACAGAAATTAGGAGCACTCTTTGGCTCTGGTTTATGGTGATGCCAAGGACTGAATTTGGGGTCTCTGAGCCTCAGGCATGAAAGAATTTTTTTTAGCCATTATCCTATCTCCCTGACACTATCTAATTTTTTTACTGTTAACCCTGTAATGAAAATGTGAGCACAGTGAACTAACAAGTAAAAATATTATGATAGATGTTTCTGTTAGCCTTTTTACTCAGAAGGTGAAAGGGAAACACTAACAACTGACTTTTAAAATAATTTAAATTTTTTATTATTGGATAGAGTCAGAGAGAAATTAAGAGGAGAAGGGGAGAGAGAGGGAGAGACAGAGAGACACCTGCAGCTCTGTTTCACCATTTGTGAAGCTTTCCCCCTGCAGGTGGGGACCAGGGGCTTGAACTGAGTCCTTATACACTGTGTGTTCACCCACGTGTGCCACCACCTAGCCCCACAACTTACTTTTTATACTTATTTTATAAGAGACCAAAACATAGCTCTGTACACATGCAGTGCTAGATATGCAACTTGGGACCCCCTGCTCTCAAAGCATCTTCTTATCTATAGAGCTAACTCTTCCATTGATTGAATAACTATTATAATGGTATCTATGTTTGAATGTTTACTTTGATCAGAGTTGTCCATGATTTAGAAGCATTCTGGGATTGAAAGGTTTTTGTTGTTGTTGTATGTCTAAAGGAAATTCTCTCTCTTTTTTAATCTTTGTTTATTTGATAGAGATAGCCTGACATCGAGAGGGAAGGGGGTGATAGAAAGCGAGTGAAACAGAGAGACACCTGAAACAGTGTTTCACCACTTGCAAAGCTTATCCCTGCAGGTGGGGAGCAGGGCCTCAAATCCCGGTCTTTGTGTATTGTAACATGTGCACTCAAGCCAGGTGCACCACCACCTGGCCCTGATATGTGTTTGCTTAATTTTTGTTTCATCACTATTTTTAAGTTGATTCATGATTTGTCAATTCTGTACAATTATTTTAAAAGTGGGCCATTGATAGATAGACAATATTAGCAAAAAAAAAAAAAAAAAGAAAAGAAAAGAAAGAGAAAAGAAAAAGTTACAAGCCAAACTTTTGTATATTGAGAGATTATATATCATCAAAATAAAATAAAAGTGAATATTATCATCCAGAAGCTCTTGGGTGTTAATTTTGAGTAGAGTTAATTTTTTTCCCCTGGCATTAAAAAGAAGGCATTAAAAAAAATCTGAGAGATATGCATTCCTCTGTTATGAGTAATAAACACTCAAATTACTGTTAATACTTTACAATTACTGCTGATCACTTAAACACTATAAAAGTAAAATAATATAAAATATAGATTTGACTCATTTTAACCCATTTTGAAATAAGGTGAAAAATAAGATTAATTAAAAACACACCAAGGATAAACTTTAAACTATGACCACAAAATTACAAACCATTACCATTCAGATTATAACAGTCTAGTGGGAGAGATCACAATATTCATATAATTGAAGAAGGCCTTTGATATTCAGGCAAAGTATCCAGATTTTGTTTTTACAAATAAAGAAATTGTGGCTTTAAGCTATTTACTAACACATACAACTGAAATAAGAATAATTTTTCCTATATGCGGTTACACACTAATGTTTAAAAAGTGATCCACTCTTTCCTGTACATATGCAGTGGCATTACAATATCAATTTATTTATTTTTTTTAATTCTCATGTAACTTTATGGAGGAAATGGTATATTTCCGTATTTCCCCAGTACACGTATTAATACATTTAATTCTCAACCAGTCATTACATTCAATGATAGAAGCTTAGATCCCCAACTTCCTCTTAGTAAGTCTCCCCCATCTGAGTACCCAAATCTGCTGTGATAGAGTCCACTAGGAATATAGCCTTTATTTATTTATATTTATTTTTCTTTACTTTTCTACTGAGAGCCCATCTTTGTGTGAAATCATATATTATTTGCCATTCTTCTGACTTTTCTCACTCAATATGATTTGTTCTAGTTACTTCTATATGCTAGCAAAAATGAATTTGTCATCATTCTTTACAGTTGTGTAGCATTCCTTTGTGTAATATGCCACCATTTGATTAATCATTCACCTACACACCATTTTATAATAATAATAAAATAATATAAGTTGTCTACTTTGCTTGTATTCTCTTATTAATGGATAGTGAACTCTCTGGGGCCTCCATCACTGCAAATCTAATCCAAAAACATATGTGAATCTAGTTGCCAATATTTATAGACAATAAATAAATTTACAGTTTTTTATTATTTGAAATTTGTTCATTAATCCTTTCTTAAATAAAAAATTTTAAATAAATAAATAAGAAAGAAAATCTTCACTTGGCATTTTCCAGAAGAGCCCATTGAAGCATTCTGGCTCAAGAAGAGAGTTCAGCCACCAGGTTCCAGATGCCAGCATGATGCCGACCACACTTCCCTGGACAGACAACCCCACTAATGTGTCCTGGAGCTCCGATTCCCCAGAGCCCCACCCTACTAGGGCAAGAGAAAGACAGGCTGGGAGTATGGATCTACCTGTCAATGCCCATGTTCAGCAGGGAAGCAATTCTGGAAGCCAGACCTTCCACCTTCTGCATCCCACAATGACCTTGGGTCCATACTCCCAGAGGGTCAAAGAATAGGAAGCTATCAGGGTAGGGGATGGGATACAGAGATCTGTTGGTGGGAATTATGTGGAGTTGTACCCCTCTTATCCTATGGTTTTGTTAATGTCTCCTTTTTTAAATAAAAAAAAAAAGAAATTTAAAAGATAAGATAATATTATGACACTATTTCTATTCCTCTTTACATAATTGATATAATAGGAAACAGTGTTCTTAGTGATGCTATTCTCAACAGTCAGAAATTAAATTCTTAATGCTAACTAGGTGATAAGTGGTTAAAATAAAATAAATTGTAAAACACACATGTGTGTATGTGTGTGTGTCTTTTGCTATATGCAAGTGTATGGGTTTGATTCCCTAATCACTTCATGAAAATAGTATACAAATGAAAAACTTCATAAGTGGTAGAGCAAAGCTATGATTTGTCTTCTCTCTCTCTCTTTAAGTAAGAGAAGGAAAGAAAAAAAAAACAGTCCAGGGGCCAGGCAGTAGCACAGCAATTTAAGATCACTTGGCTCAAAGCACAAGGACCAGAGTAAGGATCCCGGTTCAAGTCTCCCTGGCTCTCCACATGCAGGGGGATTGTTTCACAAGAGGTCAAACAGGTCTGCAAGTATCTATATTTCTCTCCCCCACTCAGTCCTCCCCTCCTCTCTCAGTTTTTCTCTGTCCTATCCAACAACTACAGCAATAACAATTGATAATAATAATAACAATAACAATAAACAACAAGAGCAACAAAGGGCAACAAAAATAGCCTCCAGGAGCAGTGGATTTGTAGTGTAGGCATCCAGCCCCAGCAATAACCCTGGAGGAAAAAAACAAATGAAAAAACAGTCCAGTGAAATAATGTGTACCCCAAAAGCCATTGAAAACCTTGGTGACTTAAAAAAGAACAAGAAGTTTACCACATTGAATTTATTTATATATTTATTTTTAAATTTTGTGAGTATAAATTTTATTTCATTAAAATTTTTCTTCGGGAGTCGGGTGGTAGCACAGTGGGTTAAGCACGCACATGGTGCAAAACACAAGGACCTGCTTAAGAAGCAGGGTTTGAGCCCTGAGCTCCCTACCTGTAGGGGGGTCACTTCACAGGCTGTGAAACAGGTCTGCAGGTGTCTATCTTTCTCTCCCCCTCTCTGTCCTCCCTTCCTCTCTCCATTCCTCTCTGTCCTACCCAACAACAATGACACCTATAGCTACAACAATTAAAAAAATTAAAATTAAAATAAAAAATTTTCTTTACTTTATTGCGAGGGCTTAGTAGCTTGAAGTGTAGGTGATATCACGTATGTACAACTACACCTCTCCATGATTTATGTCTGAAAAGGCATTATTTCCCCCAATCTCAGTTCAGGCAGTGGCACCCAATTAAACACACATAGTATTAAGGGCAAGGACTGGTGCAAGGATACCAATTAGAGCACCCAGTTCCCCACCTTCAAGGGGGACACTTCACAAGCAGTGAAGTAAGACTGCAGGTGTTTATCTTTCTTACTCTCTCTATCTTTCCCTCTTCTCTCAATTTCTCTCTGTCTTATCCAATAAAATGAAAACAAATGACCACTGAGCCCCAGAAATAACCCTGGAGGCAAACAAAAACAAAAAACTAGCTATGAATGCAGGTGTCCATATCTTCCTTCTAATTAGTGTTTGAGTGTTCTTTGGATAGATGCCTAAGAGTGGTATTGCTTGATCATAAGGTAATTCCATTTTCATTGAAGGATTTTCTGTACAGTCTTCTAAGCGGCTGTACCAGTTTACTTTCTCACAGGAGCATAGCAGAGTCCCTTTTTCTACACAACCTCAGGAATATGTGTTATGTTAATGTAGGGTATTCACACAATTGTGAGATATAACCTCAGTGTAATTTTAATTGGCAATTATATATATCATCAAAGGACAAATTATGGTGAATTCATGTATGATACAGCAAATCCTAACAATGGGATTTTCAAAGTTAACCCAATTGCCAAATAATCTGATTATAACAATAACTATCTGTTGCCTTCTTAAACTCTAAGACAGCAGGAACCTTCTGTTTCCTCAATAAAGCCCAAATTTCCCCCAGTCTTGGAACCTCTAGGGTGGGGATGAATTTCCTGCATGCTTCTCTCAATTCATACCAAATGATACTACATCTACTGGCCCTGACCTATTCAATGCAATGAGCACCACCTAAGCATGATTCACTTTGGAATGCATACAGAGATGTCAAGCTTGGAATGTCAACCATTCAACATCATTACTCAGGTGAGACCTTTCCTTTTGCAAAGCATACCTTAATTCCATTTTGGGTGGGGTGGTTCACTTCCTAACAAAGCCTCAAAACCTAGATATTGACCATGTTCCATGAGATAGAGCATATGTACACATTTATCCACAAATCAGGGCAAAATATATACCTGAAAGCAAAAGTACGCAATAATTTGCGGTGACTCAATAAATGCAGCAAGCAAATAGAAAGACCTAAAAAGACACCATAAAGTTACTAATAAAATAGTTTCTAATTATAGACAGATCAACAAATCAGAGAATCAACAAAGATACAAGAGAATTAAATGAAGAGACTCACAGACTGGACCTCTTGGACATTTTCATATTCCATCACCCCAAAAAAACTAGAATAAACCTTCTTTTCAAGTCCACATAACACATAATCAAGGATAGACCACATGTTAGGCCACAAAGACAGCATCAATAAATTCAAGAGCATCAAAATCATCAAAAGTATCTTCTCAGACAACAGTGGAGTAAAACTAACATTTAACAACAAACAGAAAATTATTAAAAGTCACAGAATTTGGAAACTAAACAACATACTCCTTAAGAACCACTGGGTGAGAGAGTCACTCAAGCAGGAAATTCAAATGTTCCCAGAAACAAATGAAAATTAAGACACAACCTATAAAAATATTTGGGACACAGCTAAAGCAGCATTGAGAGGGAAACTTATAACCATACAATCACATATTAAACAACAAGAAAAAGCTTAAATGAATGACCTTACTGCACACCTCAAGGACTTAGAGGAAGAGGAACAAAAGAACCCTAAAGCAACCAGAAGGACAGAAATCACTAAAATTAGAGCAGAAATAAACAATCGAAAATAAGAGAACCATACAAAAGATCAATGAAGCCAAATGTTGGTGCTTTGAAAGATTAAACAAAATTGACAAACCCCTAGCTGTACTCACCAAACAAAAAAGAGAGAAGACTCAACTTAATAGAATTATAAACAATGGAGGAGATATCACAACTGATACCACAGAAATCCAGAAAATCATGCGAAACTTCTATGAAGAACTTATGCCACCAAGCTAGAGAATCTGGAAGAAATGGAACAATTCCTAGAAGCATATGCCCTTCCAAAACTGAACCAAGAAGAACTACAAAACCTAAATGCACCAATCACAGACAAAGAAATCGAAACCATTATTAAGAATCTCCCCTACAACAAAAGTCCTAGACCAGATGGCTTCACAAACAAATTCTACAAAACTTTAGTACCCATACTTCTTAAGCTGTTCCATAAGACTGATGAAACAGGAATACCCCCTTCCACCTTCTATGAAGCCAACATCACCCTGATACCAAAAGCAGATAGAGACACAACAAAAAAAGAAAACTACAGACCAATAACTCTGATGAACATAGATGCCAAAATATTAAACAAGATCTTGGCCAACTGGATACAACAGCACATCAAAAATATTGTTCATCATGACCAAGTGGGATTCATCCAAGGAATGTTAAGGCTGGTTCAACATCCATAAGTCAATCAATGTCATTCACCACATCAATAAAAGCAAAGCCAAAAATCACATTATTATCTCAATAGATGCAGAGAAAACCTTTAACAAAATCCAACACCCATTCATGCTCAAAACTCTACAAAAAATGGGAATAGATAGGAAATTCCTCAAGATAGTAGAATCTATATATAGCAAACCTACAGGCAACATCATATTCAATGGACAGAAGCTGAAAGCATTTCCCCTCAGATTGAGGACTAGACAGGGCTGTCCGCTGTCACCATTACTCTTCAACATAATATTGGAAGTTCTTGCCATAGAAATCAGGCAAGAAAAAGAAATCAAAGGAATACAAATTGGAAGGGAAGAAGTCAAGCTCTCACTATTTGTAGATGATATAATAGTATACATAGAAAAACCTAAAGAATCCAGCAGAAAACTACTGGAAGTTATTAGGCAATATAGCAAGATATCAAGCTATAAAATCAATGTACAAAAATCAGTGGCATTTCTTTATGCAAACACTAAATCTGAAGAAGAAGACATCCAAAATCACTCCCATTTACTGTTTCAGCAAAATCAATAAAATATCGAGGAATAAAGTTGACCAAAGAAGTGAAAGACTTGTATACTGAAAACTATGAGTCGCTACTCAAAGAAATAGAAAGTGATACCAAGAAATGGAAAGACATCCCATGCTCATAAATTGGAAGAATATACACCACCAAAATAAGTATTCTTCCCAGAGCCATATACAAATTTAATGCAATACCCGTCAAAGTTCCACGAAACTTCTTTAAGAGAATAGAACAAACACTACAATCATTTATCTGGAACCTGAAAACACCTAGAGCTGCCAAAACCATCTTGAGGAGAAGAAATAAAAATGGAGGCACCACACTCCCAGATCTCAAACTATATTATAAAGCCATCATCATCAAAACAGCATGGTACTGGAACAAACACAGGCACACAGACCAGTGTAACAGAATTGAAAGCCCAGAAATAAATCCCCTCACCTATGGACATCTAATCTTTGATAAGGGGGCCCAAAGCATTAAATGGAAGAAGGAGGGTCTCTTCAATAAATGGTGCTGGTAAAACTGGGTTGTAAGATGCAGAAGAATGAAATTGAACCACTTTTTCTCTCCAGAAACAAAAATCAACTCCAAATGGATCAAAGAACTGGATGTTAGACCAGAAACAATCAAATACTTAGAGGAAAACATTGGTAAAACTCTTTCCCACCTACACCTCAAGGAAATCTTTGATGAAATAAACCCAGTTGCAAGGAAGACTAAAGCAGGAACAAACCAATGGGACTACATCAAATTAAAAAGCTTCTACACATCCAAAGAAAATATTAAACAAAGAGACCCCTCACTGTTGGTATGCTTCAAAACCCCCTGCTGTTTCATTTGGTTTAAATCGCCCCTGCTTAACACTGCATTCTATTTACATAACACTGTATTCTATTTACATAACCTCTGTTAACAAGCACCACCCTCCCTCCAGGCATTGGTGGTTTAGTGGTAGAATTTTCACCTGCTCCACCCCCTCTCCTTGTCACATCCTGATCCTCTCCTTGTCATACCCTGATTTTCACCAGTCACTTTTCTCTCCACCCTCTCTGCGTTGCATCCTGTTCCCCCCCTACTAGGCTAGTATATTTATAAGGACAAGATTGTTTGTAGTAGTTTAGTTTTAGCCTAGCTTGGTATAGATTGTGCTGCATCCTGCACGAATAAAGAGATACTGCGTACAACCCAGCCATGAGTCTCGGTTCGTCTGCTACCCGCCCGTGAAGCCAGCCCGGCGAAAACAACATCTGTCTCTCGTCAATGAAGCTCAGCCCCACATATGGCGCCCGAACCAGGGACTGACATAAGCCCTGAAACAGGGACCGGCACTGACGTGGGACCTAACCCGCCCATCGCCCAGAAAAGTAAACTTGGCTACCCATCCACCATGGGTTGCCTTTCTACTTATGAAGAGGTTTGCCAAAGCCCCTACTATTTCATCATGAGACAGTTACTCTGTCTCTGGAACATTTTGCTCTGGGCCACACTTTGTTTCCCTGAACTTCGGTTTCTTGTGACCCTAATCATAGAGCTTGGGAGATGCATGGAGATTTCTCCTTGGACTTTCTGGATTCCCTCTCCCATGTTTCCTGAGGAAAAGGACTACATTTTGCTCCGGGTCACAATTTGGTTCTTTATGACCGTGATCGTAGACCTTGGGATATGCATGGGGATTTCCACTGTGACTTTCTGGATTTCTTCTTGAATGGTTCCCATGGAGAAAGACTACTTTAATTTGAGGAACATTCTCGAGTACCCTGGCAGTCCCCAAGAATGGAGACACGTGGTTAGTTCTACTCTCCTGATTGGATTCTTTCTTTGATGGGAAGACACTTTTAAAAATGGGTGCCTGAAACAATCCAGCAGGAACAGTCAGAAGCACCCTAAATGGAATTTCGAGGAGCTTTTTGGACTAGGACGCCCTCCGGGGACTCATAATGCTACATGGTGAGATCTGTTTCATAAGAGAGTGATTTAAATGACTGAATTTTTGTATGACATTGACTTAAAAAAAATGCTAGAAGCATCCATGATTTCTAGAGACATCCAGAAACAATCCAAAAAAGGTTTTTTCCTTCCTTTGATTTCTTCTTTACATCTTGGCATAAATCTGAAATGTTTAATCCTGAAACGGTATGAGTTATGGGTGGGGCAGATAGTGCAATGATTATGTTAATTATTCTCATGCCTGAGGCTTCTACCGTGGTTCTTCTGTTTACCTTTCCACATTTTATTGAGTTTAAACTGTTTAAACAACCTTAAAATCATACTAGAAAGGACTTCCAATTATAATGGAGTTATCAATTATAGTAAACTTCTATTCTGCTACAAGTTTTGTTTGACAAGTAAGTGAATTTCAGCTGTCAAGTCTTCACATGAAAAAGCATCTACTCAAATGGAATTCCCGGAAATCCATTTGGACTCCTGTTCTCTGACATCGCCCACAAGATGGAATGACTACAACACACCCCCGGAAACCAATGATGTGACCTGGCACGACCTGAAGAAACAGATTCACAGACTCCAAAGATCACTCTACAGAAAAGCAGAATTCTGGTGGCCAACATTCCCCATCGAGACAGACATGCAGCGTTTCATCCCTTGACATTTTCTTCTGTGGTCAGCTACTTTGGACTGACACCTCCATCGGACTTACTGGTACATGCTGCTGTGTTTCTCAAAGACTAACTTCAGCCAATTGCCTTGAGACTTTATAGACCATGTCCCATCACCTGCAGGCTCTTCCCCCAGAGACAGAAAACTCCCCCTCCTTATTAGGTTATGCCCACAGAGGTAGAAAACGCCCTCTGAGGCAAGAGATGCCCCCAGAGGCATGAAGCGCTCCCAGAGGCAATAAATGCCCTTTTGCCTGCTAGGCCTTACCCTTTGAAGAAAGAAACATTCCCCTTGGCATCACACTGGTTATTGCTGCTCGCCTATTTTGTTTTCCATGTCTTATGCCAGTTCTTTTGAAAAAGCCTGTATGATATAGGTTTCTGTTCACCCCACAATCCTGATACTATGGCCATTAGTTATAAAGAAAGGGGGAATTTTTGGTATGCTTCTAAAAACCCCTTCTGTTTCATTTGGTTTAAATCCCCCCTGCTTAACACTGCATTCTATTTACATAACACTGTATTCTATTTACATAACCTCTGTTAACAAGCACCACTCTCCCTTCAGGGCATTAGTGGTTTAGTGGTAGAATTCTCACCTGCTCTACCCCCTCTCCTTGTCACACCCTGATCCTCTCCTTGTCATACCCAGTCACTTTTCTCTCCACCCTCTCTGTGTTGCATCCTGTTCCCACCCTACTGGGCTAGTATATTTATAAGGACAAGATTGTTTGTAGTAGTTTAGTTTTAGCCTAGCTTGGTATAGATTGTGCTGCATCCTGCATGAATAAAGAGATACTGCGTACAACCCAGCCGTGAGTCCCGCGACGTCTGCTACCCGCCCATGAAGCCAGCCCAGAGAAAACATCTGTTTCTCGTCAATGAAGCTCAACCCGACACCTCAAAGAATGGGAGATTTTTACATGCCATACATCAGACAAGAAACTAATCAACAAAATATATAAAGAGTTCAGCAAACTTAGCACCAAAAAAGCAAATGACCCCATCCAAAAATGGGGAGAGGATATGAACAAAACATTCACTACAGAGGAGATCCAAAAGGCTAACAAACATATGAAAAATTGCTCTAGGTCACTGATTGTCAGAGAAATGCAAATTAAGACAACATTGAGATAGCATCTCACTCCTGTAAGAATGGCATACATCAAAAAGGACAGCAGCAACAAATGCTGGAGAGGATGTGGGGACAGAGGAACCCTTTTTCATTGCTGGCGGGAATGTAAATTGGTACAGCCTCTGTGGAGAGCAGTCTGGAAAACTCTCAGAAGGCTAGACATGGACCTTCCATATGATCCAGTAATTCCTCTCCTGGGGTTATACCCCAAGGACTCCATAACACCCAACCAGAAAGAGGTGTGTACTCCTATGTTCATAGCAGCACAATTCATAATAGCTAAAACCTGGAAGCAACCCAGGTGCCCAACAACAGATGAGTGGCTGAGAAAGCTGTGGTATATATACACAATGGAATACTATGCAGCTATCAAGAACAATGAACCCACCTTCTCTGACCCATCTTGGACAGAGCTAGAAGGAATTATGTTAAGAGAGATAAGTCAGAAAGATAAAGATGAGTATGGAATGATTCCACTCATCATCAGAAGTTGATAAATAAGATCTGAAAGGGAAACTCAAATCAGGATATGACTAAATTGAAAGTAGGGCACCAAAGTAAAAACCCTGTGGTGAGGGGGAGAGTGGACATGGGACTTCCTGGGCTGGTGGGGGGTGGGGTTGGGGGTGGGGGTAGGTGGGTGGCATGGGACACAGTCTTTTGGTGGTGGGAATGTTGTTCATGTACACTCCTAGTAAAGTGTAGTCATATAAATCACTGGTTAATTAATATGTGAGGGGAAAATTAATTGTATGTCTTGACGTTTTTTAAAACACAGACTGAGTCTTCTTAATATATAGGCTGTGTATTTGGTAAGTGGACTCTCTCAAAAGCCTAGACCAAGTAGATCAGAGACAACCAGTGGCACAGCTATTTACAAGATATTGGGTACTATGCAGCAAACCCTAATAAAAGGACTTTTCAAAGTTAACCCAATTACCAAATAATGTGATGATAACAATAACCATCCATTGGATGCATTGGATCGACCTTCTCATGGTGCATCCCATGAGTACCCATTCATTGGGGAAATTGAGGATCCTTCCTAGCCGACTGAATCCACATGGATCCCAGTCACTTTCAAAGCCAGCAACAAGCAGCTCCTGACAGCTTTCAACCTGACGCTGTTGACTGGCTACGGAAGAAGGGCAAACGCTAGAAGAAGAACCATCCATTGTCTTTTTGAACCCTAAGAGAAGGAACCTCACATCTCCACTATAGAGCCTATATTTCCCCCAGTCCTGGAACCTTAGGATAGGGCCCACTTTCCTGCATGCCTCTCCCAATCCATATCAAATAATATTGCATCTGTGGATTGCAACCTAATCAACTCAATGATTGTCACCTCAACATGCTTCAGCTCAGACTGTGTCCAGAGATTTCAGGTGTGGAATGACAACCCTTCAGCTTCATTACTCGGGTGAGACCTTTCCTTTCATAGCATTCTCTAATGCCATCCCAGGAGGATGAATTTCTAACAAAGTCCCATAACCTAGATGTACACCAGGTTCTGTGAGAGAGAACATATGTTCACATGTATCCATAAACAAGTGCAAAATATATACCTGAAAGCAGAAGTACACTAGAGTTTGCAGTGAGTACCGCACCAACACTTCCTCTCCACTATTCCAAGTTTTGGGTCCATGATTGCTCAACAATTTGTTTGGCTTTGTACGTTAACTCTCTTTTCAGCCACCAGGTTTCAGATGCCATCAGGATGCCGGCCAGGCTTCCCTGGACTGAAGACCCCACCAATGTGTCCTGGAGCTCCGCTTCCCCAGAGACCCACCCTACTAGGGAAAGGGAGAGGCACACTGGGAGTATGTATCTACCAGTCAACGTCCATGTTCAGCGGGGAAACAATTACAGAAGCCAGACCTTCCACCTTCTGCAACCCACAAGGACCCTGGGTCCATGCTCCCAGAGGGATAGAGAATGGGAAAGCTATCAGGGGAGGGGAGGGGATATGGAGATTGGGTGGTGGCAATTGTGTGGAGTTGTACCCCTTCTACCCTATGGTTTTGTTAATTTATCCTTTCATAAATAAAAAATAAATAAATAAATAAATAGTTTCTACTTAGACCTGTATACCCTCCTCACTTACTTCCTATTACTATTCCCTAATCTTATCAAGCAAGGTAAGGACTACAAAAGTTGAATAAGTGCAAGAGACTGTCATACTTCAATGATGACTCTTAGTCACTATCAGGCCACCCCATCAGCTGGGGCCCTAGTTGGGGAGTCCTGGGATTCCCACACAGACTTGATGGGCCTAGACCTCAATTAGATCCCTCTCTCTATTGTCACTGGTCATCTCTTTCAGGAACAACATAATGGATTCCTTTGTGGTTCTCATAGGACCTTGCCCTTAGTATGGATCAACAATGGTAAAGAATGTTCCATCCTCTGAAGGGAGGTTAGATAACATACTCTATCTACCACCTGAGGAAGATGGTGCAACTTGGAATGTTCCTGTTCATGACCACAGAATGCAAGTTTGGACCTAGAGGGATGCAAAGGTTACATAGATTCCTATGCTGAATATAGACCCCAGATCTAATCGATGGGGTTTACAGTCAACAATATTTATATACCTTTTCCATATATGGGAGCTTCTCTCTTCCCTGATCCAGCTTTCTAGCCCTTTTTCCCAGCCATGACATCATCCACACAGACAATAACTTCGGTCCAAGTGCATATCAGCTGTCAAGTTCAGGCAAAAACTAATAAAGTCATAGGCCTTTTGGAGTGTACCTGAAATAGATCTACTATCCATTTCTAAAATGGATACCCCAAATATTCATCTGCCATATCCTTGGCTTTAGGTTCATTATTAATCAACTATTAGTTTGGCTTTGTATGTTAACTCTCCTTTAAATCACCAGGTTCCAGATGTTAACATGATGCCAACAGGACTTCCCTGGGCAGACGACCCCACCAATATGTCCTGGAGCCCCACTTCCCCAGAGACCTGCCCCACTAGGGAAAGAGAGAGACAGGCTGGGAGTATGGATCTACCTGCCAATGCCCATGTTCAGTGGGGAAGCAATTACAGAAGCCAGACCTTCCACCTTCTGCACCCCATAACAGTCCTTGGCTCATACTCCCAGAGGGTTAAAGAGTAGGAAACCTATCAGGGGAAGTGATGGGATATGGAGTTCTGGTGGTGGGAATTGTCCTCCTCTTATTCTATGGTCTTGTCAGTGTTGCCATTTTATAAAAATAAATTTATTATTTTTTTAAATTTCTGCTCTAATATTTGGATATTTTATTTATTTTTATTTGACTTTGGTTTGTGGTGTTGGGTGGTGGTCTAGTTTCACTTCTCTACATGTGGTTGTTCACTTTTCCCAGCACCATTTGTTGAAGAGACATCCTTAACCCCATTGAATTGTTTTGGACCCTTTGTCATATATTAAGTGGTTATGTATGTGTAAGCTCATTTCTGTGATCTCAGTTATGCTCCACTGATCTAAGTATCTATTTTTATTCTAGTACCACACTGTTTTAATTACTATTGCTTTGCAGTATAAACTGAGATTGGAGAACATGCTATTCCACATTTTCTTTTTCTTTTTTTTGACTATTAGTTCAATATCCTTGAAAAAATGCCATTGAGATTTCTATAGGAATTTTAAAAATACATTTTCCAATATCCAGTGAAATTTATGTGAAAATATATGTTATATATTCCTCAATAAGCTAGATGGCCCATGCATTCACTCATAAGGTAGACTGGCAACTAAGATCAGAGCTGCTAAGTATAGAGAAGATAACAAAATAAATTTCAAAAAAACATAAATTAAAATTAAATTTGGTATAATGTTGGCCAAAGATATCATCTATTAGAAGAATAAATTTCTTTATTTTTTAAATTTATTTTATTTTGTTTTTCTTGCCTCCAGGGTTATCACTGGGGCTTGGTGCCTGCACTATGAATCCACTGCTCCTGGAGGCTATTTTTCCCCTTTTGTTGCCCTTGTTTATCATTGTTGTTGTTATTATCATTGTTGTCATTGCTGTTGGATAGAACAGAGAGAAATTGAGAGAGGAGGGGAAGACAGGGAGAGAAAGATAGACACCTGTTTCACCACTTGTGAAGTGACCCCCCTGCAGGTGGGGAGCCAGAGGATCCAACTGGGATCCTTATTCCTGTCCTTGTGCTTCACCATGTGTATTTTGCTTGCTAAGCTACAGCCCAGCCCCCAAGAATGAATTTCTTTAGTAAAGGCATGGGCCCTTTGGAATATACCTAAAATAGATCTACTAGTCTTTTCCAAAATGGAGACTCCAAATCTCATCTGCTTTATTCTTGCCTTTAGGTTCCTGATTAATAAACAATTTGTTCTGCTTTGTATCTTAATGTTTTTTTCAGTCCCCAAGTTGCAGATGCTACCATGATGACAACGGACCTCCCTGGGCATATGACCTGACCAATGTGTCCCACCTTTCCAGAGTCCTGCCCCACTAGGAAAACAGAGACATGCTGCGAGCAAGTATCAAGTTGCCAACACTCATGTTCAGTGGAGAAGCAATTACAGAAGCCAGACCTTCCACCTTCTGCACCACATGATAATCCTGGGTCCACACTCCTAGAGAGATAAAGAATAGGAAAGCTTTCAATTTGGGGCTGTGGTGGGATATGGAATTCTGGTGGTGGCAGTTCTGTGAAATTGTACTCCTCTTATTCTATGGTCCTGTCTATATTTTTATTTTATAAGTAAAAAATGAAGAACAAATTTTTCATATTTTCTTGATTAGCATTTAAAAAAGTTGTTAAATAAATGTAGTCCAAAGTGACTTAATCATATATTTCACTGTTGAAATAGTAATATGCACAATTTCTCTTTTATAGAGTAATTGCTATTAAAGCAAAACATGATTTTGTTCTTTTGTGTTTTTTGATATTTATTTTATTTGTTCCCTTTTGTTGCCCTGTTGATTTTATTGTTGTAGTTATTATTGTTGTTGTTGTCGTTATTGGATAGGACAGAGAGAAATGGAGAGAAGAGGGGAAGGCAGAGAGGGGGAGAGATAGACACCTGCAGACCTGCTTCATTGCCTGTGAAGCAACACCCCTTCAGGTGGGGGGCTGGAACCGGGATCCTTACACCATTCCTTGTACTTTGCGCCACAAGAGCTTAAACCGCTGCGCTACAGCCAGACTCCCTCTTTTCTGTTTTTATGTTGATATTTATCCATTTATTTCATGTAAGTGAGAAGGAAGAGAGAGAGAAAAACAGAATACCACTGTATTCTATCATATACTATGTTAGAAATAGAACCTGGACCTCAAGTGTCAAGGTTCTGTGAGTAGCCTGCTAAACCATCTTCCTTGTTATCTTTTGATGCTTTCTAGAAGAATATTTTATGAAAGTTTCCCTAAAATTGCTTCTAACTACTATGACTTCGATTTTTCTCTTGCATAATAAGAGTTTTGATCTTTCACAAGACTGTCCTTCAAAGAGGGACTGTGAAAGTATATTCTTCTAAAGCAATGCAGAGTTCACAAAAGAGTAATAATGAAGCTCTGACAGTTTGTTTTGAATAGGTACTTGAAGCACTGAAACGATGGGTCAGGTCAGAACTTCATTAGCTCCAAAAATAAGTTCACACCCTATTCATGAGCATGTGTTTGGAAAAGTACTTCTTATACAAACAAATATAAATTGCAAAATAAAACATGCCAAATTGGGAGATTAAGCAAAGGATATCTTTTCTATATTTTCATTAGAATGATAGACATCTGTAAAGACTGTATTGAAAATAACCACATGCAATGATGCATTACAAGTATTATTAAGGTTTATTTATTTTTTAATCCATTTATTTTTAAATTTTTATTTATAAAAAGGAAACACTGACAAAACCATAAAATAAGAGAGGTACAAGTCCACACAATTCCCATCACCAGAACTCCATATCCCATCCCCTCCCCTGATAGCTTTCCTATTCTTTCACCCTCTGGGAGTATGGACCTAAGATTAATATTAAGGGGTGCAGAAGGTGAACATGGGTGTTGGCAGGTCAATCCATACTCCTAGCCTGTCTTTCTCTTTACTTAGTGTGGCAGGGCTCTGGGGAATCAGGGCTCCAGGACACATTGGTGGAGTTGTCTGCTCAGGGAAGTCTAGTTTGCATAATGGTAGCATCTGGAACCTGGTGTCTGAAAAAAGAGTTAATATTATTTTAAATATGTGTTACATAAAGATATATATATATCTTTAAAGAAAAATATACATTTTGCTAATTTGTATAATTTATAGTTGAAAATTAATGTTTACCTTATGTTGTATGCAACAACTCATTTCCAAAATATTTTCTCCTAATATCACTTCAGTGTAGTAAAATAGAAATGATTTAATAATTAAAATATATATTTAAAGAACTGGACACAGTTAACACTTACTGATCTAGCAATTCATATATTCAGTTTGCTTATCAATGAAATGGTAGTACGGCTGTTAAATGTTTTCATTAGTGTTATTATTTACATAAATTGAAACCATAGATTTAAGTTGTATAATACATCTCTCTATAAAGCACTTTACACTTAGTTTCATTTCTTTTCTACCATTCATTAGTGACCATTACGAAGACATAATAATAACAATGGCAATAACAATATCATTAAAGATTTATGAGACATTGCTATATGCCATGTATACTTTTAAATTTTACAACATTTAATTCCTTCTTAAGGGAGACAGGGCAGTGGTACACCTGGTAGAATGTCCATGTGACAATTTATGAGAACCTGGGCACAGGTCCTAATTCCTGACCTATGGGGGAAATCTTCACAAATAGTGAAGCTGTTCTACAGGTTTATTTTCTTTCTTTCGCTCCTCTAACAATGTCTCTCTGTGTCTAGCCAACAAACAATTTGGAATAATAATTAGTTCCTAAGGACATAGATATACACCCAACAGTAGTATATATTTTTATTTTTAGTAAAAATTAAGACACAAATGGTTAAATAAAAAAAAAAGCTTTGTGAAGTTTAGAATTAGTCTTAAAACATCCAATATATCCCAAACTATTTCTGAAAAGACAGTAAACTATTTAGTAGTGTTATGTAATTTTCAATTAATATATTTACTTATCATTTTATTTAGCTAGGATATTTTGGAGAGCATGAGCCACTAAAAGCTTCATGAAATTCTAATTTTCTTGTAATTTTATATAGTTTTATAAATGTATCAATAGAAGGCCCAATGTATGAACAGAGTCTCCCAATATAATGGAGGAAACTTCCATGCTGTACTATCTTTTCTTCCCCCCAGTCCTTTCTATCTAGAAAAAAAAAATGTTGGTTCAGAGTGGTGAAATATTGCTGGCCACAAAAATGAATATATTTATATTTCCTATAGAAAATATATAATATTTAGTGTTTATTTTTATACATGTAGTATTTTCATTAACATAAACATCACAATAATTTAACTTTGAAAATGTTTAATAAATGTTTCAGTAATTTGGGTACCTAATATTTAGAAAGTTTTCATAGCGACACATGTGGGATTGTTTCAAAATTATTAATGAATTATTCTCTTTTTAATTTATTTTTTTTCTAATTGGGTAGAGACGGAAATTGAGAGGGAAAGGTGAGATAGATAAGTAGAGAGACAGAGAGACACTTGCAGCTCTGCTTCACCACTTGCAAAGCTTCCCCCTGCAGGTGGGGACCAGGGGCTCAAACCTGCGTCCTTGAGCACTGTAAGGTGTGCAGTCAACCAGGTGCACCACCACCTGGCCCTGGAACAACAGATTTTCTATATAAACCCATGTATTACACTTCATAAAAGGCATGTTTCCCAATATTTCAAAAGATTAATTTAACATTCAATATAAAAGTATTCAAAGATATTAATTCTTTTTTTCTTAATTTTAATTAGTGGTTTAATATTGACTTACAAACTTGTAAGATAATAGGGGATATAATGCCATACCATTCCAATGACCAGAGTTCTGTGCGTTGGAAACTTTGTTACTGTATATCTCTGTGGGAGTACGCACCAGAATTCTTTTGGGGGTGAAAAAGGTGGGAGTTCTAGCTTCTGTATTGCTTCTCCACTGGACACAAGTATTAGGCGGTCAACCCATAACCCCAGTTAATTCCTTTCTTTCCCTAGTGTGGTAGAGCTCTGGAGAGGTGAGGTTCCAGGAAGGATTGATGAGGCCATCTGCCCAAGAAAGTAAGATGGAATCATAATAGCTCAAAGATAGTAATTCTTAACAGATTCTGAAAATAAATTCTATATACTATGTGCACTTAATGTGGTGCACCACTCCCCTGACCTCAGACTTTGTTTTTCATCACAAGCTCAAGTCCCGTGTCCGTTATTACCTAAGAGGTGCAAATCACAACTGTGTCAGCAGGGCTTTGCCAGCCAAGATAGGGTAAAAGAGCAGATGCAGTGTAGATCACTGTAGAGATCACTCTCAGCTCTGACCTTGTTAAAGGGATGTCAGTAAGTTAACTGATATATGATAAAAGTGAATTTTATGAGTTTGCATCTGTTAGAGTTTTTGTCAGGGGATGGAGGGGGTGGGGGATAATGGTTTACTGTACAGTAGTTAACACAAAGGGCACAATCTCTCATCTCCTCTTGATGGAGTCTGAGAGACACTGGCTCCCCCAACCTAGGACCCAGTCCCCACCATATATCAGGATCTCAGTGTCACTTCATTTCAACCCATTACCCTCTCTCCCTGGAATCCTTTCCTTTGGTACAATACACCATAACCAGTCTGTTTCACCTTATGTTTTCTTCCACTGTAGAGTCAGATAGATAATATCTGTGAGTCAAATAATTCCTTGTTGGTCTTTCTCATTCTGCTTCTTTCACTCACTCATAATGATAACTTTCAATTATAACCAAGATATTCCAAAAGAGATGACTTCATTATGTTTTTAGATCTACAAAGTATTCAGCTGTCTATATGTACCACAACTTTTTAAACTACTCATCTGCTGTTGGGCATTAGGTTGCATAAATCTTTTTCAGATAGTTGTCTTTGTTTTCTCTAGATATATCCCCAGGAGAGATATTTCTGGTTCATAACGTATGCTCATTTCTAGCATTTAGATGCATATCAAGATTGTTTTCCACAGGGGTTTGACTAACTTACATTACCACCAGCAATGTAGGAGAGTTTCTTTTTTCCCACAAGCTCTCCAATGTATGAAATTCTAATGTGTGAAATTCTCATAAAGTTGTATCTCACTGTTTTTATTTGCATTTCTATGGTCATCAGTGAAATTGAACAGTTTTTCCAGCCTCTGTTTGCCTTTGGATCTCTTTGGAAAAGACTGCATATTTCTTTCTGTGAGGTTGATTAACATTTTATTGTTGATTTTGGTGAGTTATTTATATATTTTGGTTATTAGCCCTCTGTACAATATATGACATATAAAGCTTTTCTCCCACTCTATTGGAGGTCTTTCTGTTTTCAACTATTTTATTTCAAAGAGTACCTGCAAATTTGGTGCTAATTTGTAAACAAAAATTAGATCTTTTAATATGTGAAGTAAGGAGGAATAATCTGATCAATCCCGCCATGAGTTAAAATTTTAATTTATGTTAGCCAGAGATATGACTTAGTGATTTGAATGCAACACTTTCATGTGTGAGACCTCAAGTCTGATTCTTAGCACAGCAGGTCTCATATCTGTCTTTCAGTCTCTATGAAATAAATAATTTTTAAATAGTAATAGCAATGTGTTTTATTACTGCTGTATATTGACCAAAAATCTTTATAGGGTTTATAAAGTGGTAGTTCTAGCTTTTGTAATTGCTTCTCCAGTGGACCTGGGCATCAACAAGTCAATCCACACCACCAGATGTATATATATATATATTAAGTAATTATTTATTTATTTATTCCTTTGTGTTGCCCTTGTTATTTTATTGTTGTAGTTAATGATTGATGTCGTCGTTGTGGGATAGGATAGAGAGAAATGGAGAGAGGAGAGGAAGACAGAGAGGGGGAGAGAAAGATAGACACCTGCAAACCTGCTTTACTGCCTGTGACGTGACTCCCCTGCAGGTGGGGAGCCGGGGGCTTGAATGGGGATCCTTACCCCGTCCTTGCACTTTGTGCCACCCGCACTTAACCCACTAGTGGCACTACCACCCGACTCCTCACCAGCCTGTTTTTATCTTTCCTTTGTGGGATAGGGCTCTGGAAAGGTGAGGTTCCAGGACACCTTGGTGAAGTCCTCTGGCCAGGGAGGTAGGATGGAATCATAGTAGCATCCACACCTTGGCGGCTAAAAAGCCATAAGATAGAAAATAGGGGGAGTCAGGAGGTAGCACAGTGGGTTAAGTGCATGTGGCATAAAGTGTAAGGACCAGCGCAAGAACCAGAGTGAGGATCCCTGTGCAAGGCCCTGGCTCCCCACCTACAGAGGAGTCACTTCATAGGCAGTAAAGCAGGTCTGTAGGTGTCTGTCTTTCTCTCCTCCTCTCTCCATTTCTCTCTGTCCTATCCAATAACGATGGCATCAACAACAATAATAACTACTACAGTAATAAAATCAACAAGGGCAACACAAAGGAAATAAATAAATAAATATTAAAAAAGAAAGTAGGACAAAATGTTTAATAAACAGGAACCGAAAGGTAGGTATATAGCAGATGAGAATAGGGATTTTAGGGTGGAAAGAAGCTAGGAAGTCTATTCTAACTTGAGAGCTAACATGCAATGAATTAAAAATAATCTTGGAAGATGGTGGCAGAGTTGAGAATAGTGCTAGAAAGTTGAATTAGGGCAGATAATAGCTCACAAACTCGAAAAAAATATATAAATACAATAAAATGTTTACCACGTCAGACTGGGCTAGGGTCCATATATATTATTAGCACAGGAGCCAGTGTAAACCTCTTAGTCCTGGTGGGTCAGTCTGAGCTAACAGTCCATGGTCACAGCTGGAGTCATTCTAGGCTGCACCCTACACTACCGCTCCAGGAAGGCTGGTCCTGAAATGAGTGTAACATTTGCATTTTATTTTTTTCCTTTTGCCTCCAGGGTTATCCTTAAGGCTCAGGGCTCGGGACTCGGTTCACTGGTGATGGCATTACAAATCTACTGCTTCTGGCAGTCATTTTTCATTTGTATTGGACAGTACAGAAAGAAATTGAGAGAGGAACAAATGATAGAGTGGGAGAAAGACACGCACCTGCAGGCCCGCTTCCCTGCTTGTGAAGCGACTCCCCCTGCAGGTGGGGAGACAGGGGCTCAAACCTGTAATCCTCCTGCAAGTCCTTGAGCTTAGGACCTAACCAGGTGTGACACTGTCTGCCCCTCTCTCCCACCATTGCATTATTTAAGAGAGTTATAGTTAAGAACTCAGTCCTCTGCACCCTCCAACCCCACCTCCACATCTATACCCACCTGCTATCAGCTAATAATGCTTTTAAATGTATGTCAGTTATTTCTCCTGTTGTTTCCATTTAGATGTTACCTTTTGAGGGTTTTTCCATTGAAGGCTTTTTTTTTTTTTTAGTTGCTTCTGGTGAACTTTATTATGGACACTAAAGAGTCACTTGAAAAACTATATATATATAGATATATCAACAAGACCAATAGGACAAGAGGGGTACAACTCCACACAATTTCCACTACCCCCTTGAAAGCTTCCCTATTCTTTATCCCTCCAGGAGCATGAACCCAGCATCACTATGGGGTGCAAAAGGTGGAAGGTCTGGCTTTTTATTTATTTATTTATTTATTTATTTATTTGATAGAGACAGCCAGAAGTCAAGAGGGAGGGGGTGATAGACAGGGAGAGAAACAGAGAAACACCTGCAGTCCTGCTTTACCACTCGTAAAGCTTTCCCCCTGCAGGTGGGAAAAGAAATACCTTAAACGAAATAAATAAACAAATAGAAAGACATGTAAAAATATCACATGTGCGTGAACTGGAAGAATTAATATTGTTAAAATGATTATGCCTTAAATTTATATACTGATTTAATGTGGTCCCTTATTCCGTCAAAAGAATAGAACAAGAATGATGAAAGATTATCTGGTGCTGGAAAATGCCCAGGATTTCTAAAATAATCCTGAGAAAAAAAAGAACTAGAATGAGAGCATCCTGTTTCCTGATTTCAAACTATACTACAGGATTATAAGAAAAAGAATAAAAATGTCTGGTAGTGGAAATTCAACAGAAACAAAGATCCTGGAAAGAAGTATCCACACCAATGGACAATAAAAGGAATCATCATCAAAACAGAAAGACACTACTAAATGGGAAGTTATTCCATGTGCTGTACATGAGACAAAAAGCTAATAATTAAAATATATTAATATCTCAAAAAATTCAGAAAAAAAAACACAGTGGCCAGGTGGTGTTATACCTGGTTAAGTGTACACATTACAGTGCACAAGGGCCCAAGTTCAAGCCCCTGGTCTCCACCTGTAGGGGGAAAGCTTCATGAGTGGTAAAGCAGGGCTGCAGGTGTCTCTCTGTCTCTCCATCTCCTCTTCCTCTCTCAATTTGTCTCTGTCTCTATCCAATAATAAAATAAAATAAAAGTAAAGTAAAAAAACACATTAAAATTGGGAGAGGACTTAGAATCTTCACCAGAGAACAGAGAGCCACCTGAAATGGTTAACAGGGAAAAAAAAATGCAAAAAAAAAACCCCAGACAATTGGATACTCCTGTGGCACCAACTGTGTTGTAAATACTTATTTCCCTAATAAACAATAAGATATAAAATAATATCATATCATTCCATCAGTTAAACATAAAAATTTTCATATTCTGGAATATATCATGGGCATAACTAAAATCTGATATAAGAAAGCAACCAGATGTCCACAGTGATTATTATCTTGTTTGCTGCTATATTCCAAAAGAAATTTACAAACAAGCCTCTAAAAGGTGTCACAATCACACAAGCACAATGAATTTACCATGATCAATTAATTTACATTAATACGTGGCAATTTGGAAAGCATGGTTATTGTTTGTACGAGATAATGGCTTAGTGGCTATCTTCCTTGTAAGAAAACCTAATGACCTGATATTAGAAATTTTGGTCTGGGAGTCGGGCGGTAGCACAGGGGGCTAAGCACAGGTGGCTCAAAGCACAAGGACAGGTGGACTGATCCCAGTTCGAGCCCTCGGCTTCTCACCTGCAAGGGAGTCACTTCACAAGTTGTGTAGCAGGTCTGCAGGTGTCTTTCTCTTGCCCTCTCTGTCTTCCCTCCTGTCTCCATTTCTCTCTGTCCTATCCAACAACAACAATAACTACAACAATAAAAAACAAGGGCAACAAAAGGGAATAAATAAGTAAATAATATTTTAAAAAGAAATTCTGATCTATGTCGCATATTACAGGTTTTCTAAGAAAAATCAATCACAGGTGGGGGTAGATAGAACAATGGCTATGCAAATAGACTTGAATGCCTGGGGCTCTGAAGTCCTAGGTTCACTCCCCTGCACCACCATAAACCAGTGCTGAGCAGTTCTTTGGTTAAAAAAAAAAAAAAGAAAGAAAGAAAGAAAAAGAAAAAAGAAAAGAAAAAATAATCATGTACTGTTTAACTTCTAAACAGAAACTTCTTCCAAGTTCCAAGAAGTGACATTTCTGTAAGAATATCTGATTTAAAAATTGGAAAAAACTTACTAACCCTTTTCACTCATACATACAATATAAATGACAAATGAAGAGTAAAAAATAGATAGAAACTTAAGTTAATATGCAATCAGACAGCATTTCCATAACATATTAGGGACATCAAATAATTATTTGCTTTATAAAACGTAAGGAACAAATCTGTACTTCCTTGTGTTCTATATAGCAAATAATTATTGTAATTTCCTTTCTGGAAAGCATGGCAGGTCTGATCCCAGCAGAGTGCCTTTTTATTCAATAAAATGAACCATGGGGCAAGCAAGAGTGTGTTTTCAACTTGGCAATAAAGCCAGAAAAGTATTTTTGTGGTGTTAAGCCAAAACAGGAGAGTGTGTTTGGCAAGTTTATTCTTGGCTTTGACTTGAAACCCTCTTGGAACAGAAGTATCTGACTGGCAAAATTAGGGATATATTCTGGATAGCTCTTAAGGAAGTCAGATATTTCGGGTAAATATTAGGGAGCCTGCTGGGACTGACTCTTGGACTCTAGCACTAAAAAGACAAACTAAAGCATAAGGGACAGCTCCCTACTGTGACTGACTCTACTGTTTTCCAGCTCACCCCATGCTCCCAAGCCATTCTGCCATATCTCCCTAGCTTATAACATCTCTTTTGTAATATGATAATTTTTTAAAAGTCTATCTTTTTTTTTTCTCAACTTGCATGTTTTCAGAGATCTGGCTAGAACCTGTATCATTATCTATAAAACAACCAATCTCAACTTGAATGTTCTATAAATTCCCTTCATTTATTGTGAGCTAAGAAAAATAGTATCATTATTAGTAGTGTTATTCCATGAAATAAAAATATATTTTGAATAAATTTAGATTCCTATCCTCTAGAGATTAAAGGATGCTTGATGGAATTACAAAAACAGATTAAACTGTAATGAAAGAGCCACATAGTCAATAAATAAGAAATTGCTATGTTCAGGTAACAACTGTTTCTAGGATACACAATATCCAAATGGTGAAGTGAAAAATAAAGCCAAGAAATCCCCTAACATCAATATTCAGAAAATACTCAAGAGTAATGAATAATAAGGAGAAGAAAAAGCACTGATGTTGTGGGAACATATAGTGATGCCAGTTCATCGGTGAAGCAGCCATAGATGTCTTTCTCTCTCCTCTATTTTCCCCTTTCTCAATTTCTCTCTATCCTATCCTTTAAAGAAAAAAAAAAAAGTCCACCAGGAGCAGTGGATTCATAGTACTATCACAGAGCCCCACTGATAACATTGCAAAAAAAAAGGAAAGCTTTCAATAGAGAGAATGGAATATGGAACTCTTGTGGTAGAAATTGTGTAGAACTGTACCCCTCTTACGGTCTTGTTGATCATTATCAAATCAGTAAAAACAATAACATCAACAAAAAGAATCCTCCCTCTCCTCAAAAAAGTGTACCAAACGAGGCTGTAGTTGTCCACTGGCCATTCTATCAAAAGCATTGGCATGCTATATCTCTGATAACACTTATTTTATCTGAAGTATTTTATTGCCATTCTTTTTCCAAAGAGAATGAAAATTAGATATGTAATCACAAACTGGATTTTTTTTTAAAGTTGTTGAATAAGCTTTCTTTCAAAATGTTGCATGACAAATAAATGGCAGTCTGTAAATGAAATTTGATCCCTGAAAAGTAGACACAAGCTCAAAATAGAAAAGAAAGAAAAAAGTTTGAGTATATGATTGATTCCCCAGTGCAGATTTGTAAAGTACTTAGTGACAGAAGTTTTCTTGTAGAGCAATGTTAGAGAACAGTGGTGTGAATTATTTTGTGGTTTGACCCTCTATGTTTTTTATTTTTTTAGACTTTTTGATTATCTTCATTTACTTATTGAAAATTGAGACACAGCCAGAAATTGAGAGTAAAGGGGTGATAGAGAGGGGGAGAGACAGAGACAACTGCAGTTCTACTTCACTGCTCATGAAGCGTTCCCCCAGAATGTGGGTACTAGGGGCTCAAACCTGGGTCCTTGTGCACTGTAACATATGGATTCAACCATTTGGGCCACCACACATCACCCCTTTCCCCTGTGCTATTTCTTATCAATGAAGCAAACATTAGTAGTCTCTCCCTCGGTCCCTGTGTGGGAGCACAGTTGTTCTAGAGCTAAGAAATCAGAAGACACTGTGTGCTTAATTAGTTTTCCTGTCTGAGGAGGTCATTTATCTGTAGTAAGTGAGCAGTACCCTCCATCCTGTTCCAATTTAGTGATTGATAGATATAATTTCATAAAGTTATTATTGAGAAATAATAAATTATTATAGAATGCCATGTAAAAATTAGCAATTGATTATATTAGAAAATCCATATTATAAAATATTCTATGATTCATATTTACCATGGTTGAGTTCTTGTATTAAGAAATTTTGAAAAGCCTTGAATGACTTGAGAGTGTTTTTAACCATCTTTATTGACTCAGTGACTAAAAACTTCAACTTCTGATTTTTTACTAGAAATCCCAAACTCATTATTTATAACTGTTTTATATCTAATATATCTAATTTGGAGTCTGAAGTGTTTTTATTACCACTTCATAGTTTAAATTACTTTTAGTAAACCCAGTCTTCTTGAATTAAACACCTTCAAATATATCTTTTGTCTTTATAATAATATTCAAATTCTACATAACAGTAACATTCTTGGAGGAGAGATTTGATTGACAATGCATAGTAAAATTAAGTTTTCAAGGTCATAAAAGCCATACTTTTAATAATCAGGCTTTATTTTTTATCAACCTTGTATTTCAATGTTATTGATTTTTAATCTGTTGTCATTTTATGATTTAACAGTATTACTCTGTTGGCAACAGTTCCTTAATTAAAAAAATAATTATCTTTATTTATTGGGTAGAGACAGCCAGAAATTGAGAGGGTAGGGGAAACAGGGAGAAAAGTAAAGCTTTCCCCCTGCAGGTGGGAACCAGGGGCTTGAACCCAGATATTGCACATTGTAACATATGCATTCAACTAGATGTGCCACCACCTGACATCTAAAAGTTTCTTAATTTTCAAAGATCAATAGCAAAAGTTCTGGTATATTTGAAAATTTCTTAAGCCTAAATGGACAATATAATGTAAATATGTTGTTACTCTCCCTTTTTATCTTAATTTCTCTTAAGATTGAAAGAAAGAGAGGAAAAAAGAAAGAAAGGAGAGAAGGAAGGAAAAGAAAGAAAGGGTAAATTAAGATGAAAAATGGCTGCAAGATACATGGTTTCATTGTGCAAGTACAGAGTCCCAGTGATAACAATGGTGACAAATAAAAAAAAAGTGAAAGAATTTAGAAAGAAAGAGATACTATGCATTCTATGGGTGTAATCTTTGTGCTCATATACAAAGTTGAATAGGAATCATAGCTTTTTTGCTAATAAAATTTTTGAGAATATGAGTTTATAAACTTAGTTTTGTACTATCTGTATGATGTTTGTATTATTGCAAACTACAAATTTCTATATATTTTGTCTCTAAAATTATACTGTTACAAAATATTTCTTTTAACTATTTCATAGATTTTTTTACTTGATAATTTTAAGAATAACAAAGTTGATTGAGGGAAAAGTCTGTTTTTGAATAATATAACTTACTGAAATTTCTCATACAGTTTAATTTGTAAGTATATTCAAGCAATTTTTGACATAGGCCACTAAAGTGTGAAAGAATAAATGACACATTCTGAATGGAATACAAGAAAACATTTTCTTGTGTAATAATATTGTTAGATAACTGTAATTTGCTTCACCAGGAAGGATAGCATTGCCCTGCCACAAAAATTAAACTCCTTTCTTTTTTTATTGAAACTATAAAAATTTACATTACTCGGCTCTAAATTGAATCATTTAAAAAAACTGCTACTGCAAAAATCAAACAATTTTTCTGTAAAAATTAAAGGTCTTGTAGGTCCCAGGATACTATTATTGGAAACAATAAAATATACTATTGTAAGATCAAGGAGGGTTGAGATGACTACATTCTCATAAGCTAAAAAAGAGAATCAGTATGATAATTAGAGCATGTTAATTACACTCCACCAGCACCAAAAAAATGCAAATGATATACAGCAGGAAATTAACAGCAGTTACTGCTCAATATTGCATGACTTTTCCATTAACAAAAATATGAGGAGTTCTTAAATTATAGAAAATGAGAATAATGAAGCTAGAATATTAAAGAGTTTTAGGTTTCCGGTCTGACTGTAGAGGAAATCTTTAGGAATGATTCTGAGCAAGTGCTATATTCTGTGTGGGTTCAGCAGTCCGCTAAATACAATGGGGAAATCTTCATGTATGCTTTTGTTTTTACAAGATAAAACAAGAATGGGTGTTCTGGCTCAGCTAGAAGCAGTTCAGTAACCTTTTCTGAATAATACATTTGCCAAAATCTGCTAACACCATATCAACCATTCCTTTAAAAATGTTGGACTGATGGAACAATGAATATAATTGCCACAGTTCCAGAAGAACAATCGAAGAGTTAGGAGAGAGTTTGTAATTATAAGTCATTTTTTAAAGAAAGAAAAACATTATATGACTAAGATTTAGATGGAAGATAAATATGGCAAGAAACTAAGAAATCTTTACTTCATGCTTCTGCACGGTTATATTCATTTTCTTTCACACACATATAATAAAGTAAACTGCATCATAATAGACCATAATACCTATATCTTTATTTTACTCTATTGAGTATGCTACAAATCAACAGGACTAAAATCTAGGAAATTTTATACTAAATATATATGTTTTAAATAAGGACAATCACAAAATCCTAAATCCTGTGAAGAGTAGTTTGTTCCTGTTGACTTTTATTGCAATTTTGTACTCTTTTTTTTTTCCTCTTCACAGAGCAAATTGATAGGAAATCAAAGGTTTTTGAAAAACAAAATCAAGCTACTTGCTTGTAATTTAGAGGGTCTGACAACTCCTCCTTTTAAAAAAAAATTTTTGTAAATATTTATTTATTCTTTTGTTGCCCTTGTTTTATTGCTGTAGTTATTATTGTTGCCATCATTGTTTTATAGGACAGAGAGAAATGGAGAGAGGAAGGGAAGACAGAGAGAGGGAGAGAACGATACCTGCAGACCTCCTTCGCCACCTGTGAAGCAACTCCCTTGCAGGTGGGGAGCCACTGGCTTGAACCAGGATCCTTACTCCAGTCCTTGTGCTTTGCGCCACGTGCGTTTAACCCTTCTGCACTATCACCCAACTCTCCACAAACCCTTCTTATGCTTACATTCTGAAGTCATTCTGTTACATTTTTTTTGGCCTTGAATAGACCAAATCAGAAACTTAGAAATATATTTTTTTGTACTGATACTGACACTAAACTCTTGGCTGGATAGAATTGGGTATTAGAGACTAAACAAAAGATCATATTCCATCATCTTTTCCTGGTTTTGTGTTTTGAAAGACAATTTAAAAGGACACTAGTTGATGCACTGCACCAAAGTCAAAGACTTTGGTTCAGGTCTTAGAACATGATGGCAGAGGAGGACTTAGTGGGGGTTGTATTGTTATGTGGAAAATTTCTATCTGTAAAAACTATTGTATTTTATTGTCAAATATAAACCTTTAATCCCTCAATACAGTTATATATATGACACTCATAAGTACCACATCACCAGAACTAACATGAAACAAAATTATTGTTATACATAGATATGTTCTTGCTAAATTCAATGATATGTACTGCATATAAGTAGGATTTTCCATCTCTTAAGTAATATTCTTACACTACAGGTAAGTAATTCACTGACTTGGACATATCTCTGAAACAGTCTTCATAATGATAATTGCCTAGGAAATATGCACTTTCTTGTTGTCTGTCATTGTTTTGCCATTCCAGTTTTATGCTTGTTTATTTGTTAGTATGAGGACTTCATCATTATGAGCTGAGTTTTTTCAAATAGGAAGAGACAAACAGAGAGAGATTAGACACTACACTATCAGTGCATTCTTTAATACAAAAAGGGTCAGGCTCCAAACTGTTCTGTGCATAGCAATGAAAACATGATTTCTGGTGAAATATCTTGCTGACCCATGTTGTTTTTGCTGGGCTGGCCTCATGGGCGGGTAACAGATGACCAGTAACTGAGCTGAGAACGCAGCTCAATCTTTATTCACAAGTGGGCAAATAACCTAATCACCACACCATGTGCTCCTCCATCTTTCTCCTCCGAAGGCAGAGTCGAACTCAGGAAGTACGTAAGATAGGGGGCGGGGAGAAGGGAGAAGCGTGAAAAGGCAAAGACTAAACCACAATCTCTGGAGGTGGGGATGGAGTGAGACCAAACCAACATGAAGCATACCAAAAATTCCCCCTTTTCTTTTTAACTAATTGACCATAGTATCAGGACTGTGGGGCGAAAAGAAACCTATATCTTACAGGTATTTTCAAAAAAGAAACTGGTACAAACATGGAGGAACAAGTAAGCGAGCAACAAGAACCAGTGTGCTGCCAAGGGAAGGCCTGAGGGGGGCGTTTCTTGCCTCTGTTGGCAAGGCTTTATCAAGACCTTTCTTGCCTCTGTGGGCTTTTTCTTGCCTTGACGGGCATTTCCTGTCTCTGGGGCCAGTATCTAGTAAGGGGTTTTTTCCTGACTCTGGGGACAGGGCTTGCAGGCGGAAGAACATGCCTGCCAAGCGAAGGAGCTGTTCAGCACTGTACAGTCCCCAAGGCAACTGGCTGTAAGCTCCATGAACTACTGCGGGTCAGTCTTTGAAAAACCGGCAGCGTGAAGGGAAGGAAGCTGCTTTAAAATTGTGTAAAGTGTCCAAAGGGTATACCAGCAAGTCCGATAGAAGTCTCAGTCCAAAGTAGATGGCTAGGGGAAGAAATGGTGGGGGATAAAACACTGTACTTCTATCTCCATGAGGAAGGTCAGCTACTGGAATTCCGCTTTTCTGTAGAGAGTGAGCTTGAACCACCAAAATGTGACAGGCAAAGCAGAAGCAGAAAAAGCAGACAGGCAGTAAAAAAGTTCTGTCCTTGGAGTCTGTGAATCAGGTTCTTCAGATCGCATCAGGTGACATCTAGGGTTTCGGGAGGTGTGCCATTGTAGTCGTGCCATCTAGTGGGCGATGTCAGAGTGTGCAGGGGTCTAGATGTTTTTTCCCGGGATTCCTGTGAAAGAAACACAAACAATCTGCTTCTCGTGGTTAGCAGGGCATCTGATCTGAATCTTTTATAGAAGAGGTTTGGGTGCCTTAGCCAACTGAGTATTAGGGGATGAATCTTCCCTATTTTTTATTATTATTATTATTATTATTATTATTTTACTTAATTGAGCCTAGGCATTTGGCAGGCCTTCTAACAGCCTTTGTGGGTAGTAAGAGATGTCTGTGGCATGGGTGATGTTATAAAGGGAAATATCTTTAAATTGTTGGCTGACAAAGGCAGGCCTATAGTGGCAAGATGAGGTACATCAGTTAAGTGTAGAAGAATATGTGAATGTTGTTAATTCACATAAGTTGTATATGGAGGAACTTTTTATAGTTTAATACCTTACCATATAAACAGATGATTCTTCATGTGAAGGCTTCACTTACTTGTGAAAAAAAATACAAATTCTCCTGAATTTGTATTTGCTCAAAGTTGGAAACAACTTATATGCTCCATGACAGATGAATGTCTTTGCTTTGCATCTCATGAACCTTTCCTCTGCAAGTAGGGACTGGGGATTTTAACCCAGGTCTTTGCGAATGTAACATGTATGCTCGACCTGGTACATGACAATCTGACCCCTACTAATATATCTGAAAGAGTCAGTAATGCCCAATCTTTTATTTCTTCTATCCCATCAGATTATCTCTTTAAACTAAATTCACAGTAACAAGTTTTCTGTTAAGAAATTTAATGATTACAGAGAAGGACCTAGTCATGATTGGATTGTTATGTAGAAAACTGAGACATATTACACATGTGCTAACTACTGTAGTTTACTACTGACTGTAAACCACTAACACCCCAATAAAGAAATTTAAAAAAAAGGAAATTTAATAGAGACTGGGAAGTGTTGCACCTGACTGAGTAAAATCATGCATAAAATCCTGAGTTCAAGTCTCAGTGCTGCTGTTGTCTTAGTCTGTCTCTCTGTCTTTCTCTCTGTCCTCATTACCTCTTAATTTATATCTCTATCCAATAAATTAACTAATTAATTAAAAAGGAGTAATCAATAAAAATTACCTTAGCAGTAGCATGTATCTTCTTCCTCAATGCTGTTAACGGTTACAGTTGAATCAGTCTCAGTATGACTTGCACATAATATTTCAATATCCCAAATGAAATAATCATTATATTGTATTATGGTTCTATTGAGTAATAAATGTCATTATGGTAATATTAATCAGTGAGTGAGTTCTAATCTGTACTAGGTAAAGATTTCAGTGTCTGATGTAATAATAGAAGAAAACCTTAAAAAACTAAGGACAACAATACCAATAAAATATCTATGATTCAAAAGTATCTTAATCTTACATAAACTATCATTTATGTTCTGTATAATGTTACATCTTGGCATGTACACAAATACCGAATTTAAAAAATGAAGTCAGTTTATATACTGAAGTGAATTCAGGTGATGTACTTTGTGAGAGTATAAACTGTGTAGGTTAAATAATTTTTTTCCTAAAGAATATAAACAGTATGGACCCTCTGGTGTTCTTTTTCTCTCTCAGGACTAAGAAAATCATTTCTTGGAAATTTAATATAACATCATTACAGAGAAAGAAAACTTACCATTTGTTTAATGAATAGAGAAGGGAGTGATCATTCTACATTTATTTTACTTGAAAAAACAAAGGGGAGATAGCTTTCTAAAATTTACTCCTGCTTTAGGAACAGCAAGCATCCCTTAAGAAGTAAGTTGTGTTGTTGTTGTTGCTGTTATTGTTGTTTTGTTTGTTTGCTTATTTATATTGTAACCAGAGTTATCACCAGGTCTTTGCCTACATGATTTCTCAACTCCTAATAAAATATTCTCTTTCTCCTTCTTCTTCTTTATTCTTTTTAATTTTTTTTAAATTTTTTTATTTAAGAAAGGATTAATGAACAAAAACATAAGGTAGGAGGGGTACAACTCCACACAATTCCCACCACCCAATCCCCATAACCCACCCCCTCCCATGATAGCTTTCAAATTCTCTAGCCCTCTGGGAGCATGGACCCAGGGTCGTTGAGGGTTGCAGAAGGTAGAAGGTCTGGCTTCTGTAATTGCTTCCCCGCTGAACATGGGCGTTGACTGGTCGGTCCATACCCCCAGTCTGCCTCTCTCTTTCCCTAGTAAGGTGTGTCTCTGGGGAAGCTGAGCTCCAGGACACATTGGTGGGGTCGTCAATCCAGGGAAGCCTAGCCAGCATCCTGGTGGCATCTGGAACCTGGTGATTGAAAAGAGAGTTAACATAAGAAGCCAAATAAATTGTTGAGCAATCATGGATCCCAAGCTTGGAATAGTGGAGAGGAAGTGTTAGGGAGATACTCATTGCAAACTCTAGTGTACTTCTGCTTTCAGGTATATATTTTGCAGTAGTTTATGGATACGTGTGCACATAAGCTCTCTCTCACAGAAACTGGTGTATATCTAGGTTATGGGACTTTGTTAGAAAGTGAACTACCTGAGATGAAAATAGAGTGTACTATAAAAGGAAAGGTCTCACCCGAGTAATGAAGCTGAAGGGTTGTCATTCCACACGTGAAGTCTCTTGGCACAGTCTGAGGTGAAGCATGTTGAGGTGGCAATCGTTGCGTTGGTTAGGTTGTGATCAGCGGATGCAATATTACCATCACATGATTTGGTAATTGGGTTAACTTTGAAAAGTCCCTTTGTTAGGGTTGGCTGTGTAATACCCAGTATCTTGTATATTGCTATGCCACCATTTGCTTCTGATCTACCTGGTCTAGGCTTTAGAGAGAGTCCGAATATCAAAGACTCACCCTATATATTAAAAAGACTCAGTCTGTGTTTTAAAAAGTTCGATACATACAATCGTCTCCCTCTCATATTAATTAACTAGTGATTTATATGACTACACTTTACTAGGAGTGTACATAAACACCATTCCCACCACCAAAAGACTGTGTCCCATCCCACCGGTCCAGGAAGCCACATGTCCACCCTCCCCCTCACCACAGGGTTTTTACTTTGGTGCCCTACTTTCAATTTAGTCAGATCCTGCTTTTAGTTTCCCTTTCTGATCTTCTTTCTCAACTTCCGTTGATGAGTGGGATCATCCCATACTCATCTTTATCTTTCTGACTTAGCTCACTTAACATAATTTCTTCTAGCTCTAACCAGAATCCTTACGCTGGCCCTTGTGCTTTGCACCATGTATGCTTAACCCGCTGTGCTACTGACCATCCCCTCATAAACTCTTTAGATGCTAAATAAACTGAAAAGAGAAGGACAAATACTGTTTAAGTATTTAAACTTAAACAACTTAAACAAGGAATTAAAGGAAAAATACAAAGTAAGGCTTGGGACTGGAAGTGGTACATTGCCCCAAAGCAAAGACACTAGGGGAAGGAAGGGGAGGAGTGATAGAAAAGGCTTAGGGGTCTAGGTACATGATAGTGGAAAAGGACCTAAGTCACCAGTGACAATGTTTTGCAGATACTTCTGATAGGGAGTTGTACCCTATGTGTCATTGTAACTATACCACTGTGTCAGCAACTGTACTGGGAACCATTAACCTTCAATAACTTGGTTAAAAATCAAATCTATCAATATAATGTGTGATTTTCCACTAAAGATAATGTTAAAGTGAGGCATTGTGATAACTCACCTGGGAAGGTGGCTGCTTTGCTATGCACACAATGCAGGGTCCAGGCCCTGGGTCCCATAACACTGGGATAAGCTTCAGTGTTATGATTTCTCTCTCCCTCCTTTCTTCCTAAAACAGTTTATTTGTATGTATCTGTGAGTTGGTATAACTTTAAAGATATTTTCCGTACAACTGGTATGGTAATTGTACTTGAGTTATAGATCTGATACTGGCTGTATCTATAGTTAGTGTTGCAGATTTTTGAAGATTCTGGTTCATAGGAGTAAATAATTTTTATCAGTTTATAGATAAATCATTTAACAGGTTTGTTCTATATGAAATGGGATGAAGTTGTCAGTTGAACTGTGTTAAACTACAGAATACTGTACCTTACCCCAAGATAGCACTTGGTGCTCTGAGATCAAGTATAGCAATTTGGATTTTATTTTACTTTTCCGGTTTGTTTTGTAATACTATACTTTCAAAACCAATGTTCAATCCAGTGATCAATTTAATATGAATTCAATGGTGTTGAGCCAAAACACACCACCATTTAAATGATCTGTGCACATTATGTATAACCATTAAAAGTAGTGAGACTGAGTAGAGCACCAAAGTAAAAAACCTATGGTGAGGGGGAGGGTGGATATTCAGCTTCTAAGGCAGCTGGGGGGGGGGGGTCTGGGGGGGATGGGACACAGTCTTTTGGTGGTGGGAATAGTGTTTATGTACACTCCTATTAAAGTGTAGTCATATAAACCACTATTTAATTAATATGAGAGGGGAAAATGATCGTATGTCTAGAACTTTTTAAACACAGACCGAGTCTTTTTAATACATAGGCTGAGTCTGATATGTTGACACTCTCAAAAGTCTAGACCGGGGAGAACAGAAGCAACTGGTATAACAGCTATACACAAGATATACCTAGGTATTATACAGCAAACCCTAACAAAGGGACTTTTCAAAGTTAATCCAATTACCAAATCATGTGATGATAACAATAACTATCCATTGTCTTCTTGAACCCTAAGACAGCAGGAACCTCACATCTCCACTATAGAGCCTATATTTCCCTCAGTCCTGGAACCTTAGGACAGGGCCGACTTTCCTGCATGCCTCTCCCAATCCATATCAAATAATATTGCATCAGCCTATCACAACCTGATCAACACAATGAGTGCCATCCCAGCATGCTTCACTTTAGACTGTGTCCAGAGACTTCAGGTGTGGAATGACAACCCTTCAGCTTCATCACTTGGGTGTGACCTTTCCTTTCATAGTATTCTCTAATTCCATTCCAGGTGTTCCACTCCCCAATAAAGACCCCAAACCTAGATATAGACAAGGTCCCCTGAAATAGAGCATATGTTCACACATGTCTATAAACCAGGGAAAAATGTATACCTGAAAGCTCAAGTACACAAGAGTCTGCAATGAGTACCCCCAACACTTCATCTGCACTATTCCAGCCTTTAGGTCCATGATTGTTCAACAATTTGTTTAGCTTTGTATGTTAACTCTTTTTTCAGTCACCAGGTTCTGGATGCCAGCATGATGTCGACCAGACTTCCCTGGACAGAGTACCCTACCATTATGTCCTGGAGCTCTGCTTCCCCAGAGCCCCACCCTACTAGGGAAAGAGAGAGGCGCACTGGGATTATGGATCGACCAGTCAATGCCCATGTTCAGCAGGGAAGCAATTACAGAAGCCAGACCTTCCACTTTCTGCAAGGACCCTGAGTCCATACTCCCAGAGAGATAGAGAATGGGAAAGCTATCAGGGGAGGGGATGGGATATAGAGATTGGGTGGGGGGAATTGTGTGGAGTTGTACCCCTCCTATCCTATGGTTTTGTTAATGTCTCCTTTCTTAAAAAAAAAAGTAGTGAGACTATTTGGTGGAATCAGGGTAATGCACCTACACATTTTCACTGTTACAGGCTTACATGCATGGTAATGCAGTCACCTTACTGACTGAGCTATCTCCCTGGTCCTGACATTTTATTTTGAATAATAGTAATCAACACACATTCCATATACATTGTACTAGTGTTCTCAATTTCTCTGTATATACTAACTTTGCACATGTTAACTTATTAATCATCACCACAGTCCATTAAGGTAGTTACTATTTTCATCATTTTTAGATGAAGAAAATATGAACTCATCAAATATATATATATAGCTTTTAAATTTAATGTGGTCTGTGTTCATATAAACTGTTACCGTTTTTCTAGTGCACGAATGATTTATAAGATTCACAGGTAGATATTGTGTAATAGATAATGCCCCAAATCTAAAAATGTGGTGAAAGCTGTCATAGACTAAATAAAGGATATAAAGTTTTAGGCAGTTAAGTAAAACAAACCTCCTTATCTTAGCTAATTCATATGTGGAAACTACTTTTCAATAATCCACTATCTTAGATAATAAAATCCAACTACAAGTTTAGGCAAATGAACTCTTAAGTGGGTATTTCTTTACAATTAATTCTTCTAAAAGATTCAAAGACTCTTTTTTTAGAACATTTCTGTGAATTCCTTTAAAATATATTTTTTTACAAAGTCAAATATTTTAGTCTTATTTTTTAGAACCTAAATGAGTTTAGATTGAGTGAAACAAAATGTGCCCACTAGTAAGAAAGAAAGGGAATTTAGTTGTTCAGATATTAAATTTAACTTCATATTCTTTAAGTCTAGTCCCACAAAGTATAACAGACTTATTAAAAGCTGTATCAACTACTGCCTATTAATAATAAGTATCACTGGACATATGCCATTTATTTCACCTCCTTCTTTTATCACTGTATTACAATATAAAACTTCCAATCCACTATTTTATGGCTTTGTCATTCAGCTAATTACCTTAAAAAGATAAAAATACAGGTATTAAGTTGGTATTTAAGGTTCAGTAAACAAATGTCATTTAACAATTTTTTTCCTTCATTATGAAAATAGGATATTCAAAAGTTTTTTTCTTTTGTGAGTTTGATAGCTTCAATATTTGGTAAACCATAGAAAATAAATTCTTTTTTTTAAAGATTTTATTTCATTTTATTAATGAGAAAGATGGGAGGAGAGAGAAAGAACCAGACATCACTCTGGCACATGTGCTGCTGGGGATGGAAGCCAGGACCCCATGCTTGAGAGTCCAAAGCTTTATCACTGTTCCACTTCCCGGACCACAGAAAGTAATTTCTATAAGATGTCTTTCAAAGATTTATTTATACACTTACACAAGAGGGCAAGGTAGAGCATTGCTTAACTCTGGGATATTGTTTCCTGGAGACTGAAACTGGGACCACCTAAGCCTTAGACATGAAAGTATTAAGTCAGAGAAAAATTTAAAGACACACCCATGGGTGTGAATCTCATCATTGACAGTTAACTTCAAATTTTGAGAACCATACTTAATATTTATTAAAAGGCCTGATGCAGAATGTGCAGTTAGTCTCTACTAAGTGTTTATATAAGTAAGTGACCATACAGAACCTGGGTGGTGGCATACCTGATGGAGCACACATATCACTTTGAGGAAGAACCTGGGTTTGTGGCCCTTAGTCACTACTTACAGGGGAAAGGTTCACAAGCAGGGGAACAATACTGTAGGTGTCCCTCTTTATCCTACTTCCCCATCCCGATTTCCACTTTAATTTCTCTCTCTTTATATCACAAAGAGAAAGAGAAAGAAAATGGCCATGCTATCTAGAAGAAATAATTTAATTCAAATGTGTATCTGCGATTTTTTATTGCTTGTTAGTAGTATTTTTATTGCTTACAATTATTGCTAACTGTGACTTAAAGCTATTATTATCAACTGCTAGAGGCAGAACATTTCATATATATTTTCTTATATAAATCTCATAACAGACTAACAAGTGCATGTTAGAGATGAATGTACCAAGAATCAGAAAGTGACTTGTCAAGCTGATTACACAGCAAATACTTTTTAGATCTTGAAAAATAAAAGATATTTCTTGAAAGGATATATATTCTTTCTATAGCAGTCTTCTTAAAAGGTAGTAGATTAGACAGGTGACAGGAAAGGCAGGTAACCTGTGCATAGACATGTATGTATGAGCATATACAAAATGTGTACATATATGCAGATATTATACTATATCATATAAATATATTTTATTTTTAATATTCATAAACTGCTTGTGTGATATCACCTTATATTCATTTTATATACAAAGAAGACAAACTTCATATATTCTTTTAATGAACAATATTTTCTCCATTGGGGTGCTATTCTAAATATTTAGACAATGTTGAATGACTTTGACAGGGATTCTGCTCCTAGAGGCTGTCATTTGTTATTATTGCTCTTTCACCTGGACTTTGTTCATGTGTTTTCATCATTAAGAATAGACAGAAACTCACTGATAATGAAAAAGTCAGACAGACAGAGGAGAGACACCTCAGCAATACAATTTTCAACAAGGCAATGGCACTCTCATGTGGTGAGCCAGGAGTCTGAAATCCCATCATGCATGGTTCTGTAATGGTCCATGCCTTGAATCTGATATTCTTGTGTGGAAACAGAGAAGCAAAGTAATATATTTAAATTTAAACTTTGCTGTGTGGTGGAGAGAAAACAAGGAACTCCTTACAAACATTTGGAGAGCACTCTCTGAGATGACATTGAGGCTCATGCTATAACAAGAAATAAAAAGTAAAACCTTGAGCAAGGGGTAGATAGCATAGTGACTATGCAAAGATTCTCCTGCCTGAGACTCTAAAGCCCCAGGTTTAATCCCCTGCACCACCATAAGCCAGAGCTGAGTAGTGCTCTGGTAAAAGAAACAAAAATAAATAAACGTATGAAACAAGAAGTAAAATCTTCATATCAGACAAGGAGGCAAGGAGATGAAGCTATGGGCTAATAGTGAACAGTGAAGATTCTCCCCCTAAAACAAAAATATTGACAACCATCAAATCCACAGAACTCACTAAGAGTAGGTGGGACAATTGTACACCGAGACCTCAGTGGGTGCTACTGTGCAAAGCTTGGTGAGAGAGGGTGCAGGATTGAAACCAAGCACTTGGAAGTTGAGAGCTGTTGCATCAAAGGACACCACTTTGCCTCTGAGCAACAGCAGTCAAGGCTGCACATGGTGCTGTGAGAGGATGTAACCTCTGAGCTTTGGCTCATGGCCTCAGGGATGAGTGTTTGCTGACTAGTGATAGAGTAATACCACATTAGCAGGGGATTTTCCTGACTAGTCTGGGCTTCCACCCAAACAAAGGCAGACATACAGAAAAGTAATTTGTGGCACTTAGCAACTAAAAGATAATAAGTGGCAGCTGATAACTAAATGGCAAACTTAGGCCTGCTTCTTCAAACACAAGTGCCACCTAGTAGCAATTCCCTGTGAACTAAATTCAGAGTGAGATTCTACAAGAAGCCATATATACACACAACACAGAGTATACAGCTCAAAGGAATAACAAGAAACCAAACCCCAACCTCCAACCCTTACTACCTAAATATATGAATAAAGTAAAATCTAGTAATTATAATCATGGGACCACCTGTTGGCTCAGTAATAACCAGCACAATAAATGTGCAAACAGCAGAGAAATAGCAAAAAACGGGGCTCAGGCAGTAACACAGCAGGTTAAGCACACATGGCACAAAGCACAAGGACCAGCTGAGGTACCCAGGTTCAAGCTGCTGGTTCCCCACCTGCAGGTGTCTATTTTCCTCTCCTCCTCTTTGTCTTGCCCTCCTCTCTCCATTTATTTCTATCCTATCCAACAACAATGACATCAATAACAATAACAGTAATAACCACAACAATGATAAAACAATAAGGACAACAAAAGGGAAAATGTAGCCTCCAAGAGCAGTGGATTCATGGTGCAGGCACCAAGCCCCAGCAATAATCCTGGAGCCAAAAAAAAAGGGGGGGGGAGAGAAGGAAATAGCAAAACAAACTTCAAACATCAGAAGATGATAACTCATAAAGACAGAAATGATAGATACAAAACCTGGAAATTAGGCCTGAAACTATAAAACACATAGGAAAATATGTTGGTGAAACATTTAAGGACATGAATGATGTATTTAGAGACTCCACCACATGGGCAAGGGAAACAAAAACAAGAATGAATAGATGAGGCTATATCAAATTAAAAAGCTTATAAACTTCAAAAGAAAATTCCATATGGAAAAACAGGAAATCTAGCAAATGGGAAAAGATATTTTATACTACACTTCAGAAGAAGCAGTTGATAACAAACATCTATAAAGAACACATACTGCTCAACAAAAAAGGAAAAGAATAGCCCAATTAAAAAAAAGTGGGCAGAAGATATGAGTAGACTATTCTCTAAAGAAGAGATACACATGGCCCACTGACATGGAAATGCTCCAGCCCACTCATCATTAGAGAAATACAAATTAAAAAAATAAATAAAACATCGAGATTCCACTTCATACCTGCATGAATGGACTTCATCAATAAAAATAAAAGAAGATGGGAGCCGGGTGGTAGTGCAGTGGGTTAAGCTCATGTGGTGCGAAGCACAAGGACTGGCATAAGAATCCCGGTTTGAGCCCCAGCTCCCCACCTGCAGGGGAGTCGATTCACAGGCGGTGAAGCAGGTCTGCAGGTGTCTATATTTCTTTCCATTTCTCTGTCTTCTCCTCCTCTATCCATTTTTCTCTGTCCTATCCAACAATGATGACATCAATAACAACAACAATAATAACTAAAACAACAAGGGCAACAAAGAGAAAATAAATTTTAAAAAATTTTTAAAAAAGAAGATAAGTGTTGGAGAGGATGTGGAGAAAGAAGAAGATTATAATACTCCTTGTGGGAGTGCAAATTGGTGCAGTCATTGTGGAAAATACTTACAAAATACACATACCTTATGATCCAACAATTCCACTCCTAGACATTTACCCAAAACATATAGTAACACTGATTCAAAGGGTTATATGCACACACACCCCATGCTCATGGTAGTTTTATTCACAATAGCAAAAACTTGGAAGCAACCAAAATGCCTTTTAACAGCTGGTTAGGTAAAAAAAGTTATATGACATAACCTCAATGGAGTATTACTCAGCCATAAAAGATGCTATTGTGTCCTTTTGGATAAAGTGAATAGAACTGTAAAAAACTACACTTAGTGAAGGAAGTAAGGAAGACAACTACAGAATAATTTCACTCAACTGTGGAATATAGGAAATTAAATATATGGAGACAGGAGTGGTGAAAACAAAGAAATAACTAAGTAAAGATAATAAGATGGCATTAGAAGCCTGGTGATGGAAATATATCCTGGAACCTTGCCTCTCCAGATCCCTATCCAACTAGGAAAAGATAGAAACAGGTTGCGGGTATAGATTGACCTGCCAATGTCCAAGTTCAGCAGAGAAGCAATTACAGAAGCCAGAACACCTACATTCTGTGCCCCCAGAACTTGATCCATACTCCCAGTGGGGGAGAAGTGATAGGAGATGAGAATAAGAGGGTTCTGAACTACAGCTCCATCTTGACCACCAGAGAGAAGAGGAAAAGGAACTCCGGTGGTGGGAACAGTGTGGAATTATACCACTGTTGACATGTAATTTTGTGAATCAATATTAAGTCACTAATAAAAGAAGAAACTTGGTGATGGTTATGCAGACTTACACACATACAGAGCAGTTATGCTATACTCCTGATATTCCATATTATTGTAAATGGATAATAAATCATTAAGAGAACAATAAAATAGCAAGAGATGGAAGTATATTATACAACACTAGGACATAGAAGCATGTAGCTTGAGGCAGAAAGACCTTAATGCTTCCTTAAACTATAAAAGGGTTCAGGGAAGACTAAAGCAGAAACAAACCAATGGGACTACATTAAATTGAAAAGCTTCTGCACATCCAAAGAAACTATTAAACAAACAGAGAGACCCCTCACAGAATGGGAGAAGATCTTCACATGCCTTACATCAGACAAGAAACTAATCAACAAAATATATAAAGAGCTCAGCAAACTTAGCACCAAAAAAGCAAATGACCCCATCCAAAAATAGGCAGAGGATATGAACAAAACATTCATCTCAGAGGAGATCCAAAAGGCTAACAAACATATGAAAAACTGCACTAGGTCACTGATTGTCAGAGAAATGCAAATTAAGACAACACTAAGATACCACCTCACTCCTGTAAGAATGGCATACATCAAAAAAGACAGCAGCAACAAATGCTGGAGAGGATGTGGGGACAGAGGAACCCTTTTACATTGCTGGTGGGAATGTAAATTGGTCCAGCCTCTGTGGAGAGCAGTCTGGAAAACTCTCAGAAGGCTAGACATGGACTTTCCATATGATCCAGTAATTCCTCTCCTGGGGTTATAACCCAAGGACTCATAACACCCAACCAAAAAGAGGTGTGTACTCCTATGTTCATAGCAGCACAATTCATAATAGCTAAAACCTGGAAGCAACCCAGGTGCCCAACACCAGATGAGTGGCTGAGAAAGCTGTGGTATATATATACAATGGAATACTATGCAGCTATCAAGAACAATGAACCCACCTTCTCTGACCCATCTTGGACAGAGCTAGAAGGAATTATGTTAAGTGAACTAAGTCAGAAAGATAAAGATAAGTATGGGATGATCCCACTCATCAACAGAAGTTAACTAAGAAGATCTGAAAGGGAAACTAAAAGCAGGACCTGATCAAATTGTAAGTAGGGCACCAAAGTAAAAACCCTGTGGTGAGGGGTAGACATGCAGCTTCCTGGGCCAGTGGGGGGTGGGAGTGGGTGGAAGGGATGGGTCACAGTCTTTTGGTGGTGGGAATGGTGTTTATGTACACTCCTAGCAAAATGTAGACATATAAATCAGTAGTTAATTAATATGAGAGGGGGAAAATCAATTGTATGTCTCGAAGTTTCTCAAAACACAAACTGAATCTTTTTAATATATAGGCTGTGTATTTGATATGCGGACTCTCTCAAAAGCCTAGACCAAGTAGATTAGAAGCATCCAATAGCACAGCTATATACAAGATACTGGATACTGTACAGCAAACCATAACAAAAGGACTTTTCAAAGTTAACCCAATTACCAATTAATGTAATGATAACATTAACTATCGATTGTCTTTTTGAACCCTAAGACAGCAGGAACCTCACATCTCCACTATAGAGCCCCTACTTCCCCCAGTCCTGGAACCCTTGGATAGGGCCCACTTTCCCATATGCCTCTCCCAATCCATACCAAATAATATTGCATCCGCCGATCACAACCTAACCAACGCAAAGATTGCCACCTCAACATGCTTCACCTCAGACTGTGCAGAGACTTCACGTGTGGAATGACAACCCTTCAGCTTCATTACTCGGGTGAGACCTTTCCTTTCATAATATACTCTAATTCCATCTCAGGTGGTTCACTTTCTAACAAAGTACCATAACCTAGATATACACCAGTTTCTGTGAGAGAGACCTTATATTCACACGTATCCGTAAACTACTGCAAAATATATACCTGAAAGCAGAAGTACACTAGAGTTTGCAGTGAGTATCCCCCTAACATTTCCTCTCCACTATTCCAAGCTTTGGGTCCATGATTGCTCAACAATTTGTTTGGCTTCGTATGTTAACTCTCTTTTCAGTCACCAGGTTCCAGATCTCATCTGGATGCCAGCCAGGCTTCCCTGGATTGAAGACCCCACCAATGTGTCCTGGAGCTCAGCTTCCCCTGTGACCCACTGACTAGGGAAAGAGAGAGGCAGACTGGGAGTATGGACCGACCAGTCAACGCCCATGTTCAGCGGGGAAGCAATTACAGAAGCCAGACCTTCTACCTTCTGCAACCCTCAATGACCCTGGGTCCATGCTCCCAGAGGGATAGAGAATGGGAAAGCTATCAGGGGAGGGGGTGGGTTATGGAGATTAGGTGGTGGGAATTGTGTGGAGTTGTACCCCTCCTACCTTATGTTTTTGTTCATTAATCCTTTCTTAAATAAAAAATTTAAAAATAATAGGCAAGTATTTAAAAAAAAAGTTCATGGTAGTAACTTGGTGTGACACAAATTGCTTTCTGTGATCTCTTACATTTCTCAGTAGTGTTAATTTGATCCTGAAAATAGAAGCAAAGAGTATTTATTAAGAGTTCACTATCCTATCCCAGAGCTTTCAATATACAAATAAAACTGTCATAATGAGACAGAGAGAGAGAGAGAGACAGAGAGAGAGAGAGAGAGAATTGAACATACAAATGTGAAAAAAATGCCAACCTATGTTTAAGACTGTCAGAGAACAATAGTGGTTTTCTATGGGGGTGGGGATGAGAATACAGAACTTTGGTGATGGCAGTAGTGGCAATAGTAGTGAGGAAAAAAGAAGACTATACTGTAAACCATTTAAAAAGTTATAAAGGAAGTTTTTTTTTCATTTTAGATCTAAGATAAAATGTAATGCACAAGTCTTGAAGGAGAAATTAACCTGCATAAAAGCACAGGACTTTGAGGAGGTCACTCTCTTTGGCTGCTGCTTCTGCTCCTGGTCAGAAGCTTCTCCGCGGAGATGCTCCAGGTATCCGCCATAGCTACTTCTCCTGGGAACTTTACACATGTGACTCTGCTAGCTGGTAAACTTTTAGACCCCTCTACAGCCATGAGCAACTTTTACTAGAGCTGATAATTGTTTACCTTATGGGACTAAATTTTTGATAACTATACTCAGACTTTATGGACCTAGTGTACTCTTAACCTTTGATGATAATTGCTTATTTTGTCTTTTACCTGTTTCACCCTAGTAAACCTTGTATTGTTTAAACCAGTTCCCAGTTCCCCGCTGTGAATCTTTTTACACACCACAGCAGCCCTCACTAACCCCTTTTAAGTTAAATTAACAACATATACACATGTGTTGATAAATGTATCTGTTTTATTTATAGGAATACAACTAGTCACTAAGAATATTCAATATTTAGGGTATACATTCTGTATATTAAAGGGATGATTAAACTAATAAATGTATACATAAATATGTGTGAATTTATAATTCTAATTTTCTTGTATCTAATGATATTAATATTTTACTAGTCTAGTAAATTTTGCAGTTGCAGTAGTTCTGAATTCATTTTTCTTTTAGTCCACAGAGTTATTGCAAGAGTTCCATGCCTATATGAGAAATGGTTGTTATGACCATTATTTCCTTCTTTTTTTTTTTTCTGCCTGACATAGAGGTAAATAGAGAGGAAGAGAAAATAAGCCTACAGGATCACTCCCCAGCTCATAAAGTTTCCTCATCTCTCCAGCAGGTGGAGACTAGGGTCTTGAACTAGGGACATTCCACATGATAATGTATATGGTCTACTGTGCACACCATGACATGGCCCCAATGCTAAGGTTTCTTTGAGAATTTTGCTCAGTTTCTCTAAGTAAGAATAAGAAACCAAAAAATGAGATAAAACATGCAAAATATTGAATAAAACGATCTATGAATGAAAGAAAGGCAGTTGTAGGAGGTAAAGTGAGTAGTCAGATTATGATTTAGCAAGGGTAAGATGGAATGAAAATTGGAATGGCATAGTTTTAGACAGTAGTTTTAAGGTTTGCTACCACCAGTTTTTGCATGCCTTCTGATGAAAGTATAAACAATCATACACACACATACACACACACACACACATACACACACACACGTATTCACTCTGAACTTTACTATATATATATACATATATTATTTTAAAACTACTCATATGTTAAGCAATTTTTGAGTACTCTTCAATTCAGAAGTGATCAATTTTCCCCCTAAGGATGATTTAATTTTTCTCCCTAGGGATGATTTAATTTTTAGTCTAGGATAAAAGAATGAACATGCCAGAAGTCATATATAAATACCAAAAGCAGAAAATATGAGATGAGGGTAGACATTAGGGAACAGAAAATAGCACAGATGGCAATAAATACTGATGGGCTTGACACAGTCATTGGAAGTGAGTTCATAGCCTGAAGGAAGAAATAATCATGTCTTCCACATGATTTGGAAAAGTTTTCCAGAATAGATGTAGAATTTTCAACAAACATAACTATCAGTAATTTCATGAGAATGAAAACTATTTGTCAGTATGTATACATGTAAAATATAAGGAACTATTATATTACTTTATATTATTATATTACATAGAACTTTAAATAGCTTTACTGACTGTACCAAGAAATAAAATGTAAGCTATATACTTAGTTTTTTGCTCATCAGATAAAAATAATACTGAAATAATCAGGTGAAACATATTTTCTTTGTATGTATTTCTAACCCAGAGTATATGAATATCACAATTTAATAACTAACCAATGTAAGACTACTAGATAAGTTATTTAAATTGTTCCCTTGTGTTAAGTTGGCAAAAAATAGTCTGTTTTGTACTTTCAAAATATTTATTTATCTTTTTTTAAAAAACCAGACATCCCTCTGGAGCATGTGTTGCTGGGATTGAACTCAGGACATTGTGCTTGAGAGTCCAATGCTTTATCCGCTGTGCCACCTCCAGGACTATATATTTATCTTTTAAGTTTATTGTCGTTAAGTACAAATAAGTCCAACAGTTTGAGTTGTATTTGGTTTTTTATTGCTTTTTTTTCTGTTTGTTTTGTTTTTTGGTTTCCAGGCCTTCACTACTATGAGTTACCACATCTTTAGATATAAAGAGAGAAATGGAGACAGAGAGATAGAAAGGGAATGCATCACGTGTTATAAAAAGATATTAAAAAATTCAAATGAAGGCCTTGAAGATATAACTTATTTAGTATAATTTCTTTATTTAACAAAGGAAATGAAGTCACCACATTAAACACATACACACACACACACACACACACACACACACACACACACACACACACACACTAATGGAGCTAGGATACGAAGTCAGGTTTTCCAGTTGCAGAGCAAACATTCTCCCCTTCATCATCATACTTGAATTGAAACTTTCTCCAGTGTAGGGGCATATAGGCTAAAACCTGGGATGTAAATATGACAATTCAGTCACACTATCTAGATGTGTTATTTTTCCTGCCCAAACATTTATTCTTAGAGTAATGTAATAAAGTATCTAAAGTAATGCTTATTACTATTCTTCTTTTTTTTTTTTTTTTTTTTTTGCCTCTAGGGTTATTGCTGGGGCTCAGTTCAGAATCCACTGCTCCTGGCTGCCATTTTTACCATTTTTTTGTTGTTGTTGGATAGGATAGTGAGAAATCGAGAGAGGAGGGTAAGGCAGAGAGGGGAGAGAAAGACACTTGCAGACTGCTTAATCTCTTGTGAAGTGACCCCACTGCAAATGGGGAGCTGGACCTCCAACCAGGGATTCTTATGCTGGTCCTTGTACTTTGTGCCATGTACACTTAACCCGGTGCACCACTTCCTGTACCCCAGTAATGCTTTTTTTTAATAGTTTAAATAACAGATATTTAATACTTCAATTCTTTAAGACGAGTATAAATTCCAGCTGTCTAGTGATTATTCTAGTGTTTGTTGACATTGGGATAAAAACCATATTTAATATACACCTTCATAAAATGAAAGTTTAATAACATAAGTATATAATTAAATGTACTAAAACAATATGAATATATTTATGTTTATTAACTCTTATGTAATTTCCACATGTTCTTTATTTAAAACAATATTTAATTCAAGATATTAAATTTATAAAACATTTTGGAACTCTGCTAAAAATTTCAGGCCTATCTTTACAGTCTCAGCCTTATTTCAACAGCACAACACACTCCATATTTTTAATGCATATTCCTTTTGAATAGAAGTTGTCTCTTTCTCTTTGTGCTCCTTCTTTGCCTCTCCCTTCCAGTCTCCCTACTTACCATTTTTCCTTGTTATTTCCTTACATCCCTCCCTCTTTTTCTTCCTTTCTTTTTCTTTTTTTTTTTTTCTGTTGAGATAACTCTAGTTCTCCAGATTACTTATGTTTAAGGACAAAATTTAGCACTCTTCAAAATATATATTAGCCTACCTTCCTACAACCAAGGTGCAAATTTTCTCCTACTGCAGGTAAATAGCTCCATTCCCCATTTAGTAATCTAACTTCCCCAGGTACACATAAAATGGACTAACTTTCTATCTCCACTGAGATATTTCACATAAACTTAGTAAGGAAAAATTTTATGATGACATAAATCAGTAATGAGAGATAATGTATGAATTTAGAAATTAGTTCATGAGTAAAATTCTTGAAAATTATGAGAACAAATATAGCAATCACTTATAAGTTTTCTAAAACCTGAAGATTCTTTGTATAGATCATTTTGTGTGTATATGATATGTGCAAGTGTGTACATATACCTATTAGCATAGATATGGAGGTATATAAATGTAATTACATTATGAAACATTACATATGTACACACCTGGATAATGTGAAATAACTAGGACTTTGGTATAGAATGATAAAATGGTGGGAATTCTTTTGGAATATTGGCAAATTAAAAATTCAACTGATTACTCAAATTTTTAGAGGGTCCATAAACAACTATGGAATGAATTCTATACATTTGTAATCATTTATAAAGAAAAAGTTAGAAAAAAAAAATGAAACTAGAAAAATAGCTTCTGACTGTAGACATTTTTCTTTTTTTAATATTTCCTATGAAGAGTATTCAATTTTAGCATATTTTCATACTCAATCAGTATTCATTTGTCAATTCTTGTGGAATTTTGTAGCTCTGTATTTAGCCAGACCTTATGAACACCTTTAGTGCCTTTCCCTTTTTATTATGTTCATTTCTAACTCTATGAACTCTGACTGAATTTTATCCAGGATCTGACAGTACCTTGTCTACAGCCTCAGGGCTTCTCCTTTGACACTTCCGGGTCACAAGCTCACTCATGTGAAACCTAATGATGTAGCAGAATTAATGCCCTGTGGAATATAGTTTTAGAATATGTGAGCTTGAGACAGAGTGTACATTGCTTCTTAAGTCATGATCTCACTGGCTAAATGGTCAGTTACAGTAGTGGTCAGATAACAGCATAATTTTGTATAGTATGGTGTTTTCTCTGCTGCCCAGATTATAGCAAGCTATCAATTGAATAAAGTAAGTTTAGAGGTTTTATGAAGAGTTAAGAGGTCTTTGTAAGAATCTGAGTCTTTTTATTAGCAATCAATGAATGGGCCAGAAGAGAACATTTGACCTATTCACAGAGACTACAAATACTATCTTTTAGTTTATGAATGCATTTATAATGTCAAGTCAGTGTTGCTAAAAGTTCAGACTATTTGGAATGTGGAAATTCAGAATATATTTGTAAGCTTTTATACTTCTCAATGACTGTATAATTTTTAAATAAACATGTGGCTAGCATTATTGAAAGTTTGTATGACTATTCTAGTCTATTACTAGCAAGTGATACTTAAGTTTAGGTGAATGAGTTACATATAATTAGAAAACATAGTGGCAATTGATACTAACTAAAGCAGCAGTAGGGAGAGCATGGTAGGTGAATTGGAATATGAGATTTTGCTTTAGTTTGAATTATTAGATGTCTTTTTCCAGTAATGTAAAGAATGTTATTTTATTTTATCTTGAATAAAGGTACAGAAATTGAGAGTGAAAGAGGAGGTAGAAGGAGAGAGAAACTCCTGCAGTGATATTTCACCACTCTTGAAGTTTCTCCCCTGTAAGTGTGGAGCAGAGGCCTGAAAAAAGATTCTTGCACATTATAATATGTGCACTCTTACCTGATATGTGAGCAGCTAGACCTGATGTTTTTAAAAATACACTTCTAAACAAAGTGTAATTAGACTGACTGAGAAGAAAACCAAGGTAAAAATTTAAGTGTGTTTAAAACAGTGGGCTGAATAAGACCAGTACAGAATATGCATTCAGATTATTCCTAATAGACTTGATGTTTGTATAATAATTAAAATCAGAATAAATTGGAAATGGTAACTTCTTGTCCTATGAGCTGAGTTGTCATAAAATGGAATATGCATTTGTTCATTATAGTTCTCTATGTCCCCAAATATATATATCTTGATTTAAATTTAGAATAAAAATTCCTAGTTAGAAACTTTTGTTTGGATGAGTGTTCTAGGATTCTGCTAGATGACATCATTAAAAGTTTGATGACTTGGGGCTGGGTGGTAGCACATTAGGTTAAGAACACATGGCGCAAAGAGCAAGGACCAGTGTAGGGATCCTGGTTCGAGCCCCCAGTTCCCCACATGAAAGGGTGTTACTTCACAAGCAGTGAAACAGGTCTGCAGGTGTCTATCTTTCTCTCCCCCATGTATCTTCCCCTCTTCTCTCGATTTCTCTCTGTCCTATCCAACAACAATGACAGCAATAGCAACAACAATAACAACAATGATAAACAACAGTGGAGAAAAAAATAGCTTCCAGGAGCAGTGCATTCATTCATAGTGCAGGCACTAAGCCTCAGCAATACCTTGGAGGCAAAAAAAAAAAAGTTTGATGACTTAAGTTAATAGAACTATAGAATGGTCATATATTTCTCAAAATTATTTACCAATAATGACAGGTAAAATCTGACTTTATTATTGATTTTTAATACTATAAAATTTGAAAGGTTAATTTAGGTTTGAGCTAAATATGTGTACAAGTAAACACACCCTTCATAAAAATTGTGGTACCATCATACAAAAGGTATCTCTACCAGTCCCTGTACTCACCTTCTACTCCCTCTAATAGCTGTCATAACTTTGCAAGTCTTAAGAATTTCGATTGGTTGAAATTTGCATTGTTAGTTCAGTTGCTTTGGTTATTTATATTCCATATATGAAAAAGACATTTTGCAATTGTCTTCTGATTCTTTACTCATTTTACTTAGCGTAATTATTTCAACTATCCTTGTATATTTTGGCTATCAGTTTTTGGTCTGATGTATAGTATGTTAAGATATTTTTCATTCAATAGAGTGCATTTTTTATTTGATGGTAGTTTCTTTTGCTATGCAGACACTTTTTAGTAGCTAATTTTTGCTTCTGTTTCCTTGCTGTGGGACTCAAGTTTCCAAAAAACATTCCGGAAGCAAACATCATGAAGTATCCTGCCAATATTTTCTTTTATATGTTTGATGGTTTCTAGTCTAATATCCAAGTCTTCAACCTATTTAGAATTAACATGTAGGCACAATGAGATATAGTGTTCATGTTTCATTCTTTTGCATGTTTGAACTTTATTTTCCCAGAATCAAAAATTGATTCATTCATCCATACATTGCTATTCATTTAAGTTGATAACATATTTAGATTATTTCACCTAGATTATTGTAAGTAATGGTGCTAAGAACAAAGGATCCATCATTTCTTTCCAATTTTTATCCTTAAGATAAATATTATAAATGATAGTGCTTAGTTGTAGGATATCCTTTGTCTTTTATCTTGGGTGAAGGATAGGTAGCATAATGATTATACAAACAGACTCTTATGCTTGAGGCTCCAAAGTTCCAGGTTCTAGCCCCTGCACTACCATAAGCCAGAGTTGAACAGTGCTCTGTAAGAAATAAGTAAATGAATAAAATTAGGAATATCAAAGGAGATCACCGAGGGCTGCAACAAGATAGGACTAGAACTACTTTGGAACCCACCAAATTACCAGAGAATCCAGAGACCACAACTCTACCCAGACCTCCAGCTCTGCCCAGCTGAGAAACTTCTCTAGAGAACAAGGAATATCAAAGATCAGCTTTGATATTCATCATCTTTCTGTGGAATGAGTGGGAGAATGTATTTCTCAGTGTGAGAAAGAAGAAGAGGAGAAGGATGAGGATGAGGAAGAGAAAGACGAAACCATGAAGAATGAAGAAAAGTTGAGTTTAATGTTTAATATCATCTGTTTATGAAACCTTTAAGAAGATGCTGAACTTTTTAGATTTCCACATTCTCATCTAGTAGTAAACCCTTTGCTTGCTGCATGGTGATCACCAGGTAAAAACAAATATGGCAGAGTTCTTTGTAAAAGGTAGCTTACTTTTTTAAAAAAATATTTTGGGACTGCTGTGTTCATAGAAAAAAAAAATGTGTCTGCATGTGTCCAAGAAGATACACAAAGACAAAAAGCATAGGTAGGGAGACACAATCAACATCTAAGACAAATTCAAGGAAAAAATTCACCTTCTGTAGTTTTCTAGATTATCACTAGGAAAATACAATTTTCTTAGTATCTTATTTTTGAGACAAATATTTACAAAAGTCTATTTGTCCCTGTGCATTCTGAGAATATAAAAAAATTTAGACAGTATGCAATAATGAATGTACTATGGTCATTCTACTCTATATTCATCTCATGTCAGAAAAAGAGATGTATTTCTTTTGCAGGAAGTTTTATATAACTTCAAAATCTTAATAGATACATTGTCCTAAATATTTTACAATGTCAGTGTCTCAATGTCATTTATTTTACTCTTTTTCTGACATAGCATGTGCTATACCTCTTCTACTCTTAAGTTTCTCTCTAAGGTGTCTAATAAAATATTCATTTAGTTTAGCATTTTTAAAAGATCACTGTCAGTGACCTTAACATAAAATACATAGAATTTTATAAAGTTTCTCCTGTACTTGCAGAATTTCTAATCTATAATGTGATAGGTATAAGTGAGTCAGAGATCTGTGCAGTCATTGTGATGACCTTCAGGTAATGCATACTCCCTTAAAAACATTAGAAACTGTCAATATTTCATAATTTATTTATGTTAATCATCCTCCAGAAATTGGAAATAGAAGGACAATTTCTCAGCATAATAAAGTCCATATATATATATATATATATATATATATATATATATATATACAACTAACATCATCTTCAATGGATAAAAACTAAAAGTTATCATCTTAAAATCTGTAACCAGACAAGATGTCCACTATCACCATTATTATTTAACAAAGTCCTGGAGAATCTCAACATTTTAATGTGGCAAGAAATATATATGACATATATAGATATCTGAAAGGAATAAATGAAACTAATGACATAATAGTATACCTAGAGAATCCCTAAGACTTCAGTAAAAAAAAAAAATCTACTGGAGACAGTGAATAAATCTAGTAAAGTAGCAGGATACAAAAATCAATACTCATAAATCTGTTGCATTTCTATATACAGCTGACTAATTAGATAATAGAAAACTGAATACCTTAATCCCATTATAATAAAATCCAAAAAGATAAAATACATTTGAGTTAACCTCAAAAAGGAGGTGAGGGGCCTTTACAAGAAAAACTATAGGGCACTGATAAAATTAATAGAGGGCACACAGAAATTGAAGGACATTTCTTGTTCCTGGATTGGAAGAATATACCTGCTTAAAATGGTCATTCTACCAAAAGCAATCTCCCACTTGAACACAATCTCTATCAAAAAACCAATGGTGTTTGGCTTCGTATGTTAACTCTCTTTTCAATCACCAGGTTCCAGATGCCATCAGGATGCCGGCCAGGCTTCCCTGGACTGAAGACCCCACCAACGTGTCCTGGAGCTCCGCTTCCCCAGAGACCCACCTTACTAGGGAAAGAGAGAGGCAGACTGGGAGTATGGACCGACCAGTCAATGCCCATGTTTAGCGGGGAAGCAATTACAGAAGCCAGACCTTCTACATTCTGCAACCCACAATGACCCTGAGTCCATGCTCCCAGAGGGATAGAGAATGGGAAAGCTATCAGGGGAGAGGGTGGGATATGGAGATTGGGTGGTGGGAATTGTGTGGAGTTGTACCCCTCCTACCCTATGGTTTTGTTAATTAATCCTTTCTTAAATAAAAAAAAATGGCATTCTTTGGGGAAACTGAACAATTTGGCCAAAATATTTTGTGGGAACACAAAAAATCATGAATAAACAAAGCATATTTCAAAAGGAAAAAAAAAAAGAATAAAAATAGAGGCATCACATTCTCTAACTTTAGTTTATATTGCAAGGAAATAGTAATTAGAACAACATGAGTGCTAGAACAAAAATAGACATTGGAATCAATGGAAAAGAACTGAAAGCCCACACATTTATAGCCATTTAATATAATACAAAGAGGTTCATGTTCCCGTAAGTGGCACAGTGGATAGAGTTGGACTCTCAAGCATGAGGTATGAGTTCCATCCCCAGCAGCACATGCACCAGGGTGATGCCTGATCCTTTCTCTCTCCTCTTATTTCTTTCAGAAATAAATAAATAAATAAATAAACAAATAAAGAATAAAAATGTTCAGAATATTAAATGATGAAAAACAGCCTCAAACAAATGTTTCTAGAACAACTGAAAGCAATACGTAAAAATTAAACTAGATAATCATCTAACAATATGCATCAAGATTTCATCAAAATTGATCAACAATCTAGATATTAGACCAGATATTCTAAAATATATAGAATATAATTTCTTTCTAATGTCAGCAAAATATTACATGATTTTAATGTTAAAGAAATATTTGGAGACTGAGTTGACAGGTATGTGAGTTAAAAATAAGAGTAAATAAATTGTACTATATTAAACTAGAAAGCTTTTGTATATCAAAAGGAAGCTACCTAAAGATAACCAGGCAACATAGTAACCAGGAGAAGATATTTATACATCAGACAAAGTATTGGTATCAAACATGTATAGATAACTGGTACAGTTTAACAAATATATAAAAGTAAAAAAATAATAACCAAAAAAAAGGTTCTCCTCTGCATCAGCCCACAACCACATAACAGGGGGTGGGGGGAGACAGGCCATCCCTGGTGGTCTTGGGAACCCTGCTGATGAGGGAGAACGCACGGAGAGGAATCAGGACCACCTCTGGGAGAAGCTTCAGAAAGACAACTTGTTCATTCGGGGGTTCAAGCAGGTAGATATACCCAAGGGTTAGGAAAAGTTTAAGACAATCATTAAGCCACACACACAATACAGGGTTAAGTCTTGACCTATCAGATGTTTGATCATTGCTGGGAAGTTACCTTATAAGGTCTGGTCATGAGCTCACCATGCATAGGTAAGCTTCTCTCTAAAGGTGAATCAGGAGCACCTCAGGGCAGGGGGGAAGTGAGCAGTTAAGCAAAACAAGGATATTTGTGGTAGGTTTCAGTTAGCTATATAAGGTAATTCATGGTCTTTATTCAAAGGCAACGAGGAAGCATGTGTAGAAAGGTTCCCTGTCTAGAAAATTCCATTCATCTTAAGGTCATGAGGTCGGGTGAGGACTTACTTACCATCTGTCCTGTGAGGAGGAGACTCAAGGTCAGCCCTCTCAGACTCTCATAGAGATGATGGCCTGGATTTCCCAGACAGTGGGCCTTTCCCCACAGTGGGTCAAAGAACTAAACAGACAATTCTGTTGCATGACCACAATAAATATGCATGACCACAGACATATAAAGAAATATTCTACTTCACTTATCATCAGAAAGATTCCATCTCACATTTGTGAAAAATCCCTGCATAAACAAAAGAGTAAATGATAGGTGTTGACGAGGTTGAGGAATTTAAAATGGGATCCTTCTGCACTGCTATGGAAATGAAAACCAATGAAACCCCTTTCTAGGAAAACACAGAGAGTCCTTAAACAAATGAAAATATTGTATGACCTAGCTATCTCATTCTTAGTTACCCAAAGGACACACAAAAATTATCCAAAGGAACATATGAAACCTTATATTCATTGCTGCATTTTTCACAGTGACCACAGAGTGACAGAAGCCTAAATTCCCATTGACAGATGGCTGACTAAAGAAACATAACCCTACCTACAAAATTCACACCATCAATCCCATTGAGATCTATCAGTGAATGTTCAGATTTTGTAGTCTTTGGATATTCTAAAGGTCATTGATCTTCTAGACCCTAGAAATATTCATTATTACTGTGTTTTGTGAAGGAGGCCCTTGCAGGAAGAATGGCCCTGGTGCTCTTCTGAGTGCATTGTCTCTTATTCCCACAACTACATGAAGACCATTCTGCCAACAAATGGCAATTAACGCAAGCAACAAATATTGTCTGAGAATCATCCATAGCCAAGTTTTGTACTTACTGGGAACACAAAGTTCAACACAATTTCTCAACCATATTTCCTTTGTACCTGTAGTGATCCCACATCCCATTCCTCAAACAGGATGGGCATTTTGCACATACTTATCTCAAAAATTGCTTTTATTTTAATAATCTGTTTGCATATCTACCTTCTCTCTCAGCCTATAAGGTTTACAATTCAGGTATTATAATTAATTTAATTTGGCGACATTGGCACCAAGCATGCACAAAAGCTGTCAATGCATAAAAAAATAAGTTATGGGATTTAAATTTTATGGAGTATTATGCAGCAATTTAAAAAGATGATAGAGTATCCTTTGAGGCAAAATAGATGGGACTAGAGGTGATTATGCTTAGTGAAATAACTAAAGAGATAAAGACAACTATCATATGGTTACACTCATATGTGGAATCTAGAGAACTAATATTCATGAATTTGTTTAAAGAAAAAAGAAGAAAGAAGCAAACTCTCTCTAAAATTTCTGAAAATTATGGTGTTATCTATCATTGGAAGGTAGGAGGGTGGGGACACAGACTTTATGTGGTGGGTGTGATGTAGAACTATACCCTACAACCCTAGAATTTCATAACCCATTATAATCACAAATGAAAAATAAAAACATTTCAATAGATCCAGGAAGATAACTCACCCAGAAAATGTGAGTCCTTTGCCATGCACACATCACAGTTTTTATCCCATCCCCCACATGACTGGAAGAAATTTTAGCATTGTGCTATCTTTCTTAGATCTCAGTATATGTCTCTGTCTATCGTAAATAGTTGATTCAGAGCAGTAAAACTGTGGTGACAAGCACTAAAGTTGTCTATAGAAACAGGCTTTTTTTTTTTTTATATATTGTTGCACCTTGGAGACAAAATGATTAAGTAAAGATACATATTTTATTGAAAATAAAATATATGAACTCAAATTGTACATCAGGTGTTATATTTAGGGTATATTTGAAAAATTAGTTAACTTCTCAGAAACATCAATGCTTCTTCAAGGATAAATGTGAATCTGAACATCCAGAGAATAAGCCAAAGATATCTAAACTTAATGTAACATGATTAATTTAAATTACATTTTTTCATTTTTACCAATGTACTAATGCTTACTGTGTCTTAAGCCATTTTTAAGAACATTAAGCAGTAGTAGTAATTAACAAATGAAAGATGTGAATTTTATATAATCTGTTAAAACATGGGTCAGCACACAATAATATAATATACTTCATGATTTTGATATAAAACTATTTTGAACAGAGACTCAAAAATTCTATAACAAAATATTTTATTATTACTATTGGGTAAATAAGAAAACAAAATTGAATATTTCTCAGAATCATATCTGATTTTCAAAGTTACAATAAAATATAAAACACATGTTTCAGAAAGATTACTAAACAGTGAAGAACCATTTGACTTAGGAAGTGTGGGATAAGAAAACTATATTTAATTTTGGTGGGTAACAATATTATCATATCATTCTGTCTTCACTAATAGTTACCACTAAGTCAGACATGGAGAAAAGAATTTAGATTTACTATGGGGGTTGAAGATTTACAGTACAGTTGTTGACACATAAGTACAGTCTTTCATCTCCACATGATCAATGTCTAGATGTCCACAAGATATTTGCTCCTGCATCTTTTTAAAATTTTATTTATTTTATTTTTGAGAGAGATGCAGAGAGAGAAACACAGAGAGAAACACCAGAGCACTGCTCAGCTCTGACTTATGGTGGTGTAGGGGATTGAACCTGGGACTTAGGAACCTCAGGCATTAGAGTCTGTTTGCATAACCATTATGCTGTCTCCCCAGCCCTTGCTCCTGCATCTTAGATGTTCATCCTTCCTCATAGAATAGGACACCAATATCCCTCCATCTCATTCCTTTTCCTCCTCACTCAGAGTCCTTTACTTTGGTGCGATACAATACAGAACAGTCAAGGTTTCACATATTGTTTTCACTTACTGTTCTGTATTAAATAAATACTATACAAAAATATTATGTGATCCAAAATCTATTAATTAAGAGTATATATATAACAATGGAAGTAAACTACATTCTTTTTGTGCATCCAAGAAAATTATATATAGTTCATTCTATACATGTTTTGAAGATATGTGATGAATAATTCACAAGTGAAATCATTGACAGATAGCATTATTTGTCACACATAATTAATCTAGATTAACTGATTGACTTTTTTTTCCAGAGAAGTAAATTGGAATAGAGTTTCCACCAAACTTAGACTCCTCCACTGGAGGACAGAGTAATATCTCTCTTGAATGTACAATTTAGGCATCAATGGAATATGAGTAATAAATGGAACAGGTAGGAGGAAGAATGGGGATTTCTTGAAAGATTAACTAGAGTTTTCATTGTAAGCCTAAACATAGGAATTGGAAGGAGAGAAGACAGAGAGCTAGAGATAGAGATAAGGGGAGAGGAGGAGTAGAGGAAGGGAGAACAGAAAGAAGAAAGGAGAGGAGGGGAAGAGAGGGGAGGGGAGGGGAGGAGAGGAGAGGAGAGGAAAGGGGAGAGGAGAGGAGAGGAGAGGAGAGGAGAGGAGAGGAGAGGAGAGGAGAGGAGAGGAGAGGAGAGGAGAGGAGAGGAGAAGAGAAGAGAAGAGAAGAGAAGAGAAGAGAAGAGAAGAGAAGAGAAGAGAAGAGAAGAGAAGAGAAGAGAAGAGAAGAGAAGAGAAGAACTAAAAAGCCAAGAAGAAAATAAGAAGTAGAAAAGGAACTGAATCACTGTGAAGATGATATGGACTCCACGAGATTTTGCACCTAGTGAGTTATTCCCTAAGCATTATGTTTAATGTTTAAATTGAAGCTGGCATTTTAGTTTATAATCTGAAACACCCCAGATAGTTTACTAATTATCCAGGGTATCTCCCAAATATACACAAAGCATACATATATAATGCATTTATGTCTGTTTTTCTTTTTTGATAATGCAAATTTTAGCAAAGAGTGCCCTGATAAAGAGCTTAGAAGAACAAAAGAGACAATATTTTTCCTTTTCTACAAAGGTGTAGGTAAGGGATATCATATTCTGAGTTATAATCTACTCCCATTGATCTACACACATTATTGTTCAAATTAATTATCTATTAAATTTAAGCTTTTGCTAGTCAAAACAGATTTTGTGAGCTTGCTAAGGTTATATTAATTCCTTTTAAATTTAATTTCATTTTATTTATTTGTTTATTAGATAAAGACAGAGGGGAGGGAGATATTGATAAAGAGAGCCACATCTACAACACTACTTCACAGTTTGTGAAGCTTCTCCTTACAGGTAGAGCCAGGGGCTTGAACCTAGATCCTTGCTCATTGTAACTTGTCTGCTCTGTTGAGCACACCACTACCTGTCCACTGATATTTGATTTGTTTGGAAATTCTCAATATTCATTTAGTCTAAATGAGTGTATGTGTTGAGAGTCAGAAAGCAGAAATATGTCTTAATTATGCTATATCATTTCATTAATTTATAATAATTAAAATTAAATTTATACAGGATAATTCTAATGTCCTGAAAGGAGAAATTACACTTTATGCATTTTTTTATTTTCATAAGAAACCTAACAAGAATTCTTTTACAAGCATGAAAGGTCTTTCATTTTTTGTTCTCTATGCTCTTTTTCCTTTCTATTTTACTGCTTCATTACTCTATTGAAGAATTTATAGAATTTGATACTCGATTCTCTTTGATTCCTTTTTATTATCTCATATGATATAAATTACTATTTTTACCAAAACTGAAACTTACAGTTCTCTACATTAAAATACATCCTTGAGTCTTTATTCATTATTTGTTATCTTTCATTTATATTATTATATTGTCACTTTTATTCAGCTGAAAATAGTGACTAAAGCTGAAAACACAGTTTATGAGGAACATATTTTTGATAGTTAATAAACATTTAAACATCTCAAATTTTGAAGATTGCTTAAGAATTCTTTTTAAACTCATCGAATGCATCTTCAAAACATTTTTACTTTAATTTTTTTCAAGAATTCACAAGAAAGATGCATGCTTGTCAAACAAATTTCTTTCTATTACAACATGATATGCTTCACAAATAGCAAGAAAGAGTAAATGTGATTCATTTTGTCTCTTAGAAAGATGTTCCTTTTCTTCCAAACAATTATAATTTGTTTGTCATTGGTAGATTTTAATGTGGTGATAATGTTACTCTTGTGTAGGTGTTCTGCTGGTCAGGAACTTAAACACAATGATCAGTAATTTATAATTTGGCATTGAATCAAGGGCAGTTTTCCACTTCTGCCAACCACTGCTTGATTCAATCTTGTATTTATATAAATAGCTTAGGAGGTAGAATTTGAAAAATTGAAAAAAATGAAAATGGTTTTGGAGTGGAAAACAATTATTAGAAATTCAATAAGGGATCGGGTGGTGGTTCATCTGGTTGACTTCACATGTTACAATGGTCAATGACCCAGGTTTGAGTAACCAGTTCCCACCTGCAAGGGGAAAGCTTCACAAATGGTGAAGCAGTGCTGCAGGTGTCATTCTGCCTCTCTCCCTTTTTGTCCCCCCTTTCCTTCATGATTTCTGGCTGTCTCTATCCAATAAATAAATAAATATAATAATTAAAATAGAAATTCAATAATAATAATTGTTGGTCATCATTTCTCCTTTGGCTAATTCTGCTTCTGTTTCTATTTGTGTTGGTCATCACGCTAGGTTCCCTTGCATTTCTTGATGCTGTAGTCTATTTACAAAGTCACTGTTTTTCCTGAGACCCACCCTGCCTGCAGGGCATTGGATTAATCCCCACTGGTTAGAACCTTCCAACAGCTGGAGACCTGCCCTGACTGCAGGGTATTGGTTTAATCCCCACTGGTTAGATGGAATTCGAGCTCTTTTCCTTCTCTCCACCCAATCTCCTACCCAGTTCCTTTTTCTGGCCTGCCACTCCGTCTCAGAAGGTATAAAGGCATATTCTTTTCTAATCAATAAAACATTGGATTGAGTTCCCACTCAGCCATGAGAGTTCTTGGGCTGCTGCTTACTCAAAGACATGGGAAAGGAACCAGGAACTCTCATGGCACATGTGGATTTGAATCTCTAATATACATATTTAAATTTATACTTAATTAATGGAAATGCTGAAATATATAATGTTTATTCAAATATGTTTATTCATAGCATGTCAGGATGGCCGAATGGTCTAAGGCGCCAAACTCAAGTAAACACTTCAAATATGTTTATTCTTTTAAACAGAGGAAATAAATTTATGAAGATTACAATTTTGAATATTTGTGGTGTGTATGTGTGTCTAATTCCATAATTCTGCAACTGATGTTTTCATTGTTGTTGTTAAGTAGAAAAAAGAAGAAAGGGAAGTTGGCCAAAAGAGAGGACAAGACAAACTGAGACTCTTCTATTTGGTGCCAATGATCAAACCTGGCCTGCCTATGTAGAAAGGCATATATGATGTGCCCAGTGAGTTGTTTCTTTATTCCTGATTCAGGCTTCTCCTCCTCCTCCTCTTCCTTCTCTACTCCTTCTCCTCTTCCCCTTTCTTCTTCTCTTTCTTTTGAAAAGTCTCATAGAATATGTGCTCTTTCTTTAATTTTTTAATATATTTTAATATTTATTTTTCTTTTTGTTGCTCTTGTTTTTTTGTATAGTTGTTGTAGTTATTATTGTTGTTATTATTGATTTCATTGTTGGATAGTACAGAGAGATAGGAGGGAGGAGGGGAAGACAGAGAGGGGGAGAGAAAGACAGACACCTTTAGACCTGCTTCACCGCTTGTGAAGTGACTCCTGGGGCTTGAACCAGATCCTTACGCCTGTCCTTGCGCTTTGCGCCATGTGTGCTTAACCTGCTGCACTACAGCCTGACTCCCCTATATGTGCTCTTTCTAAAAAAGAATTAGGGGAAAGGAATCAGGAAGACCAAGTATGAAGTACTTTCCAGGACAGTGGCACACCCAGTAGAGAGCACACATCACCATGTCCGAGTACCCAAATTCAAACCTTAATCCCTACTTAAAGGGAGGAACCTTCAACATCAGTGGAATAGTGTTGCCATGTGCTTCTCCCTCTCTCTCTTTCTCTCTCTCTCTTCCTTGCTCTTTCTCTCTCTCTCTTACTTCCCCCTCTCTATTTCTCTCTGTCTCTATCAAGTAAAAATTAAAGTAAAATGAATTAAAGAAAAAATATTTTAGGACTTGTGGATTTGATGTGTAGGCATTAAGCCCAGCAATAATCCTGGTAACAAAATGAAAAAAGAAAGCAGTAGAATCAGTGGTTGACATGACTGATGAAGGTGATGACTGTGAGAAAGAGCCAGATTCCCTCAAAAACATGATGTCAGAGCTGAATAAATATGCAGATGGATTAGACAAGAATGCAAACATGTCAGCCAAGATGATTACAGGTATTTTGGCTGGAGCAACTGCCTAAGTGTTATTGTCATTTCCTGATTAGTCTCATGCTAATCTCCACAAAAAGTTATAAATGTAGAACTAATTATAGAATTAACTTAGCTTAACAAATAACAGAAAAATCTATGTTGATTTTTTACTTTATTTTTAGCATTAGAAAAGCATTGTGTAATATAATGGTTCTAAACCTCTAATAGATCATTCTCTCCAACACCACTGGTCACTCAACCAGTCAACATCTATGTTCATCAGAGAAGCAATTTCAGAAGCCAAATCTTCCATCTTCTGCACTCCATAAAGAATGTTGATCCATACTCACATGGGGGTTCCAGTATAGGGAAGCATCCATTGGAGGGGATGGAACATGGAACTCTGATAGTCAGAACTTCATGGAATCGTACTTCTGTTATCTTATAATCTTCTTAATCATTATTAAATCACTAAAAAAATGAAGAAAAGCATTGTGTCTTAATTTTGTGAAAATTGTTGGGATGGATTGAGTAAAAATCTTGACAACTTTAATACTGCAGAATGATTTAAAGAAGAGTTTGTTCAACCAGTAATTTAGTCAATCAACCAAACATAATCTTTTTCTGAAATCTATAATTTATATTAAAAAGTATGTATTTCTCTATTTCTAACACGTAACTCTAAGAACTCTTATAATTTCCAAATAAAACAGTATGGTATCTTGAGTTTGACTGTTCCTCAATTCTAAGACTTCAGGAACCTTTCCCTTTCTTTATAAAGCTCATATTCCTTTCAGTACTGAAACACTAGGGTGGAGCTCACTTTACTGCATTTTTCTCCCAATTCATACCAACTAATACTGCATCTGCTGGTCTCAACCCAATCAATGCAACCAGTACTACCTTGACATGCTACACTTCGGACTGCAACCAGAGACATCAAGCCTGGAATGTCAGCCCTTCAGCTTCATTACTCTGGTGAGACATTTCCTAGCTCATAGGACTCCTTAATTTCATTTTGGGTGGTACACTTTTTAACAAACCTCAAAACCTAGATATAGACCAGGGTCCATGAGATAGGGCATATGTACATGTATCCAGAAGTTGGGGGGAAACATGTATATTAAAGCAAAAGTGCACAGTAGTTTGCAGTGAGTTAATGAATGTAGCAAACAAGCAAAAAGACCTAAAAAGACACCATAAAGTAGATACTACACTAATCAAGTATCTTCTACTTAGATTTTGTTTTGTTTTTAGCAGAGCACTGCTCAACTGGTTTATAGTGATATGGAGGACTGAGCCTGGGTCCTTGAAGACTCAGACATGAGAGTCTTTTTGCATAACCATTCTAGTATTCCTTCCACCCACTAATATCTTATGTTAGAATTTCATTTTTATAGCTAGTTTTTGAAACTGTTTCAGGGAGTGCAAGTGAAATAAGTTTATCTATTATTCATAAGAAGCATGTTTTACATATATTTGAAAAACTCTAACTATGGAGGCTGGCTGCAAGGGGAAGCAATGATTTGATAGCAGTTACAGAGTTTATCCCCAGATCCTGACCACCAGAGTGAAAAGTGTGGTTGAAAGTGAATTAATCAAGTGATTAGTAACAAAGCTGCAATTAAAACACACACACACAACAATTTGTTTGGCTATGTATGTTAACTCTCTTTTCAGTCACCAGGTTCCAGATGCCATCAGGATGCCAGCCAGGCTTCCCTGGACTGAAGACCCCACCAATGTGCCCTGGAGCTCTGCCTCCCCAGAGACCCACCCTACTAGGGAAAGAGAGAGGCAGACTGGGAGTATGGACCAACCAGTCAACGTCCATGTTCAGCGGGGAAGCAATTACAGAAGCCAGACCTTCCACCTTCTGAAACCACAAGGACCCTGGGTCCATGCTCCCAGAGGGATAGAGAATGGGAAAGCTATCAGGGGAGGGGGTGGGATATGGAGATTGGGTGGTGGGAATTGTGTGGAGTTATACCACTCCTACCTTATGGATTTGTTAATTTATCCTTTCTTAAATAAAAAATAAATTAAAACACACACACACACACACACACACACACACACTGTGAAGTGATAGAGTTCTTAAAGCTCCTAGGTTAATGAACATGGTGTATAGGTAACTTAAGTACCTGGAGAAGAACTGGATTCTCCATGCCTTTACCATGTAACTTTTCCTATGTATCCTTTCCATCTGACTATTCCTCAGTGAAATCATTTTATATAATTCTTTTTTATAAAAATAATTTAGTAAGGGAGTCAGGCTGTAGTTCAGCGGGTTAAGCACACTTGGCGGAAAGCACAAGGACCCACTTAAGGATCCTGGTTCGAGCCCCCGGCTTCCCACCTGCAGGGGAGTCACTTCACAGGTGGTGAAGCAGGTGTGCAGGTGTCTATCTTTCTCTCGCCCTCTCTGTCTTACTTAGATAATTAGAGGATACTTAGAGGAAAATATTGGCAGGACTCTTTTCTGCATAAATTTTAAAGACATCTTCAATGAAATGAATCCAATTACAAAGAAGACTAAGGCAAGCATAAACCTATGGGACTACATCATATTAAAAGGCTTCTGCACAGCAAAAGAAACCACTACCCAAACCAAGAGACCCCTCACAGAATGGGAGAAGATCTTTACATGCCATACATCAGACAAGAGGCTAATAACCAGAACATATAAAGAGCTTGCCAGACTCAACAACAACACAACAAATAACCCCATCCAAAAATAGGGGGAGGACTTGGACAGAATATTCATCACAGAATAGATCCAAAAGGCTGAGAAACACCTGAAAATATGCTCCAAGTCTTTGATAGTCAGAAAAATGCAAATAAAGACAACAATGAGATACCACTTCACTCCTGTGAGAATGTCATACATCAGAAAAGGTAACCGCAGCAAATGCTGGAGAGGTTGTGGGGTCAAAGGAACCCTCCTGCACTGCTGGTGGGAATGTTGATTGGTCCAACCTCTGTGGAGAAAAGTCTGGAGAACTCTCAGAAGGCTAGAAATGGACCTACCCTATGATCCTACAATTCCTCTCCTAGGGATATATCCTAAGGAACTCAACACACCCATCCAAAAAGATCTGTGTACACATATGTTCTTAGCAGCACAATTTGTAGTAGTCAAAACCTGAAAGCAACCCAGGTGTCCAACAACTGATGAGTGGCTGAGCAAGTCATGGTGTATATAAACAATGGAATACTACTCAGCTATAAAAATTGGTGACCTCACTGTTTTTTTCCGATCTTGGATGAACCTTTTAAAATTCATGTTAAGTGAAATAAGTCAGAAACAGAAGGATGACTATGGGATGATCTCACTCTAAGGCAGAAGTTGAAAAACAAGATCAGAAGAGAAAGCACAAGTAGAACCTGAACTGGAATTGGTGTATTGCAGCAAAGTAAAAGACTCTGAGGTGGGTGAGGGGTGGAGAATACAGGTCCAAGAAGGATGACAGAGGACCTAGTGGGGGTTGGGGTTGTATTGTTATATGGAAAACTGAGAAATGTTATGCATGTGCAAACTATTGTATGTTGTATGCTTTACATTGGGTTCTAGTTCTCCCCCGCCAAGAGAATTGGATCAGTCCAGTTAAATTTCGCAGGCCCGCTTGGCCCTGCCCTGAAGGAACCCCGCCAGAGTTCCTGAGTTGCAGAGGAAGAGTTGGAGAGAGTACCTGAGTTCGAGAGTAAGAGAGGGTTCCTGAGTTCCAGAGAAAGAGAGAGTGCTTGTGACGCCGCAAAGAGACAGCAGAGTTCTGTTTGGTGATTAGTTTGTCTTAGTTTATGAATCATTGTTCCTGAATTAAGAAATACAGCTTCCCTGCCCAGCCATTGTCTCAGCATCTCTGTTACCCGCCCGGCTAAAACCTATGAATTTTAACAACAAATGGCGCCCACGTGGACCTGACCTGCGCATCTCTCAGATAAGTAAAGACAATTTGGCTACCTATGCACTATGGCCTTCTCTTCTGCTTGTGAAGAGATCTCCAAAGGCCTCTGCTCTTTTTTCATGAGACTGTTTTGCTGTTTCTGGAACATTTATCTCTGGACCACTCTGTGGTTTCCACTCGCTCGGGCGAACTCAGAACAGCCAGCGGGAATAGCCAGCGGGAGGGAGGCGAGGCGCGGAGCTGCTGTTTCCACCTGGTTAAACAGCCAGCCAGCCGGCTGTGCCCAGACAACCCCGCGCACCGTGCCCGCAGCCCCGCAGCCCCGCAGCCCACAGGAGCCCGATTCCAACACGCAAGAGCCCGAGGCCAGCCCGCAGGAGCCGGATCTCCACCGCGTGGCGCAGGGCACTAGATGTGTGATCCCTCCACACTGCTCAGCCACTGCGAGCAGGGAAGCAGACATGACAGGGCCATGGGGCAAGGCCGCGGCGGCCTATCATGGCTGCCACCCCTGGGCATCTAGGCCCACGCCTTCTACAATGCTGGCCCGCCTGCCCTCTTGCTATAAATTCTGGAACGATCCCGGGCCTCCCGGACCCCCGGGCTCCCTGCCGAAACTGGGCACACGAGATCTCCAGCTGCCGGTCCGGTCTGAAGGCAAACAAGCTGGAGTACACAGAGATTTGTGCAGAGATCGCAACCTGCAATTCCTAGAAGTGAAGCTGCGTGGGAAGCCACCTCCGGATGGTGAACCCCCCCCCCCAACAACTAAGACAGTACAGATTTAAATTCGTGTTTAAAATGACATGTCTTCGTAACAAAGGTTTCTCTCCTCGTATATTAATGACCATGTTTATGTGTATGTTTAAAGTTTGGTAAACAGTAGCTTTAAGGCTAAATTCTTACTAGTCAAAATTAAATGAAAAAGGTTTTCAATGTAATTCTCACAAAGATAAAATTAACTTACATTTAAAGTCTGAGGTAAAAATTAGTTAACAATCAATATATTTTAACTAAGTTAGGCTAAACAAAAGGTTAAATAGACTTGTTGATATGTAAAACTCTCCATTACCTTCTCTATTAGAAATGGTAGATCGCACAGTGGCTATGCTAATTATTCTCATGCCTGAGGTTTCCTTTCCTGAGTACAACGTGACTCCATCTTGAATGGGTGTAACAAAAGGTTAAAAGACATTGTTGCTATGTAAAAGTCTCAAATTCCTTCTCTATTAGAAATATGCTAATAACAAGTTTTGTTTCATAGTAAGTAAATTGCAGCCAGCTGCCTTTGGGACTCTAGGCTGTTCCCCACCCCCATGCAAATGCCCGTCGAGGCAAGTAGCCCCCCAGAGGCAAGAAATGTTTTTTTTAAGCTGATAAAGTTTATCCCACAGAGGCAGATATGGCCCCCTCAGGCCTTCCCTTAGCAACACACTGGTTCTTGTTATTTGCTTGCATGTTTCTCCATGTTTGTGCCAGTTTCTTTTTATAAAAATGCCTGTACAATATAGGTTTCTGTTCACCCCACACCCTTGATACTGTAGCCATTTAGTTAAAAGAAAAGGGGGAATTGTTGTATGCTTTACATTGGGTTCTAGTTCTCCCCCGCCAAGAGAATTGGATCAGTCCAGTTAAATTTCGCAGGCCCGCTTGGCCCTGCCCCGAAGGAACCCCGCCAGAGTTCCTGAGTTGCAGAGGAAGAGTTGGAGAGAGTACCTGAGTTCGAGAGTAAGAGAGGGTTCCTGAGTTCCAGAGAAAGAGAGAGTGCTTGTGCCGCCGCAAAGAGACAGCAGAGTTCTGTTTTGTGATTAGTTTGTCTTAGTTTATGAATCATTGTTCCTGAATTAAGAAATACAGCTTCCCTGTCCAGCCGTCTGTCTCTGGTCGTCTCTGTTACCCGCCCGTGAAGCTAGCCTGCCCGGCTAGAGCTTACGAATTTTAACAACAATTGTATTTACTGTTGAATGTAAAACATTAATTCCCCAATTAAAAAAAAGAAATGGAGTGTCATGGAGCACCTGGTTGAGCACACATGTAGAAATGCACAAGGACCCAGGTTCTAGCCCCAGGTCCCCACCTTCAGGCAGAAAGCTTGGCAAGTGGTGAAGCAGTGTTGCAGGTGTTTCTCTGTCTCTCTCCTTCTATGTCACCTCCTTCTCTCTTGATTTTTGGCTTTTTCTATGCAATAAATACAATAAAGATAATGAAAAAAAGGAATTGGGTATTCATACTTGGGCGTTTTAATTATTACTAAGTAAAGTAAAATAGAAGTGTTTTTTATTTCATTGCAAGGTCATTTTATAATAAAATTTAATGAATTTGTAATTTTTAACTAAAAAAATAGTTAAAAAAATGAAAGTATATGAAAATATTCAAGTTTATTGACAGCAGTGTTTACATAATTTGTGTTATATAAAATTTAATTTGTATGACATTTATAATATTTTTAATATTTCCAATATTTTATTCAGCATAGCCTACTCTCAAAGATGAAAATTAAATCAATCATAAAGAATTGAAGATAATTCTCAGTCAGGTTACTACCACCTCTAAAATAATTAGGTTACTTAAAGTTATATATATTATACTTGAATATATATGAATTGTCAAATCAATCTGAAGAATAAAGTTGAATTAGTTATACTATTAGTTATCAAAATTTATTATAAATTTACATGAAGTATAATATTGGTACAAAGAAATATATATATCAAGGGGTAAAATAACCTCAGTACAGATTCAACCTAGACTATAAGCTAATTTGTGAATTATTTTATCCACGTGGAGAAAACCACATTGTCACTTATCCAGTACACCATGGGGGAGAAATATATTAGTTGATGGTTGGTGTAGTATATAGAAAAGTAAAGGTTTCTTCTTCTTTTTTTTTTTTTCCTCCAGGGTTATTGCTGGGCTCGGTGCCTGCACCATGAATCCACCGCTCCTGGAGGCCATTTTTCCCCCTTTTGTTGTAGCCTTGTTGTGGTTATTATTATTGCCATTGTTGATGCTGTTTGTTGTTGGATAGGACAGAGAGAAACCGAGAGAGGAGGGGAAGACAGAGAGGGGGAGAGAAAGTTAGACACCTGCAGACCTGCTTCACCACCTGTGAAGCCACTCCCCTGCAGGTGGGGAGCGGGGGGGGGGGGGGGGGGCTCGAACCGGGATCCTTACTCAGGTCCTTGAGCTTTGCGCAACATGCGCCACAGCCTGACCTCCTAGGTTTATTCTTTTTTCACGTAAATATCAATTAGTATTATGATTGGAAGAAGTATCACAAGGCTATTGTACACAGTTTTTTTATTTCTCTCCTTTTCTTTTCTTATCTTTACTTATTGGATAGAGACAGCCAGAAATTGAGAGGGTATGGGAGATAGGGAGAGAGATAGAGATACTCGCAGCCTTGCTTCGTCTCTCCTGAAGCTTTCCCCCTGTAGGTGGAAACTGGGAGCTGGAACCCAGATGTTTGTGCATTGTTAGCATATGCACTCAACCAGGGCCCTCTTATTTCTTCATGATAGGTGGTAGATGATGGCACACCTAGTTTAACACTCACCTTATTATGCACAAGGACCTGAGTTCAAGCTCATGTTCCTTGCCTGATGAAGTGGTTGATTTGTCATGTAGGCACAAATTAAATCTCAGCAATAAGGTTGATGCCCGCAAAAAAATTAATATAAAAATAAACTCACACAGCTTTTATAAGGGCACTTAACATTTTTTATGAACACGGAGTAGATAAAACATTTACTTTGTGTATAAAATGGTTCACAAACTTGTAAAATCACAGGGATATAGTTCTTCAGCACTCCAAATATCAAGGTTCTGTTGGTCAAGACTTTTAAAAATTAAGTGTACAAGCATATAAATCAAAAGTGGGTATATTAACAATTCAAATTATATATTCAAATTCAACAATTATCATTTTTGTTTACCTTTATATTTCCAGCCCTGGTGCCACAGTCTGTGGTACCCTATTTGTAATATGTGATTCTCAAAACTAAAGATTTCTTATTCCTCCTCTGTTTGAATCCCATGAGTTGTATGCTTTTCAAAGGCAGACAAGTTAAACAACAAATACCTGGGGTCAGGTGGTAGTGCAGAGGTTAAGTGCAAGTGGCACCAAGCACAGGGATCAGTAAGGATCCAAGTTGGAGCCCCAGATCACTTCACAAGGGGTGAAGCATATCTGCAAGTGTCTATCTTTCTCTTCCCCCTCTGTCTTCCCCTCCTTTCTCATTTTCTCTCTGTTCTATCCAACAAAAGCAATAACAGTAATGACAACAAGGGCAAAAAAAAATGGGAAACAATGGTCTTCAGGAGCAGTGGGTTCATAGTGCAGGCACAGAGTCCCAGCAATAACCCTTGAGGTAAAAATAAATAAATAAATAAACAAATGAATAAATATTTCCTCAGTTGTTATCCACTCAAGTTAGAATATAATATTTAAGTAATAATTGTTTGTTGAAGTAATGAATAATATGTTTGCAAACATTAACTGGTTGTATTTATGAGCAAGTAGTTGAGGTAAATATTTTATATTTTAAATACTTTAAGTTTTATTGAATTCATCTGTTTGAGTAACCATGATTTATATATCCTAATACTGAATTTTTATCTTCTTACTTCTTATAATAGTTCTTAATCATTCTCCAATATCAGTTGTTGTTGGACTCTGCAGTTTCTCATTTTTGGACACCTTTGCATTTTTAGTGTCCTTCAAATGCACTGAGAACAATCGTGCTCAGAGTCTTTGCACAGGGTGCTCCTTTTTGATTGACATATCCCTGCTTCCTGAAGGCTGTTTGTCCTATTTCCTGGATTCTATTAATACTCTTCAACTGTCACCTTTCAAAAGCTGAAGAGATACTTCATGGGTAGGATGCCTACATTGCATCCCAGAAAATCCTCATTTGAGCCCTTGTACTACTGGCAGGTGCTATAACAGAGGAAACCTTATGCTATGGTTTCTCATCCCTCTTTCTGTGCCTCTCCATGTGAGTGAAAAAAAGTGACTCAGAGCAGTAAAAAATTGCATTAGAGGGCCCAGTTCCATCATAAAACTGACATCACTTTCTTAGAGTGAGGGTTTTCCTGAATTTTCATCTAAAATGGTGCCAGTGCATTCTTCTGATTCCTAGTCAAATGTGTTATCCATTGCATCACCGGCCCTAGCCTCTGCCAGTGCATTCTTATTCTTTACTTCATATTTTCATAGTATTTATGAAGTTTTATACAAACACTCTCTTGTGCGTTCTCTCCCTCTCTCTCTCTCTCTCTCTCTCTTTCTCTCTCTTTCTATCAGAAATGTTGAATGGACTTTGTGCCTGGGAGACTCTGAAGTTCTTGGTCACAATTTTTTTTCCATATTACAAACAAATTTATTTAGTCATGGAACCAAAATGCAAGTTCAGATATTCTCTGTCTAGAGAAAATAGTCATTCTTATGTTATCAGTGATCGGTTATATGACATTAAATCTCTGATTCTGAGTACATGTAATCATAAATAAATACATGTATTCTATACTCTTACTTAATAAAAATAGGTCAAAACAATGTCATACTCATTTGATTCTTTATATATAAGTATAGTTTATTTTACAAGGTAAAATGTCAATGGTGTGTAATAATGAAATTATGTTAATAAAAATGAATATGTAAAAAAACAATAGTTACTAATAGAAAATTGGCTTCTCCCAATATATTGCCTGGTTCTCTGGTTGCATTACCAGGAGAGAATAAAAAATGTGGGATTATGTGAAAGCATGGTAGATCTTAGAGGAACTCTCCCCATCCTTGGGATGGAGGTCTGGAAAAACACCTCACTTGTCAGTCTCTCCCTTCCAGGGATGGAACTAAGAGGGAAAGTTTCCATGACTCAGTTTCCTTTTGTTGGTCTCTCAAGCATCACAAAGGCCTGCAACCTCTCACAGTTAACTCATTCCCCTGCTAGCAGACCAAATGGCTGCCTGCTTGCAAATCCCCTTAGAGTTCACTACGCTTACTACAAGTTCACCACCTTTTGACCACACACATAAGCATACTCCATCACAGCCTTACCAGTACCCTGGCAGTGAGACCCCCACACCTTATTTCCTTGTCCTTTGATATTTATGATTTACATCAAGATCTGCCCTTCTCTGCTTCATTTCACTCTGCTGGCCTGTTTTTCTTAATACCTTTAGTTAATTAACATGTCTTGCATCATGGAAACTAATTGCTCTGACCTTTTGTTATCTCATCAATTCTCATCATTCCTACCCCTCCCCACCATAGGGGTATCTGACCTTTGGGACCCTGTGATTACTGACATATGTGAAAAATGTCCTTTGTTCTACTTGCAATATAAGTTGTCCTTCTCAGAATAAAGTTGTAAGTTCATACCTGAGCTTCCCCTGCCACTTCTTTCTACATCACGTGGTCACTAGAACCTGTGATGGGAAGGCCAGCGGCTTACCTCTGTTGTGAGGCCGCCTAAGTGAGCACCAGCAAAAAATATAAATATCTTTATTAGTGATTTAATAAATGTCAGTGATGTGTAGTGACAAAATTATGTTAATAAATAAAATGAATGTTTAAAAAACAATAGTTACTAATAAAAAATTGGTTTCTCCCAGTATATTGCCTGGTTCTCTGGTTGCATTATCAGGAGAGAATAAAAAATATATTTTTATTAGTGATTTAATAATGATTAACAAGATTGTAAATAATAGTGGTACAACACCACACATTTCCCAACACCAGAGTTCCATGATGCATTTGATGCATTGGAATTTTCACTATTCTTTATCCATTATAGACAAATATTCTTTATAGGGTGCAGAAGGTGTCTAACTTCTGTAATAGCTACCCTTCTGAACATGGATGTCGGCAGGTTGATCCATACACCCAACCTGTTTTTATCTTTCCTTAGTGAGATAGAGCTCTGGAGTGTTGTGCTTCTGGGACACATTGTTGGATGAACATTTTTTTTTTTTTTTAAGAGTTAGAGTTAGAACTACAGATCCATTACTCCTGGTGGCCATTTTATTCTGCACCCACACACCCCCAACCATTTTTGTTTTGACAGAACAGAGATAAATTGAGAGGGGAGAGTGACATAAAGATAGAGACAGAGATATAGATGGATGATCCTTGATAGATAAATAGACAGACAGACAAAGAGACAGATAAATAGGTAGAGAAAGGCACTTTCTGACATGCTTTATTACTCCTGAAAGGTCTTCACAACTTCATGTAGCTTTTGTTAATATCCCAGTTTTTTTTAATTGATATGTACTTTTTTAGTTTTTTTTTATTATCTTTATTTATTATCAGATAGAGACAGTCAGAAATCAAGAGGGAAGGGGAAGATAGAGAGGGAGAAAGACAGAGAGACACCTGCAGCCCTACTTCACCACTCATGAAGCTTCCCCCTGCAAGTGGAGACTGGGGGCTCTAAGCTGGGTCCTTGTGTACTGTAACACATGTTCTCAACCAGGTGTACCACCATCTGGTCCCAATTTCCCAAATTTATAAGGTTCTGACTACCATCTCACTCCATAAGATTTTATTTTTGGGAGTCGGGTGGTAGCACAGCGGGTTAAGCACAGGTGGCTCAAAGCGCAAGGACTGGCATAAGGATCCCGGTTTTAGCCCCTGGCTCCCCACCTGCAGGGGAGTCACTTTACAATCAGTGAAGCAGGTCTGCAGGTGTCTATCTTTCTCTCCTCCTCTCTCCATTTCTCTCTGTCCTATCCAACAATGACTACAACAATAAAAAAAAATTAAAGATTTTATTTTCATTACCATTGTCCATATTAGCTTTATGTTCTGTATATATTCTCTAAAAACTAAATATTTACATCCTTCCAGTATTCATTTGATGAAGGCTAATTCCCAAAATAACTATACTTGGAAACAAGGTCTTTAAAAATTAATTAAGTCATGTGGATGTTGCTGGAATGAGTGCTCTTATAAGCAGATATCTAGTCTCTCTCTGTATCCATGTGAATAAATAGCAAGATGGTCATATGATTAACCACAAAGTTCTCATCATATGATAGATAAAATAGGACTTTAATTTTCCATCTTGGGGAGGAAAAAAAAGTATTTGTTATTATACCACCCATACTATTGCAATTTGTTATAAAAGGCCTATTGACTAAAACTATGTCCTTTATTGCATATTGTCACATTGTGAGAGTCCTTAAGATTTAACAATATAGTATAAAGGCTATAGGGAAGTTTATTTACATGTTAACATTCCTTATCACTTACCTGTACAAGGATCAACATTTAATTAATAGCTATTCAAGTTATGAATAATACATTTGAAAACATTGATTTGTGTTATTTATGGGCAAATGTTTGCGAGGTCAGTGTCTTCTGTTTTAAATACTTTCATTTGTATTGGGTTTATTTGCTTAACTGACCATGTCTTACATATCCTAGTACTGTATTTCTTGTTTTCTACTTTTTGCCCATTTATTTTAATTAAGCCATTATAGTGTCATTAATCATGCATTTTTCATTAGATCTGATGACCCATACTTCATAGCAATATTCAGGGATGCTAATACACATATATTTTACCTCATAGTTAATGAGAAAAAAAAAAGATTCAAAAACATAAGCTAGTTACATATAGAAATCTTAGTGTTATGTTAAAATTAAATATGCAATTTATATCCAAGTACATAGTACACTACTTAAATTGGCTACTAAAACTAGAAGAAATAAACATCATTACTGGCACTCATTGCAAAAGGAGTACTTTTAGTAGTTTAATAATAATAGAGGAAATTACATGTTCCCTGGCTCTGAGAAACACTGATTAAAAGATGGAGTTTTACTACTAGTCATTTTTAGATAAATTAGTGTTCTTCATTATCTTAATTTTTACAAAATCAAAATGAGTTATATCAACTTGTAATTATTAGTGAAATTACTCAATCAAAGTAATGTAAAATAAAGATTAAATGCAGCATCTTATTTTTGTGCAGTGTTCCAGGAAGAAAACGAAGTTTGTATTTGAAAGCTCAAAATTAAAAGTGGAGTCTTTTGTACAGACATCAAGAAACTATTGAATATAAAACATTTAAAAATACTTATTTCATGAGAAAAGGAGAGAACAGTAAAGCACTACTGCAAGTCCTGTGTTATCTACTGAGTCATCTCTACAGACATAGAAACTAAGCACTCCAAAAGAAGTTCTAGTGTACAAAAAGTGGAGTTGTATTAAATTATAGTAATTAACATTTTTATTAATGCTTCTTTTATATTTTAATTTTTAATTTTATTTGAAGCATGTTCTGAACGTACTTGAGAAACTACTAAAATACATAAAAATCAGCAATCAGTAATTTTATTTGATGTTAAGTAAATAATGACTTCTTTTTTTATTTACCTACTTTAGTCTTGCATAAAGAAGTGCACATAATTAAATAAATTAGAGAATTAACTATTCAAGTCTTAATGTTATATATATATAAAAACGTGTTTTTTAGAACTTAAAATGTTCAGTGTATTTTTCTCCTGTATTATTGAGTTAGTAGTGATTTCTAAGACTTTAAGTTAGTAAGAGTAGGATTTAACCGTTCTCCTTCCATCCAAAGGTTGTTCCCTACTTTGACTCCCATATGGTGAAATTGAAAGCTCTCCTCTCCCCAAAGTTCTTTATTTGCATCCAATGCACAAATCCAGTCCAAATACTACAGTGTGTTTCCTTTGTCTGTTCTTATTTCTCAGTACTGTCTATGAGTGAGATCATCCCACATTCATCCTTCTTTGCTGGCTTATCTTACTTAACATAATTCCTTCAAGCTCCATTCAAAATTATATGAAGAAGGAGGATTCATCATTCTTAAAAGCTGAGTATAGTGGGCAGGGGTAGATAGTATATTGGTTATGCAAACAGACTGTCATTCCTGAGGCTTTGAAGTCCCAGGTTCAGTCCCCTGCACCATCATAAACCAGAGCTGATCAGTGCTCTGGTAAAAAAAAAAAAAAAAAAAGAGTATTATAACATTGTGTATATATACAACTTTTTCAACAGCTCATCAGGAAACAAACAAAATTTAACTAAAATACTAAGTTTGAATAATAAAAACATAGTAGCATATCAAAGATTCCAGCTGCATTTTCTTCCTAAATTTTCAGTTATTTTCATTGCATCAAAATAAGCTCTATTGTTCTTTTACTAAATTATTTGGTAAAATTCATTTATAAGTTCTTAACATTATAGCTGCTTTAAAGTATAGGTAAAAACAAACTGCCTCATCCTAAAATTAAGGTTTTTACATCTATCTGTATTTTGTTTTTAACCCCTTCACAATATTCCTCTGGTCAGAATATTGTCAAATGACAATATGTAGACTCATTTCTATATTTTTGGGACTTTTCAGTTAGTCTTATTATAATCTTGTACTGTTTTTACTATTACTACTAATCTTTTGGTTATTACTAAGTCTTAGGTTAATTCCACTGTGGTCTGAGAAGATTCTTGGGATAATTTCAATGCTATTGAATTTGCTGATGCTGTCTTTGTGACCTAACAGATGGTTTATCCTTGAGAATGATCTATGTGGACTTGAGCAGAATGTATATTCCAGTTTCTTGGGGTGAATGATTCTGAAAATGTCCAATAGTTCTAGTTTATCTATCTCCTCACTTAGCTCCCTTGTTTCTCTATTGATTTTCTGCCTGGATGATCTGCCAAGGTGAGAGTGTGGTTTTGAAGTCCCCTACTACTACTGTGTTGCTGTTAATATATTGCTGTATGTCTTTAAGTAGATGGTTTGATGTATTTAGCTGGCTTCTCATTAGATGCATAGATGTTAATAACTGTTAAGTCCTTTTGATTGACTGATCCTTTGAGTAATGTCCATCCCTATCTTTTCTAATTATATTTATTTTAAAGTTTATCATGTCAGATATGAGAATAGCTGTTCCTTTCCTTTTTTGTGGTCCATTAGCTTGTATGATAGTTTTTGATCCTTTCACTTTGAGTCTGTTTTTGTCTTGTTGAGTTAGGTGGGCTTCCTGTTGACAACATATTGTTGGGTTGTGTTTTCTGATTCATCTTCCTACTCTGTGCCTTTTAATGGGTGAATTCAGGCCATTGCCATTTATTGACAGTATAGATTGAAGATATTTTAACGCCATTCTCGCAGATTTTAGAGTGTTCTGATATACGGCATACTTATGGTGGTCTGACTATTCGTAGGAGAACTTTCAGAACTTTTTTCAGGGCAGGCTTGGTGATAGTTGATTTTTTCAACTGCTGCTTGTCTGAGACAGTTTTTATGCCTCCATCTAGTCTGAATGACAGTCTAGAAGGATACAGTAGTCTTGGTTGAAGCACTCACTAGATATCTTGCCATTCTCTTCTGGCCTGTAGTGTTTATGTGGAGAAGTCTGCTTCAGGAAAACCATACTTCTGGTTTTCCTCTGTAGGTGACTCTGTTTTTTCTCTTGCAGACTTCAGGATCCTTTCTTTATCCTTATTCCTTTCCATTCTAAATATGATGTGTCTTTATGTCTTTAAGTCTTGGTTAATTCTGATTGGGACCCTCTAGGCTTCTTGAACCTTTATGTCTTTTATGTTGTCTAGACTAGAGAAGTTCTCAGCTATTATGTCCTGCAGAATGCTTTCTTCCCCTCCCTCTCTTTCTTCCTCTGGTAAGCCAATAATGTGTATATTCTTTCTTTTGAAGTCATCCCATAGGTCTTTGTAGTTATTTTCAGTATTCCTTAATCTCTTTTTGAAATCTCTTACTTCTTTTTTAGTTGTCTCTAATTCATCCTTGATCTTGCTAATTCTGTCTTCAGCCTCATTTATTCTATTATCTTTCCCCTCTATTGCTTTCTGGAGTTCATCTATTCTGTTACCCTGTTCTGGTACTGTTTTAGCTTGTTCAGCTAGTTGTGTTCTTAGCTCAGCTATTTCAGCTTTCTAATAACCTTGGGATAATTAGTGTTTTCTTCCAGAGTCTCATTTGTTGTTTCTGCATTTCTTATGACAATTCTTTCAAACTCTTTACTCAGTCCTATGACAATTTCCTTACCTAGTGTTTGGATGTTGACCTCATTGTTTTGTGCTTCAACCTTTGCTGTACTTTTGTCCTCTGTTTCATTTCTCCAATATTTCTTCTTGTTGGTTTAATCATTCTATATAGTATGTTATGAAGAGCCTCTCTCAGTACTTTTCAAATTACTGATCACTCTTGCTGGATTGACTTGAGTCTAAGTAAGGTACTTAGGGAGTTCAAAGTTGTGGAAATTAACTGTTATTTCAATATTATTTCACTTCCTGAGTTGGAGAACAGAGGCTGTTAAAAGTCTCTTTTGTTCTTTTTCTTCCCTGTAGGCTATGGGAATCTGAGGGCTATTAAACTATAAGTAGGCTTCTCACACCCCAAGGATCCAACGCTCTAGGGTCAATTCAGCTTCTTTGCCAAACTGGTCAGCACTGCTGGGCCCTGTGAGTTTCTAAACAAGTCTTGTTTATAGTCTGTAGTTTCTGAGGCAATTATTCACCATGTTCTCATCAGGAGCACAGTGTGGAAAGGCTTGTACTATACAGCCCTACTGCTAGGCCACTGAGGTGTAGCCCTTCTCCTGAGTTCCTTGGTCAGTTCTCTGTTCCCAGATGTCAGCACAAGTCCTTCCCTTTGCTGCTCCAGCCTGCTCCAGTTGCATCTGGTGAGTCTTAGGGGAGTCCCCTCCTCCCTGAAGCAGTCTTTTTGTTGGTAAAACAGACTGGTGGTGGTGCTTCAACTGGCAAGCTGCTGGACTGTTACCAGTATCTCAATCTCTCCTTAGGCTCCTCCCTGTCCAAGAGGCACATGTGTTTGCACTCACTGGTGGTTTAGTGGGTTCCTGAAGTCATTCTAGTCCTGCCTTGTTGTGGTCCCAGGTGGTATCCTTTGGTATTCCTAGTTCAATCTTGTACTGTTTTTGAAAGAATAATTTTTTAATATTTATTTATTTTCCCTTTTTGTTGCCTTTGTTGCTTTTCAGTGTTGTAGTTATTGATATCATCATTGTTGGATAGAACAGAGAGAACTGGAGAGAGGAGGGGAAGACAGAGAGGGGGAAAGAAAGATAGACACCTGCAGACTTGCTTCCCTGCTTGTGAAGCAAACCCCCTGAAGGTGGGGAGCCAGAGGCTCGAGTTGGGATCCTTACACTGGTCCTTGCACTTTGCACCACATGTGCTTAACCCACTGTGCTACCACCCAGCCCCTGAAAGAATAATTTAACTAGAATCTTTACCCTCCAGATTATAGTCTATTTTGTTGAGTAAAGCTTTTAAAACAAAAACTTCATCTATGGTACTTATGTTATCTGAAAAAATTTTATATGTAAAGAATGTCAATTTGTGTTTTATGATTTTATCAGGAGAAAAGGGGTAATGGTTTACAATAAAGTTGTTGACATGTAGGTACTATTTCTCATCTCACCATGGTAGTTGCTGCAAAACATTCTCAACCACAACCTAGTTCCTTTTCTACCAACATGCACTAGGACCTCAACATTCTCTTTATTTAGTCTTTCCCTTTACTCTCTAGCATATGTTGCTCTGTTCTTTCTCTTTACCACTTTCATTAAATAAATTCTTTTAAAAAAACAGTATATTGATTTTAGTTTCAGAAAATACACACTGCTTGAATAGAAATTCAAGTTGCATGATGCTTTCAATACTAGGTGGAAAATTATCTAGTTGTTTTTAAAACATATAGATCAAATGAGTATTTACTATGTATATATATATATATTTAAGTATTTATATAACATAAAATGATATATGTTTTATAATATATTTTAATCAATTACAATGTATGTTAATTTTCTTCCTAACACCAGACAGCTATATATGTTATTAATCTGGGTACATATTTAATAAAAATAAGATTATTTTATAAAGTCATAAGTAAAATACTTTCCTGGGGCTATATATATATTTGTCAATATTGTTAGAATAATTTTTCATAAGGAATAAGGAATTTTTTCTGTTCAAATATCAAGATTTCCCCCCCAGTTTTATTTTTTAACCAATATTAGTATAGGTTCTTGCTAAAAATGTATATACAACTAACATGTACCTAAAGCAGTAAAGAAGAAGGTATGTGTATTATAACACAGAAGTGGTATTTAAAACACAATTTTACATAATTAAAAGCAAGTCTAGATTTTTTCATTGTTTAATAAAATGTTTAGATTTTAATTAAATAGTGAAATGTAATGGCAAATTCAGTCAGATGTATCATATATCATATCCTTCCTCCTTTCCTTCCCTCCCTCCCTCCTTCAGTCCATCTTCCCCTTCCCTTCCCTTCCCTTCCCTTCCCTTCCCTTCCCTTCCCTTCCCTCCACTTCCCTTCTCTTTTCCTTCCTTCCTTCCTTCCTTCCTTCCTTCCTTCCTTCCTTCCTTCCTTCCTTCCTTTCTTCCTTCCTCTTTTTGTTTTACCAGAGCACTGCTCAGTTCTTACTATAGTAGTGCTGGAAATTGAACCTAGGATCTATATTGCTTCAGGCATCAAAGTCTGTTCTGCCATACCTATTGCTACCTCCTCAACCTTGATATCTGATTTTTCTCTCTGCTTATTTTGTACATATGTAAGTCTTTTTTGTCTTTAAATTTCAATAGTTTTTAATGTCTCTTTATTCCTCAAATTGAAAACATAAAATTTATTTTACTGTCTTTGAATGAGTAATTTTAATTATAAAATAGCATTTGACTTCTAATTATAGAGGTTATTCCAGTTCTTTCAGTCTTGATTTATTAAATATCAGTAAGCAATAGTTTGTCATGCTAATCCTTCTATGTTGATTCAGTTAGAGACTAATATGTGTGTGTGCTTAACGAAAAAGTGAAACATTTTAAAAAAGTAAATCATTAGCATTGTAAGTGATTAATGAATATTCTCATTCCGATTTCACGGATGTAGGGAGCTTTCAATAGCATTTCTCAACTGTTACAAGAATGCGCAATATTTTTGAAACTCATCATAGAACTTGATCATACAACAAGAACTGACTACCAAGTCTAAAAAGTGACAGTGATTACAAGGAGAGAAGTCAAACCTTTCCATGGAATATGAATTATGAAATTAAATACAGATACAGTTTAGCTAATCTTGCTGATGAATTAAAGCTGAGTATAGACTGGAGAAACTAAAAAAGTTATCGCTTGCAGTTTATTTTTCCAGAAATTCCATCATTTACTGATAACAAATAATTGTGAAAGAACCCCAAGAAGTGTCTGATAGTACATATCATGGGAGTAAACAACTATATAGATAGGTCAAGAGACACTTTTGAGATGTCTCTTCTATCTCCACTATGGAATTAACACTTTAATCTTCAGTAAAACATGCAATAGTACTAATGACTCATACACTGATAACAAACAAACGTAAAACCTGCCACAACAATCATAGAAGGAATAGAAATAATCTAGACTTGATATATAGCTCAGTGGTAGAGCATCCACCTCAAATGCCCTAGGTTTGGTGCCAAGCATGACCAGGAAAAACAAATAAATAAAGGAAATAAAAAAATTTTTAAAAATGTATTCTTGGAAAAGAAAATATATTAAACATTAATTCCATGAATGTAATCAATAATCAATGTATCTCTCAAATGGAGGTCACATTTCACTTGTTTTGCAATCCATCATCTTTTTCCATTTCCTTATACTAGTCTTCAACTGAAATTAGTATTTTAATAAAAATATCATCCCACTGTTGCATTGTGAATATGAAATGACACTGCTAAATATAGTTAAAAATTTGAAGTCATATTATTGACTTTAGTTTAATGATAACAGTATATGTTGATGGTATTTGATTTTTTTAGCAACTAAATTTTGTAGCATTTATAACATACTTTTTCTGTTGCAGGATTGTCTCTTATTTATCTTTATGTACTATACAACCATTGTACTTATTAATTAAATATCAGTCATGGTAACAAGGGAAGATAAGATATAGAAAGTGACTATATTGTTTGTCAATAATTATGTTTTCTGAGAGTAAAAAGTCACTTTTCCAACATGTTTCAGCTAATTGAAAGTATATATCTTTTTTTTTTTCAGCTTTGGAGAAGTACAATTCACAAATAAGTAGATAGTTAAGGTGTACAATTGAATGACTTGATATACATATGCTTTGTTAAAATAATCATCTCTATCAAATTAATAAAGTCCCATGACCTCATATACTTAACATAGTGTTTCCCTCTGTGATGAGAACATTTAAGATATTCTCTCAAGCAAATTCCAAGAATGAAATAGATTGTTGTTAACAATATTCATGTTAATTTACTCTCTAGAATTTAGCATTTACTATTGAATATTTGCACTTCTTGACACAAACATTTACTACTTCCAGTCCCAATAAATCATTTATACACTGACCATGCATTTATACAATATCCTAGTATATTCATTTATTTTTATGATAATTTATATGAATGAATGAACATATACAATTATAAAAAGGTGTTCTTCTATTAGAGAGGAGAATATCCAGCTCCAGATCAGTTAGACAGTGTTTTCCTTTCCAAACATGAGGGTAATAATTTGTGGAAGAGCATTTAATGTTTAATCAATGTTTATGAATTGATTGAGTCTCTATTGAATTGATTTTGAATTGATGTTTGCCCACTGGTAAAATGAAATTGTTACAAAATATTGAATATATGTGTATTTAACTCTAAAGATTTCATTTTCATACCATAGTTTTTACCTGTATTTTTTTAGCATTTTCATGGTAACAGTGCTTTTATATAATATTTAAAACCATTTATGGAATAAACTTATTTTAACATATAAAACATTGCAACTAAATATACAAATTCACATACGAGATGAGAGATTTTGGAAAAAACATTATGGAACCAACAAAACCTAGTATTACGAATTTATTTACTAAATCAGGAGACTAGGGACTGAGCACATATGGTTTACCTCATGCATTTTGATTTGTGAGGACTGGGATTCGAGCCCCTGCTCCATACCTTCATAAGAGAAAGTATCAGATCACTCTCTCTCTCTTTCACTCTCCCAATAAAAATAAATGAAACTACTGATACACTGAGTAATGAATGAAATAATCTTGAAAACATATTACATGAAGGAAGACAGTCACAAAGAATATGTACTACATATTTATGACTTTATTGAACTTGTATTATAAATGAGTTTGGGGGGAAATTCAAAACTTATTTTAAAGTTCATGTATAACAAAAGAAGGAACTGAGAAAAGCTTCATAGATTTGAGTAAAGGTATACCTTCCTAACATTGATACTTACTTTTCTCCCAAAGTGGTAAAAATAACAGGGCTACATGGTGGCACACTTGGTTGAGTGCACATGTTACAATGCATGAGGACCTCAGTTCAAGTCCCCACTACCCACCTGCAAGAAAAAAGCTTTGCACATGGTGAAGCAGTGTTTCAAGTGTCTCTTTGTTGCCCTCTCTATCACCCACTTCCCTCTTGATTTTGGGCTGTCTTTATCCAATAAATAAAGATAATAAAAAAATTGAAAAAAGTAATAAAATTAACTTTTTAGCAGTTCACAGATAAATTACACATACTCAGTTAAAGTTATACACAATTCCAAAATCCAATCAGACACTTATCAACCCTGCAGAACTGTCTAGTAAAAGCCTTATACACTGAAGAAAGGATGATCTTTTCAATATGGCATTTTTGAAAGTCAGAGTACAATAGGCTGTTCTTAAAAGATTAACTAAACTCTCTTCTTTACAATATACACAATTAAGATATATGACATGTCTATACTGTAAAAATAAAAACAAGAATTTTAGGAACTTGAAGTAGAATTGTGAGGGTTTTTTATTTTATTTATTTTATTTTATTTTATTTATAAAAAGGAAACATTGACAAAACCATAGGATAAGGGGGGGGGTACAACTTCACACAATTCCCACCACCAGATCTCTGTGTCTCCTCCCCTCCCCTGATAGCTTTCCTATTATTTCAACATCTGGGAGTATAGACCCAAGGTCATTGCGGGATGAAGAAGGTGGAACAGCTGGCTTCTGTAACAAATTTCCCTTTGAACATGGACATTGACAGGTCGATCCATACTCCCAGCCTGCCTCTTTCTATTCCTAGTAGGGTGGAGCTCTGGGGAAGCTGAGCTCCAGGACACATTGGTGGGGTTGTGTCAGGAAATTGTGGGGATGTGGTTGAGCTTGGCTGGCTCACAAAGCACCCAGCATTCCTGATACTATGGCCTATCTACATAATCACTGTTTTGCCTGAAAGATCCCCACCCATTCCATTCCTTTGATCTATCTTCTTTCTACCCTCAAGACACACCCTGCCTCCAGGGCATTAGTATTAATCCTACCAGTTGAAACCTTAGCAACAGTTGCTGGGGAGGTCCATACCATTCTCGGACCCATTTTGCCTTTCTCCACCCCTTTCCTAACCATGTATGGTATTCTCAAGCCACTTCCATTTCTGTCTTGTCTTTTCCATGTCCCTACCTGAAGGAGGGCAGGCAGGCAGACTGAGAGGCTGATACCGGCCATTGCAGTTGGCGCCATGTGGCTTAACCAGGTGTGCTACCACCCAACTCTGGGGCGTTCGAATGAATAAAAATTTGTATTGCTTTGCTGCTATGAGCTTAGTCCCTGGGTCATCTCTCTCACATGCAATGTTAGCTTGACAGGGTTGTTTCTCCAGGAAAATCTGGTTGGCATCATCTGGAGCCTGGTGGCTGAAAAGAGAGTTAAAATAAAATGCCAAACAAATTATTGACCAATCATGAACCTAAAGGCTGGAAGAGTGCAGATGAAGAGTTGGGGGGGGGGGTTGTTGTTTTCTAGATAGCTAGTAGGCATATTTTAGTCATATTCTAAAGGGGCTGTGGCTACACTTTTTTTTCCCCCTGAGCCTGAAATCTGATATGCAGGTGGATACAAGTTATTGTCTGGGGAGATGATGTCATGGCTAGAAAAAGAACAGAAAGCAGATTAGGGAAGAGAGTAGCTCCTAAATATGGGAAAGGGCTATAAATATTATTGACTGTAAATTCCATCAATTTGATGTGCTATGGGGCCCATATTCAGCTTAAGAGCCTATGTGACCTCTGCATCCCTGTAGATCTAAGCTCACATTCTGTGGTCATGAGTAGGAACACTCCAAGCTGCCCCAGTATCGACCCATGTTCCTCAGGTGTAACAAAGCGTATGTTCTCCATCCTCCCTTTGGAGAATGGAACATTCTCTATCATTGTTGATTCAAGTTGAGAGCAAGGTCCTATGGGGGCCCATAGAGGGGTCTATTCTGTTGTTTCTGATAGAAATGACTGGTAACAATGGAGAAAGGGATTTATTTGAGGTGTAGGCCCATCATTTCTCTTTGGGACTCTTAGGACTCTTCCAATAGGGCCCCAGCTGATGGGGTGGCCTGATAGTGAATAAAGAGTCATCATTAAAGTATTCCAGTGTCTTGCCCTTATTCAGTTTTTGTAGTCCTTGTTTTGATAAGATAGCTTGGGAGTGAGTGAGGAAAGTATAATAGGAACTAGGTGAGGAGGGTATCTAAGTCTAAGTAGACACTATCTCATTATGAACTTCATACTGACTCACTGAAGACTATTGTGTACTTTTGCTTTCAGGTATATATTTTGCCCTAAGTTATGAATACATGTGAACATATGCCCTATCTCATGGGACCTGGTATAGGTTTGGGGACTTTGTTAGCAATTGAACTGCCTGGAATGGATTTAGAGAATACTATGAATACTATATATTTTTTAATGTGAAGCTGGGAAAAGGAACATGCCAAGAGATTTAAAACAAAATATAATTTTGTGGGTCAGGCAGTGGCATGCTCAATTAAGCTTATATACCACCATGTGCAAAGATTCTGGTTAGAACCCCACTCCCCACCTGCAAGGGTGACACTTCTCTAGCAGTGAAGCAGGTCTACAAGTCTCTCTCTCTCTATTTCTATCTATCTATCTATCTATCTATCTATCTATCTATCTATCTATCTCTGTGTGTGTGTGTGTGTATGTGTCTGTCTGTCTCCCCTCCCCTCTCAATTTCTCTCTGCCCTGTCAAATAAAGAAAGAAAATAAAAGTGGAAAAACTGGCCTCCAGAAATGGAAGATTCATAGTGCTGGCACCTAGCCACAGCAATAATTGGGTGCAATTAATATATATATATTTTTCCCTTTTCTTGCCCTTTTTATTGTTGTTGTTATTGATGTCATTGTTGGATAGGTCAGAGAGAAATCGAGAGATGAGGGGAAGACAGAGAGGGGGGAGAGAAAGATAGACACCTGAAGACCTGCTTCACTGCCTGTGAAGCTACTCCCCTGCAGATGGGGAGCAGGGGTCAAACCGGGTTCCTTAAGCGGGTACTCGGCGCTTGTCACACATGCGCTTAACCAGCTGCACTACCACCTGACTAGTGGCCATAATTTTTTAATTAAAAAATTTGTGACCCAGGGTGTGGTGTGGTGGATAAAGAATTTAATTTTTAAGCATGAGGTCCTAAGTTCAATCCCCATTAGCGCATGTACCAGAGTGTCTGGTTCTTCCTCTCTCTTCTCCTATCTTTCTCATAAAAACATAATTAAAAATAATTTTGATCATTTCACATTTTATAATTTTAATCCCATTTTATATTTTTGTATCCCTGACTAATTACTGTAACTTAGTTAATTTTATTACCTTTTCCATTTAGTGTTCAAGTTGATGTGATCTTATTATAATGTTAAATTCACTATCTACATATAAACACCAGTTCTGGTCACTAGGTACTCATTTCCTATCATACTTTTTATGGGACCTCTTTTTGTTCATTTTTCAAGTTTCTTTCTTTGTAATTTATTCTATATGCAGCTTTAGATTTGTTGTGCCCATGGGAAGATGTAACTTTACATTCCTGTTATGAACCCCTAGTTTCATCTGCTCTATTTACACCTTTGGGTTCCTGATATTAAACAATTTGTTCTGTTTTATATCTTACCATCATTCAGCCACCAAGTTTCAGACACTACCATGATGTCATCCTGAATTCCCTGGGCAGACAACCTCATCAATATGTCACAGAACCATACCTCTCCAGAACCCTACCCAACTAGGGAAAGAGAGAAGCAGGTTGGGGTATGAATCAACCTGCCAATGTCCATGTTCAGCAGAGAAGCTATTAAAGAAGACAGACTTCCCACTACTGTTATATTGCATGTAGAAATCAAGTAAACTAATCCAAGTATAGATAAGTAAATCATTCAAATATAATTACCAAGTTTCCAACATATTTTTAAAGTTTTTTTTTTTCCTTTCTTTTTATTTTACTGCAGCCAGGATTATTGTTGGGGCTCATTGCCAGCACTATAAATACACCATTCCCTGACACCATTTTCCCCATTTTTTTTCTTTCTTTCATATTTTTATTATATAGTGCAGAGAGAAATTGAGAGAGAGGAGGGGAGATAGAGAGGGAGAAAGAAAGATAGAAACCTGAAGATCTGCATCACTACTCTTGAAGCTGGCCCCCTGTATGTAGGGAGAAGAGCTTAGAACCTGAGTTCTTTCTCTTCCTAATATGTGTACTTAACTGGGTGCATTACCTCCAGGACCTGGATTTTTTTCATTGCGACCACAGATATTATTGGGTCTCAGTGCTTGCACAACAAATCCACCACTTTCAGTGACCATGTCTTTCTCTTTTATTCCTTTCTTTTATTTAATAGGACAGAGAGAAATTGAGAGGCTAGGGCAATATCTAGAGGGAAGGAGAAAGAGAAACACCTGCAGCACTACTTCTCCTCTTCGTTGTGATGCCTCCCCCCCCCAAGATGGGTATTTAAGTGTAGGTTTTTGTGAAGGGTGACATGTGCACTCACTTGGAACTGGAGTACCTGCCCCATTTTTATTTTTTATTTAATCTTCTGCTCCTACTATGAAATACAACTATGAAGTTTTGAAATACATAGTAATATTGAACATAATCACCAACTCAGTGCTTTAATTTCATATTTAATCAGTCTGCTTCCAAAATGTCTAAAACATTTCCTTGCTATCACACTGAGAACATGACTTTTAAAATACATCATTTATTTTGACATGGCATAGTCTGGCAGTGCTTTGGGTTCTTTAGGGGGAAAAGCTTTCTAAAACTGTAACCTTACTAATTATCTTTCTCAACAATCCCATTTGGATGACATAATGACAAGGGAAATTTTCAAAGGAGATGAGAATAACAACAGAATCTTTGAGAGAAATACAAAGCTTACATTTGGTACCCACAGAGATAATCTATAATTTTCTCCTCATGATTATTAGTGTGACATATAAATTCACTGAGACAATACTTACTAACTGAAGCTGTATTTAATGGCAAAGATTGAGTTTGCAGATATGATTAAATTTCATAATCAATTGATTTTAATGTAATTATGTTTGAAATTATCTTAGATGATTTAAAACAAATGTTCTAAATCATTTAATAGTAAGTTACAATATCAACCACTGAAAAATTGAAAATTTGCCATAACAGTGATAACTTCATGGCATTATTATATTCTGGAAAGGATCTGGAAATTGATGAAATGACAGGTACTTCTATGGAAATGAAATCTTAGTTATAGAATTACACAAAAATTTCTTATCTATTCATCTGTCATTGGGCATCTAAGTTAATTCCAGGGTTGGACTACTGAAAATTATGCTGCTATGAACACAGGTGTACATAGATCTCTTTAGATAGATGTTTTTGCTTTCTTTGGATATATCCCCAGGAGAGAAATTATTGGGTCATAAGAGAGGTCTGTTTCTATTGTTCTAAAAAAATCTCCAGACTGTATTCAACAAGAGTTGGGCCAATTTACATTGAAGAGTTCTGTTTCACCCACATCCTTACCAACATTTATTGTTCCTCTTTTCTAATGTATGGCTTTTCACTGGTATAAAGTAGTATCTCATTATTCTCTTTATTTTTATTTCTCTGATTAACATAGTTATTTCGAACACTTTCAGATATATCTGTTTGCCCTCTGGATTTTTTCATTGGTAAGATTTTGTCCATGTCAATATCACTTATTTTAATGTGGTTGTTTGGTTTTTGTTGTTGTTATTGTTATTACTATTGCTAAGTTTAGTAAGGTCTTCATATACTTTAGTTATTAGCCCTTTATCCTGTATGTACCATATACAATAATCTCCCCTTCTACATGATGTCTTTCTGTTTTGGAGATGATTCCCTTTGTTATCCTGTTTTTCAGTTTAGTCTAGTCCATTTTATTATTATTTTTGCCTTACTATTTTTTCCTTACTTTTTGGAACTATGTGTAAGCCTGATAGAGCTTAGGGAGAACTACCCCCATCCTTGGATGGAGGTCTGAGAAGATAACCTCTTGGTGAGTCTCTCTCAACCGAGGTGAGCAAAAGGGGAGAAACTCAGACTTAGTTCTTTCCTTCTTGACTCTCAGTCTCACAGAAACCCCTAAGATAGAGCCGTCAGCATAAGTGGAGGAATATCCCCAGACTTGGTGATGATTATTAAAGTCTCCAACGTAAACGGCTGGGTGATTCGGGCTAAGCAGGACCTCATTATCCCATGAGGCACTGGGAGGCTAATATACATTGACGAGCTAAATAGTTTCAATAGTAATGGAGTCGTAGAAGGTCGAAGAGGCCATATGGTAAACGTCCGCAAGATACGATTTGGCATAGATGGCTCGGCCATGTTTAGGATGGAGATTATAGCATATTAAATCGAATCCACTGATGGTGAATCGAGCAGCTTCATCGACTGCTATATGTGTTTCTTGTAGGCAAATAACATTCACCTGATGCTGTATCGCCAATTGACCAATAAGAAGGCGTTTGGCAAAGGACAGCTCCTCAACATTAAGTTGGAGGACTCGAAGAGCAGGACCAACAGCTTGAAAGCTTTCAGGAGCTGCTTGTTTTTGGCTTTGAAAGTGACTGGGATCCATGTGGATTCAGTCGGCTAGGAAGGATCCTCAGTTTCCCCAATGAATGGGTACTCATGGGATGCACCATGGGAAGGTCGATCCAATGCATCCCTGGGCTTCAGAGAATGAACTCTCCCTATTATACAATCCCAAACAGCCAGGCTCTTTTCACAGTGCTAGATGGAATAAAGACTCGTCACCCGACCTGTGCTGGATTAGCACAGTCAACGGCCAAGCCTTTCCCGCTACGAGACAAGTTCTCAAGATCTTCCCGCACAGTCATCACTGCCCAGCTATCATCCACATTGGTCTCCAGCTCCCACTGATTCTGTGCTCGGAGAAACTAAGATGTAACTTTCAGAAAGCAAACTGGCGTCTGTTTAGTGATCTTACCAACAAATCTATTCCTGCAATTTCAATTAACTCTATCCCCTCTGAAGATTCCTACAGGCGCTTCCGCCAAGCCATCTTCAAAGCAGCTTCCCAAGCTATTTCTCGTGGGAGACATGCTAACTATATGCCTTGTCTTGATGCTGAATGCGAGCAACTACTAAAGCAGTATGATGAGTCGGGCGACCCAGATGTGGCCAACCATCTCATTGCCTCCCTGGATGCAGCACGCCAAGCCTGCTGGCAACAACTCACGGAAAGTCTGAACTTCACCCACTCAAGTAGGAAGGCCTGGAAGCTTCTTCATAGTCTGGGTGACGGTAGCCAACCCTCTCCTGTCTCCTATCCTCCCGTATCTCCAAACTCAGTAGCCAGTCACCTAATCAAGTTGGACGTGCTAAGATCAACCCAGTCTGGAAAAGAGAAATTTCCCATGAGTGGTCATCCCACTTCTGGTTATCTTGTCCATCTCCAAAAATCTCTCCCTTTACACTGTCTGAACTGGAAGATGCTTTGAAGAGGGTTAAACCAGGAACGGCTGCTGGCTATGATAACATCACCCCAGAACTCATTCTTAACTTGGGCCCCACGGCAAAGAAGTGGCTCACTACATTCCTGTCCAACATCTTGGAATCCGAATCTATGCCCAAAATTTGGCGTCGTGTGAAGATAATAGCTGCTTTGAAACCAAAGAAAGACCCAACACTGGCCGCCAGCTATAGACCAATTTCTCTCCTCTCTGTGTGTTACAAACTCCTTGAGAGGCTACTTCTGTCACAAATTTCTCCTCTTACAGAGAAATTCCTATCGCCCGCCCAAGCTGGTTTCCGCCCAGGAAGATCTACCTGCGAACAAGTCCTGGCCCTCTCAATTTACATTGAAAATGGATTCCAGAAGAATTTAAAGACTGGTGCTGTCTTTGTTGATCTCACAGCAGCCTATGACATGGTCTGGCACCGTGGTCAAGATCTCAAGATGCCTGCCTCCATGGGTGGCCAACACTATATCGTTTCTTCTCCAAAACAGAAGATTCCGGGTGCATCTGGGTGACAAGTCTAGCAGATGGAGACTTGTCTCAAGTGGCCTCCCCCAGGGCTCTGTTCTGGCTCCTATGCTATTTAATATTTACATCAATGACCTTCCAGAAACTTCTTCAAGGAAGTTCATCTAAGCCGATGACATCTGCTGTGCAACTCAGGCATCCAAGTTTGACATCTTCGAGGAAACACTCACGAAAGACATGTCTCTGATATTTGATTACTGTAAAAAATGGCAACTAATCCCTAGCACTGCAAAAATGGTATCATCTGTTTTCCATCTACACCATGCCTTGGCCTCACGTGAGCTTAATGTGCAGCTTGATGATATGAGAATCCGGCATGAAGCCCAGCCAGTCTATCTTGGCATTACTCTCGATCACACCCTGTCATTTCAAGAACATCTCATAAAAACTGCAGCAAAGGTGGGTGCGAGGAATAACATCATTGCAAGACTGGCCAGCTCCTCATGGGGTGCGAGCGCTTCCACACTACGATCATCGTCTCTGGCATTATGCTATTCCACTGCAGAATACTGTGCCCCAGTATGGTTCCGTAGCCCCCATGTCCATTTGGTCAATTCCAAATTATATTCCTCCATGAGGATAATTTATGGAACCATCCGTTGCTCCCCAGTTCCATGGCTGCCAGTTCTTAGCAACATCTCCCCGCCAGATATTCGTCAGGATGCGGCATCGTCTAAGTTCATTTCCCAAGTCTACGCTCGACCGGACCTGCCAATATACGCGGATATCTTCGTCCATCCTGTTTACTGGGGAGCCAGAGACGACTCGAACTGCCCCTGTGGCTACAGAGAGACTATGACCCACATAGTCAATGACTGCCACCTCTCCAGATTCAAAGGAGGTCTTGAAACTTTACATCAGGCTCAACCTGATGCTGTTGACTGGCTACGGAAGAAGGGCAAACGCTAGAAGAAGAAGAAACAGAAACCCCAATACTTCCCTCCATTAACTGCAGGCCACATGGCCACAGATTCACTTATTCAAAGTCACCTTCTGATCACAGAAGATCATACCTGATCATACACTCCATCATACACCTCAGACCCCAGACAAGAGAAATTCCACACTATATGACCTTTTGATATCCATCTTCTCTCTGTCTCACCCTACTGGTTTAACCCCTATGCTTCTCTCAAGTACCTTTGGATAATTAAGTTGTTTGCGTCATGGAGAATAACTGTCTTGTATGTCATCAATTCCTGTCATACCAGTCTCCTACCATAAGGGCAAGCTGATCTTTAAGAAACCTGTAATTTCTGACATATTTCAATAATAATTCCCTTTGTTTGGTTTTCTATTTAACTCATGTCCACCTTGCTAATAAACGAGTTCTGAGCATGCTGAAGGGCTCCCCAGTGTCTTTACTCTAGAAAGAACCGGTCCGTTACCTTTCCCCTGGAGATCACCCCGCCAGAGACCCAACACTTACTATTGTGAATTTTATGTGAATTTTCTAGTTCCTAGTCTTACATCTATGCCTTTGGTCCATTTAAAGTTAACTTTTGTTCATTTTGACATGTGATGGTTAAGTTTCATTCATCTGCATATTTCAAGCTAGTTTTTCCAACACCATTTCTTGAAGAGACTCTTCTTTCTTTGTTTAATATTTTAGGTCTTCTTGTCAAAATTTAGATAACCATAGGCTTATTTCTGGGTTTTCTATTCTTTCTAAAGAACATGACATATTTATCATTTAGAAATCTATATTCTTATCTATCACCTGTTTTCTGTGTTATACTTTATTACTTACAAGCTTGATTTTAGTCTACCTGCAAGCAAATTGTCATACACAAAGAATAAATGCTTAAGTAAGTCATATTTTATTCTAAGGACTTTTAGTAAAATTTCAAAAAATACAAAGTCATGAATCATTAAGCATTTTTAGTTTTAACATTCACGTTGTTAAATAAACAAAATACACAATGCAATAATTTAAGATACAAAATAAATAGTACTTGAACAATTTATCAGTTTTAGATTTAACCATAAAAATGACATTCCAAATTATACATTATACATCTTTTCATAGATCTTAAAGATAGTATAAAAAAAGATACATGAGGCCAGGTGGTATTGTACCTGGTTAAGCAAACCCTCTATCCCCACCATCAGTATTTAACTTTTGATGAAAGAAAAGCTCATGAACCATTCTGACAAAGATGGGTGACCCTCTGTGGAAGCTAATGTTGTTTATTTTTACTTCTAAGGTCCCACCTTCACTTCCTTTCTAAACCACACTTATGCTTATTATAATTCCAGCTGTACTTAGGCTTCCTCTTCACTTTCAGGTAAGGAAAAATAAGGCCTGACCTCCTCAGATTTTCTCCAAATTCTCTTCCTTCTCAGTGAAGGAGCAAAAAGAAAGGTTCCTGGTCACAAAAGTTTTTAGTCCCACTAGAACTTGTATTCAGAGTACTCTGGCCATCTTCCCCTAACATTTCCCCCTCTGATTGTATAATGTTTTCCCTAAGTTTCCACTTATAAAGTAAAGGAACACAGAGAAGACATTAGAATTATGTAGTCAGAGCAATAATATAGGAAAAAATTGGAATGGCAGCTCACCACAAGGTTTGGCCCTTATTGAAAGAGACAACAGATGAATAGCTAATAACCAAAATAAATAATTAGCTCATTAAATTCAGCAACAGAAGTAAAAAACACAAAACAACCCCCATTAAAAAATGAGGCAAGGACATAGATTGAGCTTTCACCATAAAAAATCCAGAAAGGAAATAGTTATCAAACTTTATGATATTTACATCTTGAAATTAATTATATAAAAATAAAATAAAGTCAAGGAAAATTTGTAGAATTGTATGATAGCATTATTTAGTCAAGAAGTAAGTAATATGTTATGGACTAAGATATAAAAAGACTGGGTGGGGGGGCAGGGTGAGCAGTGGTACACCTAGTTAAGTACACATAGAACTATGTGCAAGGTTCTGCACACAGACCTGGGTACAAGCCCTTGTCCTATTTGTAGTGGGGATGCTTCAGGAGCAGTGAAGCAGGTCTGTATGTAATTATCTTTCTCTCTCCCCTCTCAATGTTTCTCTGTGCTACAGACATATAATAGGATCACTTACTTAAAACTTCTTTCTTGCAAGATGCAATTTTCCATGGTACAAAGACTAAATCACCTTCTTCTGCATAAAGCAGACACAAAGTTTTATCACTCCTTTTATTCTGTTGTTGATTCCTCTATTTTACTTACAAATTTACATGATCACTGGTAAATAATAAATATGTTTTGTTACTATATGTATTTTTTTTTTAACTTGGATAGAGACAGCCAGAAATCAAGAGAGTAAGGGGAGAAAGAGGACAGAGAAAGAGAGACAACTGCAGTGCTGCTTCATCACTCACAAAACTTTCCCCCTGCAGGTGGGGACCAGAGGCTAAAACCCAGGTCCTTGTGCACTGTAACATGTACTCAACCAGATGCACCACCACCCAGGACTAATATATATATATATATTTTTTTTTTAAGTAGTTATATAAAAATAGTTGCATAACTATCAAGACCAGAAATGTAAGTCTAGCAAGATAACTTACCTGAATTGTGTGTCTTTGTTGTCATGCACAAAACTTGGGTTTAAGTTCTGGCCCCTACTGCCCTGGAAGAAACTTCAGTACCATGGGCTCTTTCTCTCTACCTATTCCTATTTTTCTCTATCTGAAAAAATTGGGTCAGAGTGCTGAAGGTCAGGCAATGACAATAAACTAAAATAGTCTTTGTTTATTTTATTTTATTATTAATACTTTAAATTAGAGTGCTATTCAGCTCTCCTTTATAGTGGTCCATGAATTGAACCTGGGACCTTGGACTGGCAGGTATAAAACATTTTTGAAAAATAACTATAATTTTTCCTCAGCCCTTCTTTGTTTTGCACTTTAAAATAATATTTTTATTGCATATTTTAGAGTCTCACATGAAGCAGAGAAAACAGACTCAGTAAAACAATCTGATAAATATAGTCTGGGATTGAATTGGGAAATTCAGGCATGAAAGTCTGTTGCTCTACAAGATGAACTATTTTAATTCTGTTATTATGTGACGGTTCAAAGTACTTATTATTCCACTGTTTTACCACACTCAATCTGCATTCTCTTTTTACTCACTCAGCTACCATATTTCTGGTCACTATGCATTATAAACAAATGCAATATAACATGTAGTTTAAAATATGTGTTTTCCTCACAAGTAGAACCTGAACTGGAATTGGCATGTTGCACCAAAGTAAAAGACTCTGGGGTGGGTGGTGGGGAGAATACAGGTCCAAAAAGGATGGCAGAGGACCTAGTGGGGGTTGTATTGTTATATGGGAAACTCGGAAATGTTATGCATGTAGAAACTATTGTATTTACTGTTGAATGTAACACATTAATTCCCCAATAAAGAAATTTTAAAAAAATTTTAAAAGTTCTTTGAAATATATATATGTGTGTGTGTGTGTGTGTGTGTTTTTCTTCATGTACATAGATTCACCCAAATGTATACATGTATATATATATATATATATATATATATATATATATATATATATATATAACTACTTACCTGACTTTGACTTATTTTCAATGTAAATTATTTACTAAAATTGCCATATATATATATATACTTGAAAATAAAGTCAACTTCTCATTGCAATTTCTGAAATAAAACATGTCACCACCATTTTTTAGTTATAAGTAGAGCAGCTGGGAAAAGAAAAAAGAAAGAGGAAAAAAAGAAAGAAAAGAAAAGAAATAAGAAACAAAACAAACAAACAAAAAACCCAGAGTCTGAGCTATGTTGCACTCAGTTAAGGATACATAATATCATGATGCTAAAAGACCAAGGTTCAAGCCCCTAGATGCCACATGTAGCAAGGAAGTTTCATTAAATGTTAAAGAAGGGTTGAAGTTTTCTGTCTTTATCTTTCTTTCTCAGACTCTCCCTCCTTTCTGAATGTCTCTCAGCCCTATCAAATGAAAGTGGAAAAGGAAAAAAAAAAAGACCAACAGGAGTGGTGCATTTGTTTTACAGGCACTGAACTTCAGTGGTAACCCGGGTGGTAACAAAAGTTAACAATTGTTAAAAAGTAATGCAACTGTGACTTTCTTTAAAGGCACTAAGAGCTGATGTCCTTTTTCTTTCTGTTTATTTCACATGCTAGAATTGACATATACATTAGTGCTGTATAAAAATATTATAAAAATAAATATTGTGCCATTAAATTCTTATACCTCTAAGTTTGTGTTTGGAAGAACATTATGTGTTAATACTTCTTTTGTTTCTTGTCATTAGACAGATGATTTTGAAAGGAAAAGTTACATTGAGGTATAGCTATACTTATTAAGTTCTATATTTTTGTAGATAAAAATTTAACATTAAAATATCAAAGAACAAGAGATACATGTGAAGCATGACAGAAACACCATACTGTTTTTAGAATACTTGACTATTAGAAAACCAAATGCTTACCTCAAATAATACAAATGTACATGTTTTTGTATTGTTGGTCATCATTTCTAAGAACAAAAAAGCATATTGGAAAGTTTGGACTCAAGATATTTATTTTGCCATACAAAGCCATATATAAAGAGCATGAAACTCTTAATCTCAGGGGCATGGGTTCATGCTCCACCTTTGGCCCATATATAGCAACTAAAAAACAAGAAGACTTCTGTGGTGCTCTTTTGTTAGGGATCTACAAGATGTGAGGCTTGTTACAATGCAGGCTTATTCAGATGCATAAAACTATGGCAGCAAAATAAGCAAAGGGGGGAAGATAGGCTACCTATATGGTGGGGAGCTATGAGCCTTTAAGCTTAGTGACCAATATTTAGATACACATGTTCTGGTCCCAGGGGTAATGGCAGAGTAAGGGTTCTAGAGAAGGCAGAGAGGGCAGGCAAAGAGCAACAGGCACAGAACCAAACAAAAGAGACATAAAAACTGAACTGCTGCCAAGTGCTTGCTTAAATAGTCTCTTGTACCCATAATCTCTTGTGAATTTGCTTATTATATCTGTCTGTCCTATGTTCTTGATGTCAGCCATTTACTAATTACATTCATGTCCCACAGTCATTTTGCTCACCATAAGTAAAGGTTCCCAACACTACTATGCCAAAATTGAAAGAGTTTAAGATAACTGTTGTCTGATTTCCCTTATCATGGATGCAACTTGAAGAACACATGTTAAATGTGATAAGCCAAAAAGAAGACAAATAGCAGATGATGTCATATACACATGGGGTTTATGAAACAAGGCCAAAGAGTGAAAGCATAAAGTAATATTTGGACTGAGTGTGGTATACATCACCAAAGAAAAGGACTCTGGGGAAGAAAACAAAGGAAGGGTTGCAGAGAGTGTTAGGTTAATCTGCTTAATGGAGAAAAGTAACCTACATTGAGGCAGAGAATGCTTTGTGAATAGCTGTAGCTATTTGGGGAGATGGGCAATTGTACCCAAGTGTCAACAACTGTACTGTAACCCATTTAGCCTCCAATAAATTTATTTAAAAAAAACCCGAGGGAGTTAGGCGGTAGCACAGTGGGTTAAGAATCTCAAAGCACAAGGATCAGCATAAGGTTCTGGGTTTGAGCTCCAGGCTCCCCACCTGCAGAGGAGTTTCTTCACAAGCAATGGAGCAGGTCTGCAGGTGTCTATCTTTCTCTACCCAGCTCTGTCTTCCTCTCCTCTCTCCGTTTCTCTCTGTCCTATCGAACAATGACAACATCAACAATGACAATAATAACTACAACAACAATAAGACAACAAGGGCAATACAAAGGGAATAAATAAATAAATAAATAAACCCTCCTGTAAACAATTACATAAGTCAAGTCAACTTCTCCTTGAATAATGAAGTTATCCATTTGTCTTCACATGTGCCAGATTTTTGTTTTGCAAGATGAAATCCTTTTGGAGATAATAATTATTTTTCTTCTGAGGGGCAGGTGGCTATAAATTATATTATTAAAATATATAGAATTTTTTACTTAACATATTCATGATAGAAACTTATTAAAAAGTAATTTGAATATTCCTTATCATTATAATGTGATTAACTTCTTTCTGTTGCAAAGTTTTATTAACATGCATACATCATTAAAATTAACAACTCTATATACTACCCTATTTTCACCACTTCAAGTTAAATGCTATACTTCACTATTGATCAATTTTTATGGAAAATACACACTGGAACATTTAAATTAATTTGTTATTGACTAAACATTCAGTTTGAACTCAGATACTTCATATTCAACGATTTTTGCTTTATAATAAAAGCTACAAAAACAGTTGATACTTGGTTCATGATTGATAGTTTGTATTAGTTCTTTCTTCTTTTTTTTTTTTTTTTGAGAGAGAGAGATAGATGCAGAGAGAGAGGCAGAAAGAGAAACACCAGAGCACTGCTCAGCTCTGGTTTATGGTGGTGCGGGGGATTGAACCTGGGATTTAGGAGTCTCAGTCATGAGAGTCTGTTTGCATAACCATTATATTGTCTCCCCTGCCCAGTTCATTTGTTAACAAATTTTGGTGAACTTAGTAAAAAGTGAAATTGGATACATGCAAAATATTCGCAAACATATTATGTAAGATGTATGTAAAATATAGATTTATATGTACTATTACTATAAAAATAAACTTACTTTGATTGCCTTTAATAATGAATGAATTATAAACTGATGGTTCTCTAGTAAGAAATAATATTCATTGGAAAGGAGTAAGTGGTTTTTCAATTTATTATTTTCTCAGAACACCTCTAAATATATTATTTTAAAAATCTGATTAGTGATTTAATATTGATTTATAAAATTACGAGATAATAGGATATAATTCCATACCACACAGTTCCCACCACAAGATTTCTGTGTCTCTACTTCTTCCATTGTAAAATGCAATAGTTCTTCCAAGGTTACATGTTGACTATTATTTCAGTAACTATATTTATAGATACAGTCAATTTATATCAAAATACATGAAAATTCTTCTCAGTTCAGTTTCTCTTCTTTTGTCAAAGTAGAATATTTTTAATAGCTTATATATACACTGAGCTAAGCCGTTTAGAATTTCTATTTGATAGATACAATGGCTTTGAAATATGGACTTTTTTTTTTCATTGTTGATCAAAATATGTATGTCAGCATTCATTTACTCTAAATTTAACCAGACTTAAGTGTTGAGATAAACATACATACAAACAGAAGATAACTGGGAATGGCTGGACAATAAAGTTTCAGTTAAATTTAGGAGTTTGATAACACTCCTTAATTAAATATTTGAATAAGGTCTACAAACAACCCCTGTCAGAAAATAATGTACTTGTTATTGCTAGCATTCATGATCCTGAAATTAACCAGATGTTTGGAAAAATAGTTTTAAGAGATTATCTTCTCCCATTGTGGGAGGTGTCTCTTTGTTTGGGTGGTGGTTTCTTCTACTATACAGAAACTTTTCAATTTGATTTAGTCCCATTGATATATCCCTAGGAGAGGAATTACTGGGTCATAAGGAAGGTGCACTTCTAACCTTGTGAGAGTTCTCCAGACTGCTCTCCACAGGGGTTGGACCAATTTACATTCCCACCAACAGTGCAGGAGGGTTCCTTTGTCTCCACAATCACTCCAGCTGTTGTTTTGATGTATAACATTCTCACAGGGGTGAGGTAGTATCTCATTGTTGTCTTTATTTGCATTTCTCTGACTTAGAGTATTTTTTCATATGATCATTGATCTTTTCGATCTTTTATTCTTTTTAATTTTTATTTATTTTTATATTTATTTATTTTCCCCTTTGTTTCCCTTGTTTAACATTGTTGTGGTTATTGATGTCATTGTTATTGAATAGGACAGAGAGAAACGGAGAGAGGAGGGGAAGACAGAGAGAGGGAGAGAAGACAAGACACCTGCACTCCTGCTTCACCACTTGTGAAGGGACTCCCCTACAGGTGGGGATCCAGGGCTTGAACAGGGGTCCTTACACTGGTCCTTGTGCTTTGTGCCACTTGTGCTTAACCCGCTGTGCCACTGCCCAACTCCATTTTTGGATCTTTTCTATGGAGAATATTCTGTTGATACTTTCTTCCAATTTTTGATGGGGTCATTTGTTTTCTTGTTGTTGAATTTGGCAAGCTCCTTATATATTTTGGTTATTAGCCTCTTTTCTACTATATTGTAGGTAAAGATCTCCCACTCTGTGGAAGAACTCTTTGTTTAGGTAGGGGTTTCTTTTGCTGTGCAGAAGCTTTTTGATTTGATGTAGTCCCACTGGTTTACTTTTCATTTAGTCTTCTTTGTGATTGGATTCATTTCACTGAAGATGCCAATAAAATTTAGATGGAAAAGAATTCTGCCAATACTTTCCTCTAAGTAATGGATAGTTTCTGGTCTAACATCCAAGTCCTTGACCCATTTAGAATTTACTTTTTTGTGTGTGTTGTGTTCTTTTTTTTAATAGGGAAACTTTGAGGGCTAAATATATATCTTTTTTGTACATATAGCTATTGAAATGTAATTCAGTTAGTATATACCATTTACTCCTCCATGTTCCCAGTTACATTTTTTGCAGCTTAATACAGTCATGTATAACCATGAAACTAAATATTGTTTAGTTTTATTGCTATGGCTATGTATGCAATCTTCATTTCAGTCTTCGAAGGCAAATTTTATAATGTCTGTTGATCTTTGTGTTTATCCTACTTGACTCTAATGTGTTCCTGAATGTATACATTATTGTTTCTCAACAAACTTAAAAAGTTTGTAGATATAAAATTATCAGACTTTTTTTGTTTCTCTTTATCCTCTCTGTGCATATATAGGATATTCTTACAACTGTACCATATTTCTCTAATTTCCTTCATCTGATATTTTCATCTTTGTTCTTTGACTTCTACATGTTCTCTATAAATTTATTTTCAAATCTACTAATTACTCCTCTGCCAGTTCAAATACACAATAAAACTCACTATGACATTTTATATTTCAGTCATTGTATTTTTAAACTCTTATTTATTTAGAAATACAATTTCTGTTTTATTTTTCCCATAGGAACTAATAGGTACAATATACTCTTCATATCTTTTTTTCTTCTTCTTGATTTTATTTTCATTTCTTCTTTATTATTATTATTTTTTAATATTTCCATCAAGATTATCTCTGGGGCTTGGTGCAGGCACTACAAATTCACCACTCCCATTGAACATTTACTCCATTTTTTTTTAAAGTCATTCTATTATAGTTGATAGGGCAGAGAAAAATTGAGAGAGGAGCAGAGACAAAGAGGGAGAGAAAAAGACACCCACACCATTCACGAAGCTTCCTCCCCTGCACTTAAGGAGTAGAGGTTCAAACGCAGGTTCTTGTGCGTGATAGGTATACTACCACCTAGCCTCAAGTCTTTTTTTCTTTATACTACCTTTAAGATCTCTGAAAAGATGTATAATGTGTAATTTGAAATACCATTTATATGGTTAAATCCATGCTTCCAGAGGGATAGAGAATGGGAAAGCTATCAGGGGAGGGAGTGGGATATATGGAGATTGGGTGATGGGAATTGTGTGGAGTTGTACCCCTTCTACCCTATGGTTTTGTTAATTTATCCATTCTTTTTTTTAAATTTATTTCTTTATTGGGAAATTAATGTTTTACATTCAACAGTAAATACAATAGTTTGTACATGCATAACATTCCCCAGCTTCCCATTTGACAATACAACCCCATTATGTCATTTATCATCCTTCATGGACCTGTATTGTCCCCACCCACCCACCCCAGAGTCTTTTACTTTGGTGCAATATGCCAATTCCATTTCAGGTTCTACTTGTGTTTTCTTTTCTGATCTTGTTTTTCAACTTCTTCCTGAGAGTGAGATCCCATATTCATCCTTCTGTTTCTGACTTATTTCACTCAACATGATTTTTTCAAGGTCCATTCAAGAACGGCAGAAAACGGTGAAATCACCATTTTTTACAGCTGAGTAGTATTCCATTGTGTATATATACCACAACATGCTCAGCCACTCATCTGTTGTTGGACACCTGGGTTGCTTCCAGGTTTTGGCTATTACAAATTGTGCTGCCAAAAACATATGTGTACACAGATCTTTTTAGATGGATGTGTTGGGTTCCTTAGGATATATCCCCAGGAGAGGAATTGCAGGATCATAGGGTAGGAGAACTCTCTTCTGAGAGTTCTCCAGACTGTTCTCCACAGAGGTTGGACCAATTTGCTTTCCCACCAGCAGTGCAGGAGGGTTCCTTTGACCCCACACCCTCTCCAGCATTTGCTGCTGTTACCTTTTCTGATGTATGACATTCTCACAGGAGTGAAGTGATATCTCATTGTTGTCTTGATTTGCATTTCTCTGACAATCAGAGACTTGGAGCATTTTCATGTGTTTCCTGGCCTTTTGGATCTCTTCTTTGATGAATATTCTGTCCAAGTCCTCCCCCCACTTTTGGATGGGGTTATTTGTTGTCTTGTTGTTGAGTCTGGCTAGCTCTTTATATATGTTGGTTATTAAACTCTTATCTGATTTATGGCATGTAAAGATCTTCTCCCATTCTGTGAGGGGTCTCTTGGTTTGGGTAGTGGTTTCTTTTGCTGTGAAGAAACTTTTTAATTTGATGTAGTCCCATAGGTTTATACTTGCCTTAGTCTTCTTTGTAATTGGATTCGTTTCATTGAAAATGTCTTTAAAATTTCTATGGAAAAGAGTCCTGCCAATATTTTCCTATAAGTATTTAATAGTTTGTGGTCTAACATCCAAGTCCTTGATCCACTTGGAATTTACTTTTGCATTTGGTGAAATACAGTGATTCAGTTTCATTCTTCTGCATGTTTCAGCCCATTGTTTCCAACACCATTTGTTGAAGAGACTCTGTTTTCCCCATTGAATAGTCTGGGCACCTTTGTCAAAGATTAGATGTCCATAGGTGTGGGGCCTCATTTCTGGGCTCTCAATTCTATTCCACTGGTCAATGTGTCTATTCATGTTCCAGTACCAAGCAGTTTTGATGACAATGGCCCTATAATACAGTTTGAGATCTGGGAGTGTGTTGCCTCTGGTTCTGTTCTTTTTTCTCAAGATTGTTTTGGCAATTCTAGGTCTTTTTTGATTCCAGATAAATATTTGCAGCATTTTTTCTATTCTCCTAAAAAATGTGCTTGGGATCTTGATGGGGATAGCATTAAATCTGTAGATGGCTATGGCTAATATATTCATTTTGATGATGTTAATTCTTCCAACCCATGAACATGGAATATCTTTCCACTTCTTTGTGTTTTTTAAAATTTCTTTGAGTAGTGACTCATAATTATCAGTATACAAGTCTTTCACTTCCTTGGTTAGATTTACTCCTAGATATTTTATTGTTTTTGTTGCTATAGTAAAAGGAATTGATTTCTGGATTTCAATTTCTTCTAACTTAGTGTTTGCATAGAGGAATGCCACTGACTTTTGAATCTTAATTTTATAGCCTGACACATTACTGTATTGCCTGATGATTTCCAAAAGCTTCTTGCTGGATTCTTTAGGTTTTTCTATGTATACTATCATGTCATCTGCAAATAAGGAGAGTTTGACTTCTTCTCTTCCAATCTGTATCCCTTTAATTCCTTGTTCCTGCCTGATTGCTATGGCAAGAACTTCCAACACTATGTTGAATAGTAATGGTGATAGTGCGTAGCCCTGTCTAGTTTACCTGATTTGAGTGGAAATGCTTCCAGTTTTTCACCATTGAGTATGATGTTGGCTGTAGGTTTGCTATATATAGACTCTACTATCTTCAGGAATTTTCCATCTATTCGCATTTTTTGTAGTGTTTTGATCATAAAGGGATGTTGTATTTTGTCAAAGGCTTTCTCTGCATCTATTGATATGACCATGTGGTTTTTGGTCTTGCTTATGTTGATGTGGTGGATCACATTGATTGATTTACGTATATTAAACCAACCTTGCATGCCTGGGATAAATCCCAATTGGTCATGATGAACAATCTTTTTGATATACTGCTGTATCCGGTTGGCTAGAATTTTGTTCAATATTTTCGCATCTATGTTCATCAGAGATATTGGTCTGCAGTTTTCTTTTTTGGTTGTGTCCCTGTCTGCTTTTGGTATCAGGGTGATGTTGGCTTCATAGAAGCTGGCTGGGAGTATTCCAGAGTCTTCAATCTTCTGGAAGACTTTTAAAAGTAGAGGCATTAGTTCTTCTTTGAAGGTTTTGTAGAATTCATTTGTGAAACCATCTGGTCCTGGACATTTATTTTTGGGGAGATTTTTTGATAACTGTTTCAATTTCATTAGCTGTGATGGGCCTGTTGATGTTGATCCACTTCCTCTTTACTTAGTTTTGAAAGTTGGTAGGTATCTAGGAAATCGTCCATTTCTTCCAGGTTCTCTAGCTTGGTGGCATATAGTTGTTCATAGAAGCCTCACATGATATGTTGAATTTCTTCAGTGTCTGTTGTGATATCTCCTCTTTCATTTACTATCCGATTTATTTGGGTCTTCTCCCTTTTTTGTTTTGTGAGTCTGGCTAAAGGCTTGTCGATTTTGTTTACCCTTTCGAAGAACCAACATTTACTTTCGTTGCTCTTTTGTTTGGTTTTCCTAATCTCAATGTTATTTATTTCTGCCCTCACTTTAGTGATTTCTGACCTTCTCGTTGCTTTAGGGTTCCTTTGTTGTTCTTCTTCTAGGTCTTTAAGATGTGCAATCAGGCTGTTTATTTGTGCTTTTTCTTCTTTCCTAATGTGTGCTTGTATAGCTATGAACTTCTCTCTTAGGACTGCTTTAACTGTGTCCCAAATATTTTGATAGCTTGTGTCTTCATTTTCATTGAAGTCTTGAAATATTTTGATTTCTTCCTTGATTTCCTCTTTGACCCAGAAGTTGTTAAGAAGTGTACTGTTGAGCTTCCACATTTTGGGACTGTTACTAATCTTTTGTTGATTGTTAAGTGTTAGTTTAATTCCACTGTGGTCTGAGTAGATGCTTGGGATGATTTCAATGCTCTTGAATTGGCTGATGCTGTCTTTGTGGCCTAAGATATGGTCTATCCTTGAGAATGACCCATGTGGATTTGAGTAAAATGTGTATTCCAGTTTCTTGGGATGAATGACTCTGAAAATGTCCAATAGTTCTAGTTTATCTATCTCTTCATTTAGCTCCCTTAAGTCTTTATTGATTTTCTGCCTGGATGATTTGTCAAGTTGAGAGAGTGGGGTGTTGAAGTCCCCTACTATGATTGTGTTGCTGTTAATATATTGCTGTAGATCTTTCAGTAGAAGTGTGATGTATTTAGATGGCTTCTCATTGGGTGCATAGATGTTAATAATTGTTAAGTCCTCTTGATTGACTGATCCTCTGAGCATTAAGTAGTGTCCATTCCTATTTTTTTTAATCTTATCTATTTTAAAGTCTATCATTTTAGATATGAGAACAGCTGTTCCTGCCCTTTTTTTGTGAGCCATTGGCTTGTTTGATAGTTTTCCATCCTTTCACTTTAAGTCTGTGTTTGTCTTGTTGAGTTAGGTGGGTTTCCTGTCGACAGCATATTGTTGGGTTGTGTTTTCTGATCCATCTTCCTACTCTGTGTCTTTAATAGGTGAATTCAGGCCATTGTCATTTATTGATATCAAAGATTGAAGATATTTTAACGCCATTCTTGAAGAGTTTTAGAGTGTTTTGATATATGTCCTATTTGTGGTGGTCTGATTGTTTATAGGAGACCTTTCAGAACTTCTTTCAGGGCAGGCTTGGTGATGGTTGTTTCCTTCAACTGTTGCTTGTCTGAGAAGGGTTTGATGCCTCCATCTAGTCTGAATGACAGTCTAGCAGGATGTAGTATACTTGGCTGAAAGCCTTTCTCATTGAGCACTTTATAGATATCTTGCCATTCTATTCTGGCCTGTAGTGTTTGTATGGAGAAGTCTGCTGCTATCTTATGTGTTTCCTTTGTAGGTGACTGTTTTTCTCTTGCAGCTTTCAGGATCCTTTCTTTATCCTTATTCCTTTCCATTCTAAGTATGATATGTCTTGGTGTCTTTAGGTCTGGGTTAATTCTCTTTGGGACCCTCTGGGCTTCTTGAATCTTTATGTCTTTGATGTTGTCTAGACTTGAGAAATTTTCAGCTATTATGGTCTGGAAAATTCTTTCTTCCTCTCCTTCTCTTTCTTCCTCTGGTATGCCAATAATGCATATATTGTTTCTTTTGAAGTCATCCCATAGGACTCTGTTGTTGTTTTTAGCATCTATTAATCTCTTTTTGAGATCTCTTACTTCTTTTTTAGTTGTCTCTAATTCATCCTCAATCTTGCTAATTCTGTCTTCAGCCTCATAGATTCTATTCTCTCTGCCCTCTACTGTTTTGTGGAGTTCATCTATTTTGTTTCCCTGCTCTGATACTGTTTTAGCTTGTTCAGCTAGTTGCATTCTTAACTCAGTGATTTCAGCTTTCAGCTCTCTAATAACCATGAGATAATAAGTATTTTCTTCCATATTCTCATTTGTTGTTCCTGTATTTCTGATAATAAGTTTTTCAAATTCTTTACTCACTCCTGTTATTATTTCCTTAGCTAATGTTTGGATGTTAACCCGTTATTTTGTGCTTCACCCTCTGGAGGACTTTTAGCTGGGCTCTTGTCCTGGTTCAATTCTCCAATATTTCTTCTTCTTTTTTTTTTAACCATTTTATATATTATGTTATGAGCTCCCTTTATCAGTACTTTTCAAATTATTAATCACTATTGCCTGGATTGACTTGTGTCTAAGTAAGTTAATTAAAGGTTTCACAGTGGTGGAAGTTAACAGTTGTTTCAATAGTATTTAAATCTCTGAGTTGGAGCTCAGTGGTTTAAAAGCCTTTTTTTTTTCTTCCCTGTAGGCTATGGGAGCCTGAGGGCTTTTAAACTATCAATAGGCTTCAGCTTAATCACTGACTCCTGACCAAGAGATAAAGCAGGGTGTGGCAGAGATAATCCAGTGGTTATGCAAAGAGAGTTTCACAGCCCCTCAGCTATGCCACTGAGGTATAGGATTTCTCCTGAGTTAGATCTCTGTCCCCTGGTGTCCCTCCCTGTCGCTGCTCCAGATTCTGAGGGTCGTAACAATGGAGACTCAGAGTTGCACTTGGTGAGTCTCTGGGGAGTCCTCTCCTCCCTTAAGCTGTCCCCTTGTTGGTGGAGCAGACTGGAGGTGGTGTCTCAACTGATAAACTGCTAAACTGTTAGCAGCCACTTAATCTCTCCTTAGGCTCCTCTCTCCTTTCTGTCACCAGCCACACGTGTTTGTACTCATCATTGATTTACTGGTTTCCTGTGGTCATTCTAGTCCTGTCTTGTTTAGTTCCTGGGTAGTCTCCTTTGGTATAATTTATCCTTTCTTAAATAAAAAACAAACAAACAAAAAAACTCGTCAAAACAGGTCTATCTTTACCTGTATTTTTTTAAGCATATAAGTTACAATTCTTTGCATGTCTTATAGTTCTACCTATTAATCTGTATATCTATTATCTATTTCTCTTTGCATCTACCTGTCTTTGGTTTGCTTGTTTTAAGAAACATATTTTAGATCATATGTTGTAGACTGACTACAAAGTAATCACAGGTTAAAGTTTATTATTTACTTATTTAATTTTAATGAATAAATTATTTCATATCTCTATTTCCACCCATTAAACCATAATACTTTGTGTGTGTGTGTGTGTGTGTGTGTGTGTGTGTGTGTGTGCAGCTGACACTTCAACTCTGAAGGCTGGCTTTTTTAGATAGGAAGAGAGTAGAAGATTGGAAGTTACTATAGCTTTGAAGTTTCATTCAGTGTGATGGGAGGCTGGGCTGAAATGCATAACAAAGTAAACATACTTTCCCTGCAAACTATCTTGTCAGAAAGAAAAAACAAGACACTGTTTAAAAACTATGATATTGTTTATCAAGGAGTTGTGATTTATAGTATGCAAATAGATATCTTGGATCAAAAGTAATTTTGATAGGACAGTCTTTGTCTTTTTCACTGACCATTATTTTTCAGGTCCTTGTTTATTTTTTTGCCTTCAGAGTTATGGGGATTGGGTGGTGGGAATTGTGTGGAGTTGTACCCCTCCTACCTTATGCTTTTGTTCACTAATCCTTTCTTAAATTAAAAATTTAAATAAAAAAAAAAAAAAAAAAAAAAGAACTAGAGCTCAATGCCCGTACTACAAATCTATTGATACAGAAGGCCAATAATTTCATTTTACTGGATAAGACAAAGAGGAATTAAAGGGGAAGGAAGATAGGGAGAGAGAAAGATAGGCACCTGCATACCTAATTCACCACTTGTGAGGTGAGCCCACTGCAAATGGGGAGCCTAGGGCTTGAACCAGTATTCTTGCACGTGTCCTTGAGCTTCATACTATTTGTGCTTAAATCCTGTATGCCACTGCCTGGACCTACTTTTTTTTTCTTTACTTATACACTGGGATCATAAAAATGGCTAATATACTAATGCAGTAAAATGCTTCATTAAGTGCTTATTTTCTGAAAGCAATTCTTCACATTAATTCTTGCTTAAAAATTCTTCATGTTAAAAAAAAGTTTTTTTCATGTATATCTTATGCCTGGTTTTCTACTATATACAAAATGCCTTAATATGCAGATTGCTTTTAAATGCCTCTTATTCACTTTTCATTCTTTATTATTTCAATATTTTTAAAAATTATTTATTTATTTATTCAAGGAAGAGAGAACGAGAGAGAGAGAGACAGAGAGAGAGAGAATTCGGTGATGCCAGGAATCTAACTCAAGACTTCATACACACTTTGTTCTATCATTGAGGATTTTCCCAAGCACTGCACAATTTCTGATAAAGCCCTTATTTATTTAATTTCTCTGTTTTCTTGAAAACCATGTCAGTTCTGCTATCAGTTTTTTTATGTAAATGCTTTTCATTTTTATTTGTTCTTGATATTATTTCTAAAGAATTTAATATTTTTCAAATTTTTTTTCAAAGCTATTTCTATGTGAATAGGTTATTGGGATACTTCATGCTCGATGTCCATAGTCAATCATCATGTTTCTATATAACAACAATTAATTAATCTGGTGTTTTAAGTGATAAACTCAGATTTTTTTCACTTCCACCATGCTAAGGTACTTCAGATTGATTTAACCTTTTTAAGCAGGAATATGAGTATGTATATGCCTATGTAAAGAAATGTTCAATGAAACAGAAAAAAAAAACAAGGGAAGAAGAAAAGTAGAACCTAATATCAGGTGATAAATACAAAGTAGGAGCTTAAAATATATTTTTATAAATTAATATAGAAACTACTCTTTTATTTATATAAACAAACGATAACTCATTTAACTATTAAGTTGTTCTTTGTTGTTTTCTCAACATTTGACAGTGGACCTCCATTTGGGTAAGACAAGAAGACCTAAACATCAAAATTCACAAGTAGAAAAGATGCAGTTGCTATTTTTTCTTTAGAAAAAAATACATTGCTTTCCTCTAATTTAATAATAGTTCCATTAGAAAATAATAAAAAATAATTATAGTCAGGTCCCATACTATAACTTCATATCCCTCTCAATTTCTTATTTTATTCACCATGACTTATAGAGCCTTATATTGAAATTACTTACCTGTTCAAATTTTCAGGTTTTATTATCATCAATAGCCTTACATCCCTAATCGGAGATATTAAGTGTTGTAAGTTATATTATCACAGGATGAGTAACAATTCACAAAATAAGAAAACTTAAAGTATATCTTTAGATTTAACTTGGTTATGTGTAAAATCACTGTGTTCCAGAGGAGATATTTATATAATCAAAGAGAATATGCTTGCATGTTATCAGATATTGCTATAAATGCCTATATGTATACATATATATTTTTTGTATCAGGGTTATCACTAGGGTACAGTGCCTGAACAACAAATCCACCGCTCCTGCTGACCACATTTTTCTTTTTATTTTATAAGGCAGAGAGAAAATGAGAGTGAGGAGGAGATAGAAAGGAAAAGACACAGGTACCTTTAGATCTGTTTCAGTGCTCCTGAAGGGTCCCTCCTGCAGGTGAGGGGGGTGTTGGCAGCTGGATCCTTGAGCATAGAAATGTGTGTTTTTAACCTGGTTAGCCATGACCAGGCATGCATCAATGTATTATAAGAAGATCAAATAAATGAATAATTTTCAGTGGCTTCAGAATTAGAGATAAAATTGGATAAATTGTTTGAGAGGAGAATCTATATATAAGGTAACTAAAGAACAGTGGTTTCAAGGTAGCAGAACATGGAGGAGGCATTACCCTTACTTCCACAAATAATTACCACAAATGTACAACTACATATGGGTGATTTACACAGAGGACCTGAAACTCAGATAAACAGACCTTCAACAATGAAAAATAAAAAAGGCAGATGATAGGAAAGACAGCAGTATTATTTTTCTGAGGAAGAAACATTTATCTGAGGTCAGCATGGTACAGTACAGAAGAAAAGTCCAAGTTGAGAACTTTCTCCTGAGGAGTGTGGGAAAGATGGGAAGGGGAGAGCATGATTTGATTTCATACATATTTTGCAAACTCTAATTTGATACACTTAATCATTCTAAGAAATTATCAATTAGAACTTTTTTCAAATTTTACTTATTGTCAGCTCCCTTTGTCTCTTGGTAGTACTTCAATTCATGTACAATGAACTTTTACAATTTCAGTCATGTGCTACATGAGTGTTTTCATGCACATAGGTATGCATTTTACTGAGTGTCATTACATTATAAATTCAAGTTGTATTTTTATATTATTAGTAATCAATATGTGTATATATCGGTATGCTTCATATTGGTTTGGTCTCACTCCCCCTCCCCCTGGGAGACTGTGGTTTAGTCTTTGCCTTTTCGTGCTTCTCCCTTCTCCCCGCCCCCTACCCTACGTACTTCCTGAGTTCCTGCCGCAGTCGCCAGAGGAGAAGGATGGAGGACAGAACTTGTGGTGATTAGATTAGTTTTTGAATCATTGCTCCTGAATAAAGAAATACAGCTTCCCTGCTCAGCCGTGTCCTCGAGTCTCTGTCTACTGCCGCCGTGAAGCTACCCCGGCCTACTGACGCCCTGAACTCTAATGACATATGGTGCTCAACATGGGACCTAACCTGCGCATCCCCCAGATAAGTGAATCCATTATGGGCTGCTTTTCTGACTGTGAAGAGGTTTCCAAAGGCCTCTGCCCTTTCTTCATGAGACTGTTTTTCTGTTTCTGGAACATTTCTTTCTGGGCCACACACTGCTTTCTGCCCACTGCCCGCCCACATGAACTAGCTCGCAGCCGCGTGCAGGGCATTGGCGTGGGCTCCCTCCACACTGCTCGGCCACTGGGAGGCCACTATAGAGAATACATATATGGATTATTATTTTTCTCTAGAACTTCTAGTTGATGTTCTTTATGCTACTTGTTTGATTGTCTAGTAGCTTTCATTAACTATTCTGTCAATGTGTACCGACTCTTAAAGCACATTGCAGGGCATAGTATAATATACTATAGCAGTCAACATGGAGTTATGATTTTTTTCAGGGTTCTTTTTGTATTTCTCTTTCTTGGATCTCTTTGTTAACTTTTAGTTCATCTTTTTTTATTTCAATTATGCTCATCAGTTACTGTTGTTTTCCAGGGGGGGATATTTGGAGATAGATAGGCTTGCTATTATTTTGTGAATGCCCAACTTTTAGAAAATATTTTATTGTATAGCTACAATGACTGTTATTAATTTTCCTATTGATTAATAGTTTGAGTTTAAGAATATTTCTCTCATTTTTCTTCTTATAAGTATTTGTCTCCTTTATGCGCACAAATACAATTATTTCTATGGCATATAGCCAAAAATTAGATCCCCTTTAGAATAGCTGAAGTTTTAATTTTATTAGTAGTTTAAAAATATTTACTTATAGTTTAATAATATAAAAACACACAAGGAAAATCAGAGATAGAAAGAGTCAAAGAGAGTGAACCAGAGCATTGCTATAACACATATGATGCTGGGGTCAAACTCAGGACCTCATACTTATAAAGCCAATTATTTACTTACCATACCACCTCAAGGCTAACATATAGATGTCATTAAAGATTATGTACTAAATTGAAAAATATTTTGAATTTATAAAAAAGTAAATTGAAACTGTAGAAGTAAAAATTTACAGATATGCTTCACAGTATAATGAAGTTGGTGAAATTATTGAATTAGACAATATTAAAATTGTATCTTGAGGGGGAGTTGGGTGGTAGCACAGCAGGTTAAGCGAAAGTGGCACAAAGTGCAAGGACCGGCTTAAGAATCCCAGTTAGAGCCCCTGGCACCCCACCTGCAGTGGAGTCACTTCACAGGCAGTGAAGCAGGACTGCAGGTGCCTATCTTTCTCTCCCCCTCTCTATCTTCCCCTCCTCTCTCCATTTCTCTCTGTCCTATCTAACAGTGATGACATCAATAACTACAACAATAACAACTACACACACACACACAAAAGGCAATAAAATGGGAATAATGGCCTCCAGGAGCAGTGGATTCATAGTGCAGGCACTGAGCCCGAGCAATAACCCCTGAGGCAAAAGAGAAAAAGAAATATCCAGTTCTGTTGATTAGAAAATTTCTCTTAATGCTGGTAAGACAGTAATATTTTCCAATTTTAACTAAAATTTAATGTAACTGTTACCAAAAACACACACTACTAAAGTTAATACAGAATCTATTCACCTTAATATAGCATAAATAACTGAAAAATAATTGAATTGACATTTCCTGATTTCATAAAGCACAGTTATGATTACATAGTAGTGATATCAACTAAACTTATCAGTTAACTAAAATTATGCATTATTTTTTAATTAAAACCAGGAGTGATAGAGTCTTTCTGTAGGCACTGAGCACCAGAAATAACTCTTGAGTAATAATAATAATAATAATAATAATAATAATAATCTAAACCTGCTGAATTGCTCAGGGCATGTCTGCAAGTGTCTGTCTTTCTCTTCACCTCTCATCTCCCCTCCTTTCTCAATTTCTCTCTGTTCTAACAACAACAACAGCAATGATAACCATAATAATAACAACAACAAGGGTATCAACAAGGGCTACAAAATGGGAAAAATGGCCTACAGGAGCAATGAATTCATAGTGCAGGAACTGAACCCCAGCAATAACCCTGGAGGCAAAAAAATAAGTACATAAAAACACTCTGTATTCTATTCAAAATAAAGGCAAAGGAAGCTTACATATCTTCTTTAGAGGTAGATTTATATGCAAAATATGTGCCCTTAGTGATTTTTTTTTTTAGCAACAGAGCAAAACAAGTATGGGTTTTAACTAGATAAATGACATTTTATAAAATTTCAAAAAGTGCCTTTAACCAGCATAATGGCTTTAATGCATTTTAATTAGCTCTCTGGCAAATCAACAGATGTACATGACCAAGCTTGCATAATTTATCTTCTAACAATAGTGTCAGTCTGTTTTAAGAGTTTGTAACACTGTCTGTATTAATACTCAATATATCGCCGATTTCTGGTTCAACAATGGATGACAGAAGTTATAAAACAGTACCATTTTGAAAATGTTAATAAAATGTGTTTTTATAATGCAGATGTATATTATATAGCAAACCATTTCTCAGAATTGATGCTAGGTTCTGTAAAACTTGTCACTACTAGGAGTTTTCACAGATGCATGAGTCATGTTGCTTACCAGAGTCTACATGTCCACACGTATTTTTTCTCTTCAAGGAAACATTTTATTCATGAGTTTATGTAGCACATCTCCTTAAGGGTCAGAATCTAGAAGCAGATTGCCCACAGTAAACTTTGATTCTAGGACCTTCTGGCTCAATGATCTTAGACAATTTAGTCTAATCAAGGCTTTGTTCCTTTAAGTACAATGTTAGGAAAATAAGCTAATTAACTCATCAAACTGCTGTAATAAATAAAGTATGTGCAGTATCATTGTTATTTGGAAAAAGGATGTTTGCATTTGGCATGATTTGGTAAATTCCTTAGAATTCTCTTATAATTTCTATGTAAATTAAGAGTAATAATAACCCCCTAGTTAAATAAACAAAAAGGAAAAAAAGCTACCCAATTGTACCAAATAGGGACATGGTAACTTTGGATAGTGAGGAAAAACTATAAACATGTGCAAGTTATTCTATTAAGAATTCAGTTGTGTTTTATTTATTAATTTATTTAATTTACTTTATTTATTTAGCCACTAGGATTACCACTGGGGCTCAGTGTCAGCACTACAAATCCATTGCTCCCAATGGACATGTTTTTTCTTTTCTTTTTTCTTTCCTTTTGTATATGATTATATAGGGCAGATTAAAAAAATAAAAAGGAGCCTGATACCTTGCTATATTGCCTAATAACTTCCAGTAGCTTTCTGCTGGATTCTTTAGGTTTTTCTATGTATACTATCATATCATCTGCAATAGTGAGAGCTTGACTTCTTCCCTTCCAATCTGTGTTCCTTTGATTTCTTTCTCTTGCCTGATTGCTATGGCAAGAACTTCCAACACTATGTTGAAGAGTAACGGTGACAGTGGACAGCCCTGTCTAGTCCCTGATCTGAGGGGGAATACTTTCAGCTTCTGTCCATTGAGTATGATGTTGGCTGTAGGTTTGCTATATATAGACTCCACTATCTTGAGGTGTTGTTTTCGATGGGTTATGTTGTTTTCGCCAGGCTGGCTTCACGGGCGGGTAACAGATGACCAGGGACTCATGGTTGAGCTGTAGGCAGTATCTCTTTATTCATGCAGGACGCAGTGCAATCTAAGCCGAGCTGAGCTAAACTAAAGGTACTGTAAAACTCACAATGCTGTCTTTATATATACTTGCGAAGTAGGGTGGAAACAGGATGTGACATAGAGAGGGTGGAGAGAAAAGTGACTGGTGAAAATCAGGGTGTGATAAAGAAGGGATCAGGGTGTGACAAGGAGGGGGGGTGGAGCAAAAACATATCATGAAACAGTGGGGATTGAACCAATGCCCTGGAGGGAGGTGCTTGTTAACAGCGGTTATATAAATAGAATGAAGTGGTTATGTAAATAGAATAGTGTTAAGCAGGGGGGATTTAAACCAAATGAAACAGAAGGGGTCTCATACATACCAACATTGAGGAATTTCCCATCTATTCCCATTTTTGTAGAGTTTTGAGCATGAATGGGTGTTGGATTTTGTCAAAGGCTTTCTCTGCATCTATTGAGATAATCATGTGGTTTTTGGCTTTGCTTTTATTGATGTGGTGAATGACATTGATTGACTTATGGATGTTGAACCAGCCTTGCATTCCTGAGATGAATCCCACTTGGTCGTGATGAACAATCTTTTTGATATGTTGCTGTATCCGGTTGGCCAAGATCTTGTTTAATATTTGGACATCTATGTTCATCAGAGATATTGGTCTATAGTTTTCCTTTTTTGTTCTGTCCCTATAAGCTTTTGGTATCAGGGTGATGTTGGCTTCATAGAAGGTGGAAGGGAGTATTCCTGTTTCTTCAATCTTATGGAAAAGCTTAAGACGTATGGGTACTGTTTCCTGAAGGTTTTGTAGAATTCGTTTGTGAAGCCATCTGGTCCAGGACTCTTATTGTTGGGGAGATTCTTAATAACAGTTTCAATTTCTTTGTCTGTGATTAGTGCATTTAGATTTTGTAGTTCTTCTTGGTTCAGTTTTGGAAGGGCATATGCTTCTAGTTGTACGCCTCCTACCCTATGGTTTTGTTAATTTATCCTTTCTTAAATAAAAAAACAAATAATAATAAAATAAATACAAATAAAAAGGATATGTGAGAGGGAAAGATAGCCACCTTCAGACTTGCTTAACTGCTTGAGCAGGGACCAGGGATTTGTACTAGATTTCTTGCATATGGCAATATCTATGTTTACTAAGGGTGCTACTACTTGGTCCTTCAACTAATCTTTTTATTTATTTATTTATTTATTTTAGTCACCAGGGTTATTTCTGGAGCTTGGTGCCTGCAAAATAGGGCCATGTTTCCCAGTGGCTATTTTTCTTTTCCTCTTATTTTTTATCTTCTTTCCTTGTTCTCTCTTTTTCTTGATAGGAAAGAGAAATTATGTGGTGGAGATAAAGAGGAAAGAGAAACAGATATACCAACAGCCTTCCTTCATTGTTAATGAAGATTCCCCCTTAGCAGGTGAGGAGTAGGGACTTGAACCTGGATCTTTGTAAGGGTAAAATGTGCACTCAACTAAATGTACTATTGCCGGGTCCCCAACTCATGTTTTTAAAAATGAGCAAGTGGTACAAATAAAAAATGATACTCTTTCAACAAATGTTGCCAATGAACTGAAAATCTTCATTAACATAAAGAATATTGGCAGACATACTATACTCTGCATAAAAGTTAATTCAAAGTAGGTTGTTGTTGTGCGAGCAGCGGAGAAGAAAAAGACGAGGTCCGGAGCAAAGAGGGAACACAAATCTTTATTTGCGCTGGCACCTCAGAGTTGGGTGCTAGAGAAACAGGTTGGGCCACGTGGAGGTAGCAAAAATGGCCGACTCACGCAGTAACCTTTCCTGCATCTGAGCACCAAAGTGAAGCGCCGGCAAGAGAGCAAGATGCAGAAGAAGAAGGGGTTTTATAGGAGTAGCTTTCGTGAGAATGGGAAAGGGGAAGAGTAACCATAGCACTCCAGGATAGGATAATAACTCTCGTGAGAATGGGAGGGGGAGGAGTAACCAAAGCATTCCAAATATCGCGGGGAAATAGACAATGCCCTGAGGGCACAACATGGTGGAACAGGCACTCCAAGAATGTCCCAACTCTCGCAGGAACTAGCAGTAGCCTGAGGGAACAACATGGCAGATGTGACTGCATCTGCATAATTTCCCAGCAGTAGGTCATAGACATAGATGTAAAACTCAAAATTATAAACACATAAAAGATAATATAATAGAAAAAAAAACTATTTAAACTTGGATATGGTAATGACATTTTTGGTTCAACACCAGAGGCATAATCTTTGTGTTTATTAGAAATAACAGAGGCAGGAAAAATAGGCAGAGGTATGTAGTATGGTAGCTTCAACCTTTGACGACACCCCATAAGTCAATGTTGAACAGTGCTCTGACCATGCAGTTTCCTTTTCTCTCCCTTATAAAACAAATAAATTGCATCTTTCTAGAAATAATTTATAGGAGTTGAATGGTAACACATCTGGTAGCATGCATACTTTACCATGCAAAAGTACCTAAGTTCTAGCCTGAGGGGAAGAGTAGAAACTTCATGAGAGGTGGAACAGTTTCACAAGTCTCTTCCTTACCCACTCTACCTGCTTCCCTCTCATTCTCATTCTCTCTCACTCCCTCTCCCCCCTTTTCTCTCTCTCTCCCTCTCTCTCTCTCTCTCTCTATATATATATATATATATATTTCCATATATATGGAAATAATAAGAGGAGAGTAAACCCAGGAGCAGTGGCAAGCACCAAACCCTAGGAATAACCCTGGTGGCAATAAAAATAATAAATAAATAAATAAATCTGAGAAGATAGCATCTTGGTTATCCAAAAAGCTTTCATGCCTGAGGTACCAAAGTCCCAAGTTAAATCCCCAGCACTATCATAGATGAAACAATATTAATAGATAAATAGATACATATAATTGATAACCTGGACTTCATTAACATTAATATTAAAAGTTTCTGTTGTTCAGGAAGTAGTTTCTGCTTTTCAGCAGAGGACAAGATGCATCATGTACATGTCAAAAATAGTTGCAAAAAGATACATCTGATTAAAGAAAAAAAGCTTGTAATCTAAGATATAAAGATATCTCCTAAAATTCAACAATGCAAAGTCACAAATTTAAAAGAAATGAGTCAAACATTTAGTTGATGACTTCTTAAGAATATGTACAAGTTAGAAGTAAGTATATAAAATGTCCTTCACTGATAGATAACATAGTGGGGGTTGTATTGTTAAATGGGAAACTGGGGAATGTTATGCATGTACAAACTATTGCATTTACTGTTGAATGTAAAACATTAATTCCCCAATAAAGAAATAAATTAAAAAATACATCCTTCACAACACATATCATTAAGGAAATGCAAATTAAATCCATAGTGAGATATGACTATAAGCCTATTAGAATGATTAATGATTCAGAACACTTGCATGCCAAATTTAGACAGAATGGGTATCAAAAAGAAATACTCCTTTATTACTGATGAGAATACAGAGTTTACAGATACATTGTCATGCAGTTTGACGGTTTCTAAAATAGATAAACTTATTGTTATCATGACCCAACAGTTATGCATCTTAGTTTTAAACAAATGAGTTAGACATAATACTACACATAACCTTGAACATATGTGTTTATATCCATTTCATTTAAAATTATCTAAACATTTAGAATCAACAAAAATGTGCTTTGGCAAATGTGTGATAAACTGTTGCACATCTAAGCAATAGAACACTATTGAACATTAAATGAAATGAGCTATTAAGTCATGAATGTACATAAGATAGATGAATATTATAGCTGGGTGATGCTAATGTGAAAGTACTACAATTGTATATAATTTTAACCATATAACATTCTAGATAAAGTGAAACCATGGCCTGTTGGTATGCTTCTAAATTCTGCTTATAAGACCTTCTGTTTTGATCATCACATTAGGTTTGCTTGCATTACTTATGATGTGGTCTATTTACATAATCAATGTTTTACCTGGACCCTGCCCTGCCTGCAGGGTATTGATTTAATCCCCACTGGTTAGATGGAAGCTTTCTATGTTCTGTTCGTGCTCTTTTTTTCGCTTCACTTCCTTTCCTAGTCATTTCCTTTCCCTTACCACTTCCGTTGAAGAGATGCATAAAAGGCGATGTATCTGATTAGTAAACGAGATACTGCTTCCCAGCTCAGCCATAAGTCCCTGGTCGTCTGTCTCCTGCCTGCAAAGCTAGACCGACAATGGCCCAGTAAAGAGGAAAGAAAAGAAAAGAAAAGAAAAGAAAAGAAAAGAAAAGAAAAGAAAAGAAAAGAAAAAAAGTGTGCTTACCAGTGGTCATGGAAAAGGAGAGATAAATAGTTAAGATAGCATTTTTTGGGGGGGAGGCATTAAACTAGGATATATGGTATAATTATAATGAATATGTGTATATTGTGATATACTTGTTCAAACCTATAATATGAATGTGTTTCATTGCTGCATTTGAAGATGCAGGATGCCCAAAGATCATTCTGAAAGATGAGTTTAATGTCTAATTGAAAACCCAGAGGTGACTTTTCTGAACATGTACCACTATAGAAGTGAGGGACTAGAGGACAAATCATTTTGAAGGCTATCAGAAATAAAAGAAATATGATTAAATAGCATGAGAATCCAATAATGAAATTTTAGCCTGGAAAACCAATTCTGGGGGTTGAGCCAATATGTCAAATCATTTAGATGGTTTATTGTCATTATTTGAGGCTCTTGTTTGAATCAAGTCATCTGTATCTGTAGGCAATTCTGTAAGTCACCAATAGTTCTCTTAGTGTGACTTAGAGGCAACTTTTTTCCTTCTTCTTTGCACCCAGGTTATTACTGGGGCTCAGTGCCTTCATTACAAATCCACTGTACCTTGCAGCCATTTCGGGGAGGAGAAGATAGAGAAAAAGAGAGTCACACTCACAGCTTTAAGCTTCCTTCCTGTATGTGGAGTGTAGCAGTTGGAACCCAGGCCCTAGCTCATAGTAAATTCTGTGCTTAATCAGGTGCACCACTGCACCATTAGTGGTAACATTCTGAAAATATTCATCTATCTGTTGGATTATCTGTATAACATGTGGAAGAATTGCCAATACAATAGCAACTGTGGCCACCATGACTGTGACAACAGTAATACAAATGAGTAGAATTATGTTAAATAAGTTAAGTCAGAAAGACAAAGATGAGTATGGGATGATCCCACTCATAGACAGAAGTTGAGAAAGAAGAACAGAAAGGGAAACTCAAAAAGCAGAATTGATTGAGTTTGGAGTAGGGGACCAAAATAAAAATCTCTGGGTGGAGAGTGAGGGTAGATGTTCAGCTTCACTGGGGGTGGGGGGGCACAGTCCTTTGGTGGTGGAAATGGTGTTAATATACACTCCTTGAAAAATAAAATAAAAATGAGTAGAAGACCAAGTAATTTCTTAGTGTGCCTCAGATGTTCTAATGCAGAGGTAATCTGTGCTAATGCATAGTCATCCAACCATCATGGGTAAGATTTCAGGCACTAGGTTTCAGCCCTTTGTTTTAACACAAAACACAAAGTAATGTATAAATAAGTAATACTGTGGTAGGTAAAGTGTTAAGGAGGTCTAGTTGACAGGGACAGGTATCTTAAAATTATCAATAATCTGACTTGTAGGGCTAGTTAAATACACTAATAACACTAGGGGCTTCATTAATAATAGCAAATACATAAAGTCTGAAGGTGTATATCATTATATTATGGGTGAGAACAATAGCATGCCTGTGTAAAAGGCTGTGCATGAAATATTATTATTATGTCCCTATGAGTTCAGGGGAAAAATGGCAATGCTACTATACAGATATAATTTTTGAAATGGGAAAACTGTTCTAATTTATGAAGTCTCAGGAGTGGACCTGCTAAGCTAGAATTTCACATTGTGGCCAGTCCTGAATAGTTAAAGTTCCAAACAGCATTACATTCCTGAACCAGAAGGCCTTGTGGCCCCAGTTCTCTACAGTCTAATTATTTAACGTAGACTAGGTGGTTAAATTAACAGAGTGCCAGACTCCCCAAGAAAGGTCAGTAAATTTGCTAAAAGTGTATGAAATAGCACTTAACATCATGCTTGTGTGAGGTTTTTTTTCAGTCTGTATTTGTCTAGGGACCTCTGCTTTTTGTATAAACATTTAAGGTTCGATAACATTAATATGTTCTGTGCTACAGTTGCCTTGAAAATAATTCATGTGCCACTGAGGGGCAACTTGGATACAATATCAAGAAAATCTTTATAGGCAATTTCTCTGTTAAAAAAAAACCAGAAACAACATATGTCAGCCACTTTGATATCCTTTTCCTCCATAACAACCTTCCTCACCACAATTGGATAGTTTATCTGGTAGGGTTAGCCAATTTCTGCCAGTATCAAAATTATCATTAAATGAAATGGGACATTCAGGATCTCCCCCAAGTAAAAAATAAATCATATATATATATGGATTAAGTTATGAGACCAATATACTTCACCTCTTGCAGACATCAGGATGTATCCTGTCAGAAGCCACCCCAGAAATCAGTCCATTACCTTCTTTTGTTTGGAACTAACTGTGAATTGAGACGTTATCGCCAGAAGTGGGTTTTCAGGTGTCATTAGCTTTTCCACCCTCTTTAGAATGTCTTCTACATGGTCTGTCAGGTGCTTCCAGCAGTCACAGGTGATTGCTTTTGTTGCCGTATCAGTCAACATGTAGTGATTCTCTTGTTTTTTATTTTTATTTTTTAATCTTTATTTGCTGGATAGAGAGAGTCAGAAATTGAGAAGGGGGTGATAGAGAGGGAGAGAGACAGAGAGATACCTGCAGCACTGCTTCACCACTAGTGAAGCTTTCCCCCTGCAGGTGGGGGCCAGGAGCTTGTACCTGGGTCCTTGCGCACTATAACACGTGCACTCAACCAGGTGCACCACCACCTGGCCCCCGATTCTCGTGTTTTTGGCCTCTTCTTTGGAGTTAGTACCCTTAGCTATTGCATTTATGGGGAGGGCTTCTAGTTAACCTGGTGGCAGCTCATGATATGTTTTTACCACTTTGGTAGGGATTTGAGTAGGACCCTGGGTGACAAAGCTGAAGCTTATCTATATCCTTAAGTAAATTATTTTATTGGTTCTAACCCTGAGGGGGCTTGAAGAGTTAACAAAAAAAAAATGTAGAGTGTCTGACATGGGGCCAGGCGGTGGTGTACCTGCTTAAGCACGCACGATGCCAACCAGACTTCCCTGGACAGACAACCCTATCAGTGTGTCCTGGAGCTCCAATTCTCCAGAACCCTGCCCCACTAGGGAAAGAGAGAGGCAGGCTGGGAGTATGGATCAACCTGTCAACGTCCATGTTCAGCTGGGAAACAATTACAGAAGCCAGAACTTCCACCTTCTGCATCCCACAATGACCTTGGGTCCATACTCCCAGAGGGTTAAAGAATAGGAAAGCTATCAGTGGAGGGGATGGTATACGGAGGTCTGGTGGTGGGAATTGTGAGAGGCTGTACCCCCTCTTATCCTATGGTTTTGTCAATATTTCCTTTTTATAAATAAATAAAAATACAAATAGAAAAAAGCAATAGAGATAGAGAAATTGAAAATATCTCTTCCCATGGAAGGCAGGAGCAGATGGCAGAAAATTGCAATATACTGGGTTGATTATAATATTTGAGGATATATAAGACAATGACATACTCATTCATAGTCTGAAATAAGAAGTCTATGGTTACCAGAAATAAAAAAAGAGTAAAAGTCGTATCCTTTTGTTACCTTGGGCCTTGAATTCACTGAGGTTAATGCTCTGTGGTAATATACAGTGTGTCATAGACCAGTTTGGAGATATGAAACTATTAGGTGATCCACCTTTAAGTAACTGAAATTCTGAGTTATATCCCCCTCCTAAGCAACACTTCAGTGAACCCCAAAGCATTCATTTCCTCGTATCACAGAGAATAAATTGGAGAAATGACAGAATCTTCAAAACACTAAAATTGTTTCTGTATCTTTTCTTGTGGAGTTGGGAGTGTAAGAGAGGAGGGTTGTTTACACAAAGCCAGGAAAGAAAAGAAAACACCAGAATCTACTTGCCTATTTAACAAATCAGTGCAGCTATGCATACATTTAATATAACAAGAAGTAGAGTTAGCTTGCTAATCAGAATTCAGCAAGTGCCACATTCTATAAACTTTGTTTAATTAACCACAGAGCTTTTAGGAAAAAAAAAAAAAAAAGAAGAAGCTACCTACTCACAGAGTAATCACACTCACAGGAAAAAAATGCGTCAAATGGGTAAAGTGTCATGTAGCCAGGCATTTAGAAAAAGAATCTAATTGAATGACTATTATATTCATAGTCTCTCACCCAAATTTGTGTTACAGACAAAGCCCATGAATAAAATCTATGCACTGCTGAAGGTAAAGGAGGCTAACAGGTCTAGGGATTCCACTAGAAAATTTATAGGATGAGTCACAGAAAAACACCAGTGAAGAATCACAAAGTCAATATTGAGTGTCAAGCCAAGCAAGCATTTACTGAAGTAAGGCAGCATTAAAAAGAAGATACATGTGCAGACATGTGTGCACATCAAGAATAAGAGGCCCGTTGTCCAGCCTTTCTATTTTTATTTTTATTATGTTTTGAGGTCAGAAGAATTCTAGGGACCTTTTTATTTGCAGCATTATCAAATCATACATTCTCAAATTACCTTGTCTCACATCAGCTAAATTAATTAGGCATATCTTTGGGATGAAATAGTTGTTTGTATCCATTTTGATAGATACAAGAAAAGAAAAAGTCAAACATTAGAACAGATGCTAATATACTGCACCAGCAAGAATCCAGCAGGATCCTCTGAGTATGCTACACCTGAATACTTAGTGGAACAAAGGAGGTAAGTTATTCTTCATTTTTTGTTTGTTTTGTTTTTCCTCAAAGTGAGTTCAGTTGAATTGTGGGACGCATTCTCATTTTAGTCATCAGTTTTACTGCTAGAGTTAGGCACCTCCACTATTACTTCAATGTTCCTTGTAGTAGTTTTGTTTTTCTTTTGTTACAGAAATAGAGACAGAGGGAGATAAACACTTGCATCATTGCTTCACTTCTTGTTAAATTTACCCCATACAGTTAAGGACAAAGGGGCTTGAACCCCAAATCTTTGTACACAGTAGTATGTGCACTCTACTAAAGTGTACTGCCACCCAACCCTATGCATTTCAGTTTTAATAATATACTTTAGAATATTTTAGATTTTTAAAAAATGCAGCTACAGTAATGAGTCCCCATAGAAACAATTATTGCCACCACTCATGTATAGTTTTCCACAAAGAAAAAATATTGATAATCATTAATTGAGACATATATTATAACCATATTTCCTGACTTTTTACCAAATATATTTTTACCATGTCTCCAGATCCTATATTTAATAGAGATATAGGGGGAAAAAGTGAAAGAGATAGCATAGCAATGAAGTTCCCTTTAACGCAGTGGAGTCTAGACTGGAACATCAGTTATTCACATGACAAAGCTGCATGTTGCATACTATCTAAAAAGAGCTATTGTGTCAACATTGTTTTATTTAGAATCATATCTCTTTAGTCCTTTACTGGCCATGACAATTTCTAAGAAATATCCTGATTTATTACAAATTTGAGAGTTTTGAGTGATATTGGTCTAGTGTTTGTTTGTTTCCTTAGTTTCTCACACTGAGGATTTCTGAAGTTCACTATTATAATGTGATATAAGTTTTGAGGAGGGAGCCACAAAAGTAAAGTATACCTTTTAATCTACCACCCACCACTATACTTCCACTTCCTTATGCAGGAATAGTACACAAGAACCTAAGTCACACAGTGAGCATACACAGAAGATGGATTCCAGTTAGAGAGCTTAACTTTATGGAGAGGTGGGCCAGGTCAGCACCACCTTGGTGCCTTCTCAGTAAGGAAGAAAACTCCTTAATCAAACAGTGGAACATATTTTATGAAAAATGGGTTGTTCAATTTGTTTAAGGCCCCTAGAAACATAACAAGCTTGAACTTTCTATGAACCATGACTTCTGTTGCATAGGGACAAAAGGATGGCATAAACAAAGAGGTAGAATATTAATCTAAATCAATAGGACATTTTCCTAGCACACAGGTACAGGAATAACAAAAGACATAGAAACTGTGATGTGTCTTTAGGGAGAAAAATACCCCTGGAATGAGAATGTTCCACAAAACAGGGGGTGTTCCCTACCTATGCTGTTCTTACTTGGTGATTTTTGTTTTAATAATCTATACCTTGGTGATTTTTGTTTTAATGATCTAAGCCTTATGAGACTATAAAAATAGGGTTCTGCTTTAGTATGACAGATGTCTGCTTAAGGTTATTTCAGCATCAACTCACTTGTCTCTCATTCTTCCTCATTCCACACTGATACCTCTCATCTTTCAGGTTATTCTAATAATTTGCTGGGTCTGGTTCCCCGGCAAAAAATGCAACAAAGCATAGTAACATGTTACTGATAAATTAATAATGTAACACAAACTCAAGTATCATTTTGTCTTAAGATTTATTTACTTTTTCTTTTTTTCTTTTTTAAATTTTATTTTCCCTTTTGTTGTATTTATTGTTGTAGTTATTATTGTTGTTGTTAGGACAGAGAGAAATGGAGAGGGGAGGGGAAGACAGAGAGGGGGAGAGAAAGACAGACACATGCAGACTTGCTTCACCACCTCTGAAGGGACTCCCCTGCAGGTGGGGAGCTAGGGGCTCGAGCCAGGATCTTTATGCTGGTCCTTGCACTTTGAGCCACATGCACTTAACCCGCTGCGCTACCGCCAACTCCCAAGATTTATTTTCTAATTTAAAATATATGAGAGACAGAGAACTAATGATATCATTCCAACATGGAGCTGAAAGTATCAGGTATGGTGGTGGCATACTCAGTTAAGGGCACATTTCACTATGCTGCCTTCCAGGTTTGAGCCCCTGCTCTCCACCTGCAGGGGGACCCTTCAAAAGTAGTGAAGCAGGTCTGCAGGTGTTTCACACTACCCCCCCTCAATTTATTTCTGTCTCATCAAATAAAAATAGAAAGAAAATAAAAATAAAAAGGAAAAAATATCCTCCAGAAAAGGTGGATACATCATTCAAGAACCAAGCCCCAGAAATAACCCTGGTGGCAATAAAAAAATAATAAAATAAAAAGTCCCAGGTATTAAAGCTCTGTACTCTACTAGCTGAACTATGTGCTTAAGTATTCCTGATTAAATTACTGAATTTAAAATTATCCCAAAAATAAATTCTGGAGTCAGCACCTTTATACGATAATAGTCTATTTTTGTTAAATATTCAAAATAGATATTTTATCACTGTTTTTGGCATTGGTTCTTTTTGATATGTTTAAAGCACTTGGCTCTGTTGTAGGACATTTTTAAGAAACCACTAACTTTTTCAACTGGAAAATGAGAGACAGTGTAAGAGAAAGGAAGGCATATAGCAATAAAGGTAAAAGCTAGGTCACAGGCTTTCCTAGGTAAACTATCCTGTATGCCTTATTACTATTTCCTTTTTTTTTTGATTTTTTTTTTTATTTAACAAAGGAGACATTAACAAAACCATAGACTAAGAGGGGTACAATTCCGCACAATTCCCATAACCTGATCTCCATATCCCATCCCCTCTCCTGATAGCCTTCCCATTCTCTATATCTCTGGGAGTATGGATCCAGGGTCATTGTGGGTTGCAGAGGGTAGAAGGTCTGGCTTCTGTAATTGCTTCCCCACTGAACATGGACATTGACTGGTCTATACATACTCCCAGCCTGTCTCTCTCTTTCCCTAGTAGGGTGGGGCTATGAGGAAGTGGGGCTCAAGTACACATTGCTGGGGTCGTATGTCCAGGGAAGTCTGGTCAGCATCTTGCTGGCATCCAGAACCTGGTGGCTGAAAAGAGAGTTAAAATACAAAGCCAAACAAAGTGTTGAACAATCATGGACCCAAAGACTGGGATAGTACAGATAAAGTGTTGAGGGGTATTCCCTGCGTGCTCTTGTGTACTTCTGCTTTCAGGTATATATTTTTCCCCTAGTTTATGGGCACGGGTGAACCTATATCTCAAGGGACCTGGACTATATCTAGGTTTGGGGATTTTATTGGGGAGTGGAACAGCTAGAATGGAATTAGGGAATACTATGAAAGGAAAGGCCTCACCCGAGTGATGAAGCAGAAGGGTTGTCATTCCACACCTGAAATCTCTGGTCACAGTCTGAAGTGAAGCATGCTGGGGTGGCACTCATTGCATTGATTAGGTTGCAATCCACAGATGCAATATTATTTGATTTGAATTGAGAGCAGCATGCATAAAAGTTGGCCCCACCCTAAGGTTCCAGGACTGGGGGAAACATAGGCTCTATAGTGGAAATGTGAGGTTCCTGTTGTCTTAGGGTTCAAGAAGACAATGGATAGTTATTGTTATCGTCACATTATTTGGTGATAGGGTTAACTTTGGAAAGTCCCTTTGATAGGGTTTGAGGTATAATACCCAGCATCTTGTATATGGCTGTGCTACCGGTTGCTTCTGTTCTCCCTGGTCTAAGCTTTTGGAAGAGAACATATCAAAGACAGCCTATGTATTAAACAGACTCAGTCTAGTCTGTGTTTTAAGAAGTTCTAGACATATCACCAGTTGTTCGCCTCTCATATTAATTAAATAGTGGTTTGTATGTTTACACTTTAATATGATTGTACATAAACACCACTCCCACCACCAAAAGACTGTGTCCCATCCCCACCACCCACCCCCGTCCCCACACCCCCTGCTGTGCTGGGAAACCCAATGGCCACACTCCACTTCACCACAGTGTTTTTACATTGGTGCCCTGCTCTCGATTTAATCAGATCCTGCTTTTATTTTCCCTTTCTGTTTTTCTTTCTCAACTTCTGTTGCTGAGTGGGTACATCCCATACTCATCTTTATGTTTCTGACTTAGCTCACTTAACATAATTCCTTCTAGCTCTGTCCAAGATGGGTTAGATAAGGTGGGCTCATTGTTTTTAATAGCTGCATAGTATTCCATTGTGTATATGTACCACAGCTTTCTCAGCCACTCATCTACTGTTGGGCATCTGGGTTCCTTCCAGGTTTTAGCTATTATGAATTGTGCTGCTATGAACATAGATGTACACACATCTTTTTGGTTGGGCATTATGGAATCTTAGGGGTATATCCCCAGGAGAGGAATTACTGGGTCATATGGAAGGTCTATGTCTAGCCTTGAAAGAGTTCTCCAAACTCCTCTCCAGAGAGGCTGGACCAATTTACATTACCACCAGCAGTGCACAAGGGTTGGTTCCTCTATCCCCACAGCCTCTCCAACATATGTTGCCGCTGTTATTTTTGATGTATGCCATTCTCACAGGAGTGAGGTGGTATCACAATGTTGTCTTTATTTGCATCTCTCTGACAATCAGTGACCAGGAACAGTTCTTCATGTTTGCTAGCCTTTTGGATCTCTTCTAAAGTGAATTTTTTGTTCATATCCTCTGCCCATTGTTGGATGGGTTCATTTGCTTTTTTGGTGCTAAGTTTGCTGAGTTCTCTGTATATTTTGGTGATTAGTCTCTTGTCTGATGTTGGGCATGTGAAGATCTTCTCCCATTCTGTGAGGGGTCTCTTTGTTTGTGTGATAGTTTCTTTGGCTGTGCAGAAGCTTTTCAATTTGATGTAGTCCCATTGGTTTGTTTCTGCTTTAGTCTTTCTTGCAATTGGTTTTGTTTAATCAAAGATGTCCTTGAGGTTTAGGTGGGAAGGTGTTTCACCAATGTTTTCCTCTAAGTATTTAATAGTTTCCAGTCTGACATCCAGGTCTTTGATCCATTTGGAGTTGATTTTTGTTTCTGGTGAGATAAGGTGGTTCAATTTCATTCTTCTGCACGTTATAATCCAGTTTTCCCAGCACCATTTATTGAAGAGAGCCTCGTTCTTCCATTTAATACTTTGGGCCCCCTTATCAAAGATTAGATGTCCATAGGTGTGGGTGTTTAGTTCTGGGCTTTCAATTTTGTTCCACTGGTCTGAGTGCCTATTTTTGTTCCAGTACCAGGAGGTTTTGATGATGATGGCATTATAATATAGTTTAAGGTCTGGGAGTGTGATGCCTCCATTTCTGTTTCTTTTCCTCAAGATGGTTTTGGCAATTCTAGGTGTTTTATGGTTCCAGATAAATGAATGTATTTTTTGTTCTATTTTGTTAAAGAAGCTTGGTGGAACTTTGATGGGTATCGCATTAAATTTGTATATGTCTCTGGGGAGAATATTCGTTTTGATGATATTTATTCTTCTAATCCATGAGCATGGGATGTCTTTCCATTTCTTGGTATCAGTTTCTATTTTCTTGAAGAATGACTCATAGTTTTCAGTATATGAGCCTTTCACTTCTTTGGTAATCTTTACTCCTAGGTATTTTATTGACTTTGTTGCAACAGTGAATGGGAGTGATTTCTGGATGTCTTCTTCTTCAGTTTTAGTGTTTGCATAGAAATTCCACTGATTTTTGTACATTGATTTTGTGGCCTGATACCTTGCTATATTGCCTAATAACTTCCAGTAGTTTTCTACTGGATTCTTTAGGTTTTTCTATGTATACTATCATGTCATCTGCAAATAGTGAGAGTTTGACTTCTTCCCTTCCAATCTGTATTCCTTTGATTTCTTTCTCTTGCCTGATTGCTATAGCAAGAAATTCCAATACTATGTTGAAGAGTAATGGTGATAGTGGGCAGCCCTGTCTAGTCCCTGATCTGAGGGGAAATGCTTTCAACTTCTGTCCATTGAGTATGATGTTGGCTGTAGGTTTGCTATATATGGATTCCACTAACTTGAAGAATTTCCCATCTTTTCCCATTTTTGTACTGTTTTGAGCATGAATGGGTGTTGGATATTTTCAAAGGCTTTCTCTGCATCTATTGAAATAATCATGTGGTTTTTGGCTTTGCTTTTATTGATGTGGTGAATGACATTGATAGACTTATGGATGTTGAGCCAGCCTTGCATTCCTGGGATGAATCCCACTTGGTTTTGATGAACAATCTTTTTGATATGCTGCTGTATCTGGTTGGCCAAGATCTTGTTTAATATTTTGGCATCTATGTTCATCAGAGATATTGGTCTGTAGTTTTCCTTTTTTGTTGTGTCTCTATCTGATTTTGGTATCTGAGCGATGTTGGCTTCATAGAAGGTGGAAGAGAGTGTCCCTGTTTCTTTGATCCTATGGAAAAGCTTTAGGAGTATGGGTATTATCTGTTTCCTGAAGGTTTTGTAGAATTTGTTTGTGAAGCCATCTGGTCCAGGACTTTTGTTGTTGGGGAGATTCTTAATAACAGTTTCAATTTCTTTGTCTGTGATTGGTGCATTTAGGTTTTGTAGTTCTTCTTGGTTCAGTTTTAGAAGGGCATATGCTTCTAGGAATTCTTCCATTTCTTCCAGATTCTCTAGCTTGGTGGCATATAGTTTTTCATAGAAGTCTCGCATGATTTTCTGGATTTCTGTGGTGTCAGTTGTGATATCTCCTCTATCATTTACAATTCTATGAATTTGAGTCTTCTCCCTTTTTTGTTTAGTGAGTCTGGCTAGGGGTTTGTCAATCTTGTTTAATTTTTCAAAGAAGCAACATTTGGCTTCATTGATCTTCTGTATGGTTCTCTTATTTTAGATGTTGTTTATTTCTGCTCTTATTTTAGTGATTTTTGTCCTTCTGATTGCTTTAGGGTTCCTTTGTTACTCTTCCTCTAAGTACTTAAGGTGTGCAGTAAGGTTGTTTATTTGGGCTTTTTCCTGTTGTTTAATATGTGATTGTATGGCTATGAGTTTCCCTCTCACTATTGCTTTAGCTGTGTCCCAAATATTATTATAAACACAGTTAGTGTAAATATTATTATAAAGATAGCTAGTGTCTTCATTTTCATTTCTTTCCAGGAACATTTGTATTTCCTGCTTAACTGTCTCTCTGACTCAGTGGTTCCTAAGCAGTATGTTGTTTAGTTTCCAATTTCTGTGACTTTTAGTAATTTTCTGTTTGTTGTTAAATGTTAGTTTTACTCCACTGTCATCTGAGAAGATACTTGGGATGATTTCAATGCTCTTGAATTTATTGATGCTGTTTTTGTTGCCTAACATGTGGTCTATCCTTGAGTATGTGTTGTGTGGATTTGAGAAGAATGTGTATTCCAGTTTTTTGGGGTGAAGAGCTCTGAAAATGTCCAAGAGGTCTAGTCTGTCCATCTCTTCATTTAATTGTCTTGTTTCTTTGTTGATTTTGTGTTTTGTTGATCTAAGTGTGAGAGTGGGGTGTTAAAATCTTCCCTATTATTGTATTACTATTGATATATTTTTGAAGTTCTTTGATAAGGTGTTTGATGTATTTAGATGGTCCCTCATTGGGTGCATAGGTGTTAATAATTGTTATATCTTCTTGGCTGATTGATCCTTTAATCATTATGTAATGACCTTGCTTATCTTTTATTACTTTATTTAATTTAAAGTCTATCATGTCAGAGATGAGAATGTTCCTGCCTTTTTTTGTGGTCCATTAGCCTGCAGTATAGTTTTCCATCCTTTCACTTTAAGTCTGTGTTTATCTTGTTGGGTCAAGTGGGATTCTTGAAAGCAACGTATGGTTGGGTTATATTTTCTGATCCATCCTCCCACTCTGTGCCTTTTGATGGGTGAGTTTAAGGCATTGACATTTACTGATATTATGGATTTAATGTGTTGTAGTGCCATTGTTCAACAAGTTTTTATTTGATATGTTGCAAGTATTATAGTGACGTTCTTGTTTATAAGAGGTCTTTTAGAACCTCTTTCAGGGCCGGTTTGGTAATAGTTGCTTTCTTTAACTGTTTTTTGTCTGAGAGGGTTTTGATGACTCCATCTAGTTTGCATGAAAGTCTAGCAGGATGTATTATCCTTGGTTGATACCCTTTTTCATTCAGGGCTCAATAGATATCTTGCCATTCTCTTCTGGCCTTTAGAATTTGGGTAGAGAAGTCTGCTGATAGTCTTATAGGTTTTCCCCTGTATGTGATTTTTTGTTTTTCTCTTGTAGCCTTTAGGATCCTTTCTTATCCTTCTTTTCCTTGTGACTATGATGTGTCTTGGTGTCTTCAGGTCTGGGTTGATTCTATTTGGGACTCTCTGAGCCTCTTGGATCTCAATGTCTTTTCTGTTGTTCAGGTCTGAGAAGTTTTCTTCTATTATTTCCTCTAGAATGGTTGCCTCCCCTTCCTCTCTTTCTTCCTCTGGCAGGCCAATTATATGAATGTTACTTCTTTTGAGATCATCCCATATGTCTCTGCTGTTGTTTTCAGTGTCTCTCAATCTCTTTTTGAGCTCTTTCACCTCTTTCTTAGTTTTTTCTAGCTCATCCTCTCTCTGGATAATTCTGTTTTCTGCTTCTGCTAGTATGCTTTCCCTTCCCTCAGCTGCTTTCATTACAGCTATTTCAGCTTTCAGTTCTCTAATTGCCTCAAGGTAGTTAGTATTTTCCTTGAGGGTCTCATCTGTTGTTTCCCTAATACTGCTATTCCTTTCCTCCAAAGTTGTTTTCATTTCTGTGATTAATAAATTTATTATTGCTTGCATGCTTTTCTTATCTATGGTTACGTCTGGCTGATTTGTAGTTTCTTCTAGGCTCTTGTCTTCATTCATTGTATTAGCCGTTTTATTTGCTCTTGATCTACCCATTTTTAATGTGTCTTTTATTTTTATGTTCTGTTGTTCCTCAGTTGCTTTGTTTTATGTACAAGCCACACTATGCTAAATACCTTTATGACAAATGCAATCACCACCCTCAGAAATTACAATAGTAACTAAAGCAATGACTGTAGCAGTTTAACCAATACCAGTTAGTCCCACAATGTCTCCAGTTCAAGAAAAAATAGCAACCGAATCTAAATGAAAAAGAAAGAGAAAGGAAAAAAGGGATAGAAGGAATAGACAATTATGAAAATCTACTGTCCACTGTAGATTCTAGGGGTAGCAAGAAGGGAAGGGGAAGTAGAGCAGAGATACACACAATAAATCCCCAATGTCCTATCATCCTATCTGTCCCTTTCCCTCCTTCCACAGAGTCCTTTGCTTTGGTGCAATATGGAACACCCAGTCCAAACATAACTTTATGTCCTCCCTTACAGTTCTTTATAAATTCTATCTGTATGTGAGATTGTTTGTTATTGGTCTTACTCTTTCTAACTTGTCTCCCTCAACATGGTGCCTTCCATTTCTGACCATGATATTGCAATGAAGATGGCATCATAATTTTAATAGCTGTGTAGTATTGCTTGTGTATATGTCTACAACATTCTTAGTCATTCATCTGTCCTTAAGCATCTTGATTGCTTCCCAGTTTGGGCTATTACAAAATGTGCTGCTATGAACCTTGGTGTGCATAGGTCTTTTCAGATAGGTGTGTTTGTTTTCACTGGCTAAGTGAGGATAGTATACATTAGAAAAAACAGAAATAACAACTATTAGAGAGGCTGAGGGAAAAAAGGAACTCTCCTGCATTGCTGGTAGGAAGGTCAATTGGTATAATGTCTATGGGAAAGAGCCTGTAGATTCATCAGAATTCTAGCAATGGTCCTACCTCATGGCCCAACATTCCCTCTCTTCTGTTATTTTTATTGAAAGAAAGTTGTACAATAATTCACTAAGAAGGGCAGATATTTAAGTAATTTTAATGGATGTATTAAAAATAATTGTCATGCTTTTTGCAGTAGGTGCTCATATGCACTTATATTTTAAAACTTTTAGTGAAATAATGGATACTTATTCAGGAAATAAATTAAGTCAGAGTTTAAGAGGAAAGAGCTTTCTTTTTTTTCTTCTCCTCTACATGATGGATGCAGTATATACTTGATATATCAACCTGAACTATAAAGTACCCTTTAATACATTTCTAGAATTTTTAGTATCTAAATTTGAAATACGAAAAGTAAATAGAGGAATTTCATGAACTATGCTTATCTAAAATATGAAATGTTGCATTTGAAGGAAATGTAAATGGCAGATTAGCGTAAAGTGTCTATTTTCCTTACCTTGGCACAGGGAGTACTTAAAACAAGCTTGAAGAATACAGCACTTTGTATGTTAGTCATTTCATATCACTCAAAATCAAATAATTCACAGCAGAATGATTTACTAGGAAAATACCATTATTCAAAAAATATTAGCAGCTCATTTAGGTAACAGATGTCTGACCATATTTAAATAACTGTTTAGAAAAGTCATGTTTTTGAAATATTGCATGATTTTGTAAGGACTGGGCACATCTATATCACTAAAATATATTTTTGTTTATGTATTTAAGTAAAAATAAACAAAAATAGAATTTTTTAAATGGAGGTTTATGTTTTCTATATCTATTTCTTGTTACAATTTCTATTTAAATTACCCTTGTATAGATAGTATTATATATGATTTTGAAAGGAATACCAAGTGAACTTTAATCTATGAGATATTATTGATAAAAGAATACTCATAAACTATTATTTACTATGTATAATATTTAGGTCAATTATTGTAGTGATATACAAATCCATATGTATATGTGTGTGTGTGTGTATATATATATATATATGGAATTATGATATATTTCTGAAGTGAAACTGATTGTGTAGATTATCTGTTAAACTATTAAAATATTTCAAGAATTGCATACTTACATATGTGAAAGTTTTAAGAAAATATTTGTAGGGCTATGGTTTATTTTACTTTAGATTCTTTGGATTTCTTTTTAAAATTATTTATTTATTTATTTATTTATTCATGAGAAAGATAGGAGGAGAGAAAGAACCAGCCATCACTCTGGTATGCGTGCTCCCGGGGATTGAACTCAGGACCTCATGCTTGAGAATCCAGTGCTTTATCCACTGCACCACCTCCTGAACCACTTTGGCTTGTGTGTGTGTGTGTGTGTGTGTGTGTGTGTGTGTTTTCCCACAAGCAAACCCAGTCCCAACTCTCATCAATATTTTTAGTTGTTGTTTTGCTTTCTAGAGTTTATAACTAGGGTTATATTAGAAAGGTACGAATAAAGGTATTTTTTAAAGGTGTTTCTTTTCCCACTGAGTATTTAAAGAATGAAAGGTTAAGTACTGCCAGGAATTTAAATTATGATAATCAAGTCTCTTTTGCTTGAACATTTCTGCTTTACATGAATAATACCAAATTTTAATTCAGGAGTAATATATCTATACACTGTTAATTTAGTAAACAAAAGAGAACTGTATTCCCAAGCGCATCAGAGAAGAAATATCCTATGTGGAAAAATTCTGATCTGGAAGCCTCATTATGTGTTTTAGATAGCTCCTAAATCTAAATACTCATACTCATGATAAAAACTATACCTAGAAAACATTTACTATCTTAATTATTTAAAAGATAAGCAGCAAAATATTAATAACAACTTTTGTTCTAGATGAGAAAATAAGCTATTATAACAGCATTCATTATGTAATAACCCTTGATTTTAGGGGTAAAATGTCTGCAACTTTAAACCTATCCATTAAAAGGATTCCACAAGTACTTTTTTTTTCTTTTTTACCACTATAATCAAAACATAACATAGGGTCAGCAGAAATAGATAGTTATCTGTCATTTTTTAAAATGTAGTTTGCCTCTACTCCCAAAGATAGTTAATCCAAGATCAGAAACAGAGACAATGAAAATTAGATATACATGACTATAATGTTAAAATAATTAGTATATTGCTAGAGTAATATAGAATAAGGAAATTATATTTATTCTATTTTATTTATTTATTTATTTCTTCCAGGGTTATCACTGGACTCAGTGCCAGCACTAAAAATCCACTACTTCTGAAGGTTATTTTTCCCATTTTGTTGCCCTTGTTGTGGTTGTTATTGTTGTTATAGCTGTTGTTGTTGTTGGATAGGACAGAGAGAAATCCAGAGAGGAGGGAAAGACAGAGAGGAGGAGAGAAAGACACTTGCAGACCTGCTTCACTGCTTGTCAAGCAACCCTCCTGTAGGTGGCGCGCTGGGGACTAGAACCAGGTTCTTATACCAGTCCTTGCGCAGGTCCTTGAGATTTGCACCACATGCTCTTAACCCTCTGTGTTATTGCCCAGCTCCCTTAAAATTATTTTAAATTAAAAAAATGGTTATGAGCTATTGTTAATAACTAAAAAATTGTTTCTTAGAAAATTGCTTTGAGGTTGAAATCTAACTCTTGGAAAAAAGTGCTATGCAGATCAATACTAAAAAACAGACCCAGGGGGGTTCCCGGAAGATGGTGGACTGAGAAGCTGCTAGTGGCTTGAGTCTGATCACATCTTCTGGAAATGGTAGGATTTTCTGCCTTTAGTAGGCCAGTCAATAAGGGGTCTTAGTGGTGACACCAAGGAGGTGACTATAACTTAATTTGGGTTAAAAAAGAGTAGAAAAAAAGGGAAAAAATTCTTTCTTTTAAATTATTAAGCACACCTCCTCCCCCTCCCCCCCCCCCATAACCAGTCCCAGGGGACCAGCTTGTAGCAGGCTCCCCTGCTGAGCCTCTTTCTTTACCAAGATTCCTGTCCCACCAGGGAGTATCATTCATTCTAAGTCTATACCCTTCTGAAACCTCTGGCCTTTTTTCTTTCTAGTAGCCAACCCTCCCCCACCTCACCCCACATAGCTAATTAAATAATTAAAATAAATAAATAAATAAAAAACTCTTTCCTTTCACCGCTCTTTTATGACTGTTCTTTTTTTTATCTTTTTCTTTATTCTCTCTTTCTTTTTCTTTTTTTTTTTGTTCTTGTCATCCTTTCTTCCTTAATCCTACAGCTTCCAAAGCCACAGGCCCCATCCCCCACACCACCAAACAGTGTGATTTTTTGAATTCACTGATACAAATTTGGAATTATTTTGGGGAAGAATTCTGATTCAGAGTTGGACTCTCACTGCCAGTATCTCTGCTCAACTTCCCTTCCTCCTTTAGCTACTCCTAGAATATACAGTGGATAGTAGATTTGCATAACTGTGTATTTCATCTATCCTTGTCTAGTCCTGAGTTGTTGTTTTTTTTCTCTTTCTTAACAATCAGCTGCCTCTGATCACAAGGTTTGAGGTAATCTGGGACAGGGTTTTTATTTTTGTACCCTGCTCTATTTTATTATTAATATTATATAAAGGCATATATCTTCCCCCCCCTTTAGGTTGATCAGAATTAAATCTTAGGGTATCTTTCATTGCTACTCCAATGAATGAAGACAAGAGCCTAGAAGAAATTACAAATCAGCCAGAAATAACCATAGATAAGAAAAGTATGCAAGCAACAATAAACTTATTAATCATAGAAATGAAAACAACATTGGAGGAAAGGAATGGCAGTATTAGGGAAACAACAGTTGAGACCCCCAAGGAAAATACGGATTATCTTGAGGTTATTAGAGAACTGAAAGCTGAAATAGCTGTAATGAAGAAAGAAGCTGAGGCAAGGGAAAGCAGACTAACAGAAGCAGAAAACAGAATTAGTCAGACAGAGGATGAGTTAGAGAAAACTAAGAAAGAGGTGAAAGAGCTTAAAAAGACATTGAGAGACACTGAAAACAACAACAAAGACATATGGGATGATCTCAAAAGAAGTAACATTCATATAATTGGCCTGCCAGAGGAAGAAAGAGAGGAAGGGGAAGGAAACATTCTAGTGTAAATAATAGAAGAAAACTTCCCAGACCTGAATAACAGAAAGGACATCAAGATTCAAGATGCCCAGAGAGTACCAAACAGAATCAACCCAGACCTGAAGACACCAAGACACATCATAGTCACAATGAGAAGAAGTAAGGATAAAGAAATGATCCTAAAGGCTGCAAGAGATAAAAAAAAAAAAAAAAAGGGCACATACAAGGGAAAACCCATAAGATTACTGTAGACTTCTCCACTCAAACTCTAAAAGCCAGAAGAGAATGGCAAGATATCTATCGAGCCCTGAATGAAAAAGGGTTTCAACCAAGGATAATATATCCTGCTAGACTTTCATTCAAACTAGATGGAGGAACCAAAACTTTCTTAGACAAACAACAGTTAAAGGAGGCAACCATCACCAAACCAGCCCTGAAAGAGGTTCTAAAAGACCTCTTCTAAACAAGAACATCACTATAATACTGGCAATATATCAGAGCAAACAAAAAAAAAATTTTTTTGAACAATGGCACTACAGTACATTAAATCCATAATATCAGTAAATGTCAATGGCTTAAACTCACCCATCAAAAGGCACAGAGTTGGGGGATGGATCAGAAAACATAATCCAACCATATGTTGCTTGCAAGAATCCCATCTGTCACAACAAGATAAACAGAGATTTAAAGTGAAAGGATGGAAAACTATCATACAGGCTAACGAACCACAAAAAGGGCAGGAACAGCCATTATCATCTCAGGCACGATAGATTTTAAATTAAATAAAGTAATAAAAGATAGGCAAGGACATTACATAATGATTAGAGGATCAATAAGCCAAGAAGACTTAACAATTTTAACATCTATGCACCCAATGAGAGACCATCAAAATACGTCAAGCACTTACTGAAAGAATTTCTAAAATACATCAATAGTAATACAATAATAGTGGGAGACTTCAATACCCCACTCTCACACTTAGACAGTTCAACAAAGAAGAGAACCAACAAAGATACAAGAGAATTGAATGAAGAGATTGACAGACTAGACCTCTTGGACATTTTCAGAGTTCTTCACCCCAAAAAACTGGAATACACCTTCTTTTCAAATCCACATAACACATACTAAAGGATAGACCACATGTTAGGCCACAAAGACAGCATAAATAAATTCAAGAACATCAAAATCATCCCAAGTATCTTCTCAGACCACAGTGGAGTAAAACTAACATTTAACAACAAACAGAAAATTATTAAAAGTCACAGAATTTGGAAACTAAACAACATACTCCTTAATAACCACTGGGTCAGAGAGTCACTCAAGCAGGAAATTCAAATGTTCCTGGAAACAAATGTAAAATGAAGATACAACCTATCAAAATATTTGGGACACAACTAAAGCAGTACTGAGAGTGAAACTTATAGCCATACAATCACATATTAAACACCAAAAAGAAGCTCAAATGAATGACCTTATTACTGCACACCTCAAGTACTTAGAGGAAGAGGAACAAAGGAACCCTAAAGCAACCAGAAGGACAGAAATCACTAAAGTTAGAGCAGAAATAAACAACATCGAAAATAAAAGAACCATACAAAAGATCAATGAAGCCAAATGTTGGTTCTTTGAAAGATTAAACAAAATTGACAAACCCCTAACCAGACTCAACAAACAAAAAAGAGAGAAGACTCAAATTAATAGAATTGTAAACAATGGAGGAGCTATAACAACAGACTCCACAGAAATCCATAGAATCCTGCGAAACTTCTATGAAGAACTATATGCCACCAAGCTAGATAATCTGGAAGAAATGGAACAATTCCTCAACATATGCACTTTCAAAACTGAACCAAGAAGAACTACAAAATCTAAATGCACCAATCACAGACAAAGAAATTGAAACTGTTATTAAGAACCTCCCCAACAACAAAAGTCCTAGACCAGATGGCTTCACAAATGAATTCTACAAAACTTTCAGGAAACAGTTAGTACCCATACTTCTTAAGCTTTTCCATAAGATTGAAGAAACAGGAATACTCCCTTCCACTTTCTATGAAGCCAACATCACCCTGATACCAAAAGCTGATAGGGACAGAACAAAAAAGGAAAACTACAGACCAATATCTCTGATGAACATAGATGCTAAAATATTAAACAAGTCTTGGTAAACCGGATATAGAAACATATCAAAAAGATTGTTCATCACGACCTAGTGGGATTCATCCCAGGAATGCAAGGATGGTTCAAAATCCGTAAGTCAATCAATGTCATTCACCACATCAATAAAAGCAAAGCCAAAAAGCACATGATTATCTCAATAGATGCAGGAAAACCTTTGACAAAATCCAACACTCATTCATGCTCAAAATGCTACAAAAAATATGAATAGATGGGAAATTCCTCAAGATAGTGGAGTCTATATATAGCAAACCTACAGCCAACATCATACTCAATGGACAGAAGCTGAAAGCATTCCCCCTCAGATCGGGGACTACACAGGGCTATCGACTATCACCGTTACTCTTCAACATAGTATTGGAAGTTCTTGCCATAGCAATAAAGCAAGAGAAAGGAATAAAAGGAATACAGATTGGAAGGGAAGAAGTCAAGCTCTCACTATTTGCAGATGATATGATAGTATACAAAGAAACACCTAAAGAATCCAGTAGAAAATACTGGAAGTTATTAGGCAATATAGCAAGCTGTAAGGCCACAAAATCAATTTACAAAAATCAGTAGCATACCTTTATGCAAACACTAAATCTGAAGAATAAGACATCCAGAAATCACTCCCATTTACTGTTTCAGCAAAATCAATCAAATACCTAGGAATAAAGTTGACCAAAGAAGTGAAAGACTTATATACTGAAAACTGTGAGTCGCTACTCAGAAATAGAAACTGATACCAAGAAATGGAAAGATATCCCATGCTCATGGATTGGAAGAATAAATAACATCAAAATGAATATTCTCCCCAGAGCCATAAACAAGTTTAATGCAATACCCATCAAAGTTCCACCAAGCTTCTTTAAGAAAATAGAACAAACACTAAAATCATTTATCTGGAACATGAAAATACCTCGAACTGCCAAAACCATCTTAAGGAAAAGAAACAGAAATGGAGGCATCACACTCCCAGACCTTAAACTATATTATAAAGCCATCATCATCAAAACAGCATGGTAATGGAACAAAAATAGGCACACAGACCAGTGGAACAGAATTGAAAGCCCAGAAATAAATCCCCACACCTATGGATATCTAGTCTTCTAGAAGGGGGCCCTAAGGATTAAATGGAAGAAGGAGGCTTTCTTCAATAAATGGTGCTGGTAAAACTGGGTGGTAACATGAAGAAGAATAAAATTGAACCACTTTATATCACCAGAAACAAAAATCAACTCCAAATGGATCAAAGACCTGGATGTAAGACCAGAAACAATCAAATACTTAGAGGAAAACACTGGTATAACACGTTCCCACCTACACCTCAAGGACATCTTTGATGAATCAAACCCAATTACAAGGAAGACTAAAGCAGAAACAAACCAATGGGACTACATCAAATTGAAAAGCTTATGCACATCCAAAGAAACTATTAAACAAACAAAGAGACCCCTCACAGAATGGGAGAAGAGCTTCACATGCCATACATCAGACAAGAAACTAATTACCAAAATATATAAAGAGCTCAGCAAACTTAGCACCAAAAGAGCAAATGACCCCAACCAAAAATAGGCAGAGGATATGAACAAAACATTCAATACAGAGGAGATCCAAAAGTCTAACAAATATATGAAAAACTGCACTAGGTCACTGATTGTCAGAGAAATGCAAATTAAGACAAAACTAAGATACCACCTCACTCCTGGAAGAATGGCATTCATCAAAAAGGACAGCAGCAACAAATGCTGGAGAGGTTTTGGGGGCAGAGGAACCCTTTTACATTGCTGTGGGAATGTAAATTGGTACAGCCTCTGTGGAGAGCAGTCTGGAAAACTCTCAGAAGGCTAGACATGGACCTTCCATATGATCCAGTAATTCCTCTCCTGGGGTTATACCCCAAGGATGCCATAACACACAACCAAAAAGAGGTGTGTACTCCTTATGTTCATAGCAGCACAATTCATAATAGCTAAAACCTGGAAGCAACCCAGGTGCCCAACAACAGATGAGTGGCTGAGAAAGCTGTGGTATATATACACAATGGAACACTATGCAGATATCAAGAACAATGAACCCACCTTCTCTGACCCATCTTGGACAGTGCTAGAAGGAATTATGTTAAGTGAGATAAGTCAGAAAGATAAAGATGAGTATGGGATGATCCAACTCATCAACAGAAGTTGAGGAAGAAGATCTGAAAGGGAAACTAAAAGCAGGACCTCACCAAATTGTAAGTAGGGCACCAAAGTAAAAACCCTGTGGTGAGGGGTAGACATGCAGCTTCCTGGGCCAGTGGGGGTTGGGAGTGGGTGGGAGGGATGGGTCACAGTCTTTTGGTGGTGGGAATGGTGTTTATGTACACTCCTAGTAAAATGTAGTCATATAAATCACTAGTTAATTAATACGAGAGGGGGAAAATTAATTGTATGTCTCGAAGTTTTTCAAAACACAAACTGAATTTTTTCAATATATAGGCTGTGTAATTGATATGCAGACTCTCTCAAAAGCCTAGACCAGGTAGATTAGAAGTAACCAATAGCACAGCTATATGCAAGATACTGGGTACTGTATAGCAAACCCTAACAAAAGGACTTTTCAAAGTTAACCCAATTACCAATTAATGTAATGATAACATTAACTATCGATTGCCTTTTGGAGCCCTAAGACAGCAGGAACCTCACATCTCCACTATAGAGCCTCTACTTCCCCCAGTCCTGGAACCCTTGGATAGGGCCCACTTTCCCATATGCCTCTCCCAATCCATATCAAATAATATTGTGTCTGCCGATCACAACCTAACCAACACAACGATTGCCATCTCAACATGCTTCACTTCAGACTGTCCAGAGACTTCATGTGTGGAATGACAACCCTTCAGCTTCATTACTTGCATGAGACCTTTACTTTCATAGTATACTCTAATTCCATCTCAGGTGGTTCACTTTCTAACAAAGTCCCAAAACCTAGATATACACCAGTTTCTGTGAGAGAGAGCTTATGTTCACACATATCCATAAAGTACTGCAAAATATATACCAGAAAGCAGAAGTACACTAGAGTTTGCAGTGAGTACCGCCCCAATACTTCCTCTCCACTATTCCAAACTTTGGGTCCGTGATTGCTCAACAATTTATTTGGCTTCGTATGTTAACTCTCTTTTCAGTCACCAGGTTCCATCAGGATGCCGGCCAGGCTTCCCTGGACTAAAGACCCCACCAATATGTCCTGGAGCTCTGCCTCCCCAGAGACCCAGCCTACTAGGGAAAGAGAGAGGCAGACTGGGAGTATGGACTGACCAGTCAATGCCCATGTTCAGCGGGGAAGCAATTACAGAAGCCAGACCTTCTACCTTCTGCAACCCACAATGACCCTGGGTCCATGCTCCCAGAGGGATAGAGAATGGGAAAGCTATCAGGGGAGGGGGTCGGAGATTGGGTGGTGGGAATTTTGTTGAATTTTATCCCTCCTACCCTATGGTTTTGTTAATTAATCCTTTCTTTAATAAAAAATAAAAAAAAGAAAAAAAAGACCCACATTATGGGAAGTAGAACGTATTTAGTATACAAAAGCTATTTTAAGTGAATTTGAAGACTGCAAGCCTTTTTAGTTACATAAGTTATTTAACTAATAGTAATTTTTCTCTGATGATCATCCATAGATTTTTTTTTAAAGCTCTTTTTTTTAAAACTAGAGCACTGCTCAGCTCTGGTTTATTGTGGTGCCGGGGATTCAACCCGGGACTTTGAATTAAAAAAGCTTTTTCTATGAAAAAAACAGATTGGGAGTTGGGTGTAGCAGAGCAGGTTAAGCACACATGGAGTAAAGTGCAAAGATCCTGGTTCAAGCCCCCATCTCCCCACCTGCAGGGGAAATCACTTCACAGGCGGTGAAGCAGGTCTGCAGCTGTCCTTCTTTTCTCCACCTCTGTCTTCCCTTCCTCTCTCGATTTCTCTCTGTACTATCCAGCAACGACCACATCATCAACATCAATAACTACAGCAAAACAACAGGGCAACAAAAGGGAAAATAAATAATAAAAAATTTAAAAAAACAGATTAATCAAAAATTGGAACTACTAAAGAAATAAGTATACATATTTTCTCTCTACATCCCCAGTATCCCCCTGACCTTTCCTTTAATGTCAAGTCTAATCATTTAAAGCGAGAGCAATAAAACTCATAAACTTACATTAGCATAGACTCCATGTATCCCTTCTTCTATTTTCTGGCTGTGAAGGCCTCAGGCATTAGCCTAATGGGTTAGGAAGTAACTTGAATTTGAAGAATATCATTGTTTGTTTCCCTGGAAATAGGGGTGGAGGGGGGAGAAATGCAGACTTGAAGAATCAGAGAGATGATGTAGATCAATTTCAGAATTCTGGTTCTATTATATAGGTCTTAGCTATAAGACCTATGTTGTGGAGATAATTAAGTTTCCCTAAAAGCAGTCATATGTGCTAACTGGCCAGTAACCACTTTCAACTAGTAGTAGTAATTTGGTGCTTTATGTTGCACAAACACATACAAATACACACACACACACAAACACACACACACACTCACACACACACACACACACACACCACAGAGAGAGAGAGAGAGAGAGAGACTGAGATATAGAGATAGAGAGAGAGAGATGGGCAGAGAGGGAGAGGTAGCAATTACAACAAACATAAATGAGAAATTTGACTTCTATGAATATTTTTCAGTTTTACTCTGCTGGTGGGAATATAAATTGGTCCACCTCTTGTGGAGCACAGTCTGGAGAAGTTTCAGAAGGACCTACCTTTTAGAAATGGACCTACCATATGATCCAGCAATTCCTCTCCTCAAAATATATCTTAAGAAGGAGTCAAACACACTCATCCAAAAAAGGAAAACCTATATTCATAGCAACACAGTTTATAATGGCCAAAACTTAGAAACAACCTAGATGCCCAACAGTAGATAAATGGCTAAGGAATTTGATGTATACACACAATGAAATAATTCTCAGCTATTAAGAATGATAAATTCACCTCTTGGATTGCATGGCTTATACAATTAATTATATATAATATTTCCTTTAATGAAGGTTCTACACTTATAATGAAACCTATGATAAAAATTGTAGTTCTTTTTATCAAATTATCTGACAAATATTCACCTATACAAACATACCAATGTATCTCTAAAGTAGTTTATTAACCTCATAATAAAGTGTATGCAAATTCTATAATACCAAGTTCAGATTATTCATTGATCTAATAATTAAATCTCACAAGTAGCCCTGGAATTGTTATGTTTAGTAAAAAATTATCTTTAATCCTTAAACAAATACATTAATTATATCAGTCTTCATGTTTGCAACCCAAGTGAAAAATCAAAAATTCAGCTACAAATGTGACTGTGTATAGAAGATAAAGTAGACCTACTAGCTTTTTCTAAAATGAAGATCCCAAATCTCTATGCATAATATTCTTGCCTTTAGGTTCATGACTAGTCAACAATTTGCTCTGCTTTCTATCATAACTCTTTTTCAGCCACCAGGTTCCAGATGTTACCATGATGCCAACTAAACTTCCCAGGGCACACGACTCCACCAATGTCTCCTGGAGCCCCACCTCCCCATACACCTGCCGCAGTATGGAAAGAGAGAGACAGTCTGGGAGTATGGATCGACCTGTCAACACCCATGTTCATCAGGAAAGCAATTACAGAAGCCAGACCTCCCATCTTCTGAACCCATAATTCCCTGGGTCCATGCTCCCAGAGGGTTCAAGAACAGGAAAGCTATCAGGGGAGGGAATGGGATATGGAGTTCTGGTGGTGGGAAATGTGTGGAGTTGCACCCCTTTTACACTATCGTCTTTTCAGTGTTTCCATTTTATAAATAAAAACATAAAAAAAGAATGTTAAAAAAATCATAAAAATGAAGATAAAATTAACTGCTTAAGCTTGTCTTTTGAATAATTTTCACTCTAAATTAAATATTTCTAATCAAACTAAATAATCAGTGGAATAAAATAAGTATTAAACATTTCTATTATTTTCATAAGACATGTAACCCCACATAGTCTATACAAAGAAGATATGAGGGGACAGGTGGTAGCACACCTGGTTGAGTGCACATGTTACAGTGTGCAAGCACAGGTTCAAACCCCTGGTCACCACCTGCATGGTGAAAGCTTCACAGTTGGTGCCTCTATTTCTCTTCCTCCTCTCAACTTCTGTCTCTATCCTATAAATAAAGATAATAAAATATTAAAAGAATATATGAATTATTAAAACATATCTACATATACGTAGTAAAAGATAAAATATTAATATATAGCAAATTATAAAATTTCTCTTAAGTAAAATGTTTAAGCCTATGCTACTTGTAGGTTGAGGCAGATTCATAGTGATTAGTGAGTCACACATTTCCTTTCCTTTCCTTTCCTTTCCTTTCCTTTCCTTTCCTTTCCTTTCCTTTCCTTTCCTTTCCTTTCCTTTCCTTTCCTTTCCTTTCCTTTCCTTTCCTTTCCTTTCCTTCCCTTCCCTTCCCTTCCCTTCCCTTCCCTTCCCTTCCCTTCCCTTCCCTTCCCTTCCCTATCTCTTCCCTTCTCTTCTCTTCTCTTCTCTTCTCTTCTCTTCTCTTCTCTTCTCTTCTCTTCTCTTCTCTTCTCTTCTCTTCTCTTCTCTTCTCTTCTCTTCTCTTCTCTTCCCTTCCCTTCCCTTCCCTTCCCTTCCCTTCCCTTCCCTTCCCTTCCCTTCCCTTCCCTTCCCTTCCCTTCTCTTCTCTTCTCTTCCCTTCCCTTCCCTTCCCTGTCCTGTCTTTTCTCTTCTCTTCTCTTCTCTTCTCTTCTCTTCTCTTCTCTTCTCTTCTCTTCTCTTCTCTTCTCTTCTCTTCTCTTCTCCTCTCCTCTCCTCTCCTCTCCTCTCCTCTCCTCTCCTCTCCTCTCCTCTCCTCTCCACTCTTCTCTTCTCTTCTTTTCTTTCCCATAACAATATAACCCCCACTAGTTTCCCATCATGTTCTAGGACCTGAACTCTCCTCCCCAGTCTTTTACTTTGATGCAGTACACCAACTCCAGTCCAACTTCTGTTTAGTGTTTTCTCTTTTTATCTTGTTTTTCAACTTCTGCCTGAGAGTTAGATAATCCCATATTCTTATATTTTCTTGATGATATATTCATACTTAAAATAGAAAGTTAGGGACTGAGCAGTAGCACAGTGGGTTAAGTGTACTTGGTGCAAGCTCAAGGACCTATGTAAGGATCCCAGTTAGAGCCCCTGCTCCCTACCTGCTGAGGAGTCGCTTCACAGGTGGTGAAGCAGGTCTGCAGGTATCTATCTTTCTCTCCCTTTCTGTCTTCCCCTCCTCTGTCCATTTCTTTTTGTCCTATCCAACAACAACAACAATCACATCAATTTACTTGAAAATTACAGATGATAATTTCTTAAACTATTAGTTTTATTTTTGGAACAGTTGCAGATGTAGAAGATAACTTCCAAAAGTACAGGACATTTTCACATAAATACTCAAGTTATAATGGATTGATATTAACTCATCATCTGTAGCAAATACCATGCAAATTAGTGCAGGGTCTTAAAATTATAAGAAAAGGAAAGTGCAGTGCAAGTTAATCATTTATTACATGTGTAAGAGAGAAACATAGAAAGATCAAGAAAGACAAGACCTCCACTTGGTTCTGGCATATGGTGGTAACATGCGTTGAATCTGAGATTTCCAGGTGTCAGCCATACAAGCATGATTTACTACTGTTGTAATATCCTACCTGCCCTGCTAAACTGATATTTTCCCTCTTTAGAAGTTTCACTGGTGTACTAGTTAAACTGAAAATGAAAAGTTAGAATTTTATTATATTAGCAACCTAATAAATCTTCCACTGATTATTCTATGAATAAAATTAGCAAGGGATATATATCAAATCAGTATATCAAAACAGCTGGCTCTTTTGTTACTTTGCTTTAACAAGATTTTTTTTTCAATATAAAGTTTGTGTGTTTGAACAGAGTTCTAGTTCTTGATTATATGATCCAGTTTCAAAAGGATTTATGTAACTTTTCCCAGTATATTCTTATACACATTATTTAAAGGCAAAAGTCCTGTTTATTTCCTGAGCAAAATGAGAATAACAGTGTCTGTTCCACCATGTTGTTATAGGGAATAAAATAGCTTATCAGCCTGTGGTAGTTATAAAAATGCTTTGCATAGTAGCTGGCACATAGAGCAAAATTAATATTAGCTTTAAAATAGCAACAGTAATAATAATGTACAGCTATATAAAATAAATTGTTATTACACATACGTTAACAATATCATGCCTGTATTACATTTTTTAAAATTTCTTTTAAAAAATTTTTTTAAATATTTATTTTTATTTATTTTTCCCCTTTGTTGCCCTTGTTTTTTATTGTTGTTGATGCCGTCGTTGTTAGGACAGATAGAAAAGGAGAGAGGAAGGGAAGACAGAGGGGGAGAGAAAGAGAGACACCTAAAGACCTGCTTCACTGACTGTGAAGGAACTCCCCTGCAGGTGGGGAGCTGGGATCCTTCCACTGGTTCTTGTGTTTTTTTTTGTGCCATGTGCGCTTAACCTACTGCACCTGACTCCTGCCTGTATTAAATTTTAAGAGAAAACAAATATATAACTAAATGTGCATTTGTTTGTATGTAATGTAATCTTTGTATGTAATTTGTATGCAATCTAAGGGACATTCTGTATACACATATATACAACCAATAAAATACTCATTTTGAAGCTCCTGGATTGTTGCATTCAAAATGTACCTCCATAGCAAGAAAATTTCTCTACTTTCAAAATCTTATTATTAGATTTCAAGATCAGTATGTATTTCAGCACAAATTTTATCCCATTTAGTTCCAGAAGTCCATTAGTTGTATAGGGGTGCATTGGATCGACCTTCCTGTAGTGCATCCCGTGAGTACCCATTCATTGGGGAAACTGACGATTCTTCCTAGCCGACTGAATCCACATGGATCCCAGTCACTTTCAAAGTCAGCAACAAGCAGCTCCTGACAGCTTTCAAGCTTTTCAACCTGACACTGTTGACTGGCTATGGAAGAAGGGCAAACGCTAGAAGAAGAAGAATTAGTTGTATAAGAAGTTAGTCAAAGAATAAATGCATGGATCAGGAGTTGGCACATCTAGTTAAGTGCAAACATTACAGTGCTCATGGACCTGAGTTCAAGCTTCAGGTCCCCACTTTCAGGGGAAACCATTCAAAAGGCATGAAGCAGATTTACAAGTGTCTCTCTGTTTCTTGAAAACCCTATCTGCCCCTTCCCTCTAAGTTTTTCTCTGTCCCATGAAACCAAATAAATAAAGTTAAGAATATGAAATAATTAAAATAGAATAAAAAGAATAAATACAAAGCTGAGATATTGAAAATAAATAAATAGGAGTGAATGTATTATAGTAATCTTTGATTACTGCAATTTAAACTTGTGTTCAATTTCCTGATTTATAAATTAATAAATAATATGCTGAAAATTGTATCTTCTTCATTAATAATTAATAGAAACCTAATTACTTTTGGAGTTATCCTTGTTTTGAATGCTTGCTGTGATTCTCACTAGTAATAATTTTGTTTTACTTGTTAGTTTGTTTTAATTATTGCTAGAAGTCATCTTATTACATTGCCCAATTATTTCTAAAAGATTTATACTACATTCTTTTTTCCTTATTCTTTAATATATGACTTCACTGGGTGAAATATTGATAAAAAAAGAATGTTGTAGTAAAATTTCTTGATTCCCCATGATAGGTGTCAATATACCCTATCTTTGACTAACTAGGTCATTTCCTATTACACAAAATTAGCTTCAGGCAGTCTCACTACTAAAGTAGTGATTCAACCGACTCTATAGAATCATTGAATTAGCTGCAATTGATCATATCCTTTTAAAGTTTCACCATTTATTTTCCATTTCTTTGTTTCTTAAATCTTACCTATGAATGAGATCTTCAGATATTTGCCTCTTTTTGGATTATTTCACTTATTCACTTAAGGTGATTCCTTTGAGTTCCATCTACAACCAAATGTAATGTATATATATATCAGAAATTTATATTCAAAGATCACCATTCATTGATTTATCATGAATTAACAAACCAACAAAATAATTAGATTATGTCTTCAAATTAAATTATGATATTCTTTTTTATTTGTTCATTTTTTATTTGTAACATGTGAGTTCAACCAGGTGCACCACTACACACACCCTCATTTTTTTTATTTGTCATTAATATTAACTTAAAAGATTGCAAGATTACAGTGTCTAGTTCTTTCTTTCTTTCTTTCTTTCTTTCTTTCTATTTTATTTTATTTGTAAAAATGAAACAATGATAAAACCATAGGATAAGAAGGGTAAAACTCCACACAATTCCCACCACCGGAACTCCATATCCCCCCCCCCCCCATAGCTTTCCTATTCTTTAGCCCTCTGGGAGTATGGACCCAAGGTCATTGTGGGATGCAGAAGGTGGAAAGTCTGGCTTCTGTAATTGCCTCCCCACTGAAAATGGGCGTTGACAGGTTGATCCATACTCCCAATCTGCCTCTCTCTTTCTCTTGTGGGGCAGGGTTCTAGGAAATCGTAACTCCGGCACACATTGTTGGGGTTATCTGTCTAGAGAAGTCTGGTTAGCATCATGCTAGCATCTGGAACCTGGTGGCTGAAAAGAAAGTTAACATATAAAGCCAAACAAATTGTTGACTAATCATGAACCTAAAGGCTGGAATAGTGCAGATGAAGAGTTGGGGGGGGGTCCTCCATTTTGTAGAATATGGGTCCCAGATCATATCAAATCAATGGGGTTTACAGTAAACAGTATTTATACACCTTTCCCATATTTGAGAGCTATTCTCTTCCCTGATCCAGCTTTCTGATCCTTTTTCCAGCCATGAAATCTTCTCCCCAGACAATAACTTGGATCCACCTGCATATCAAATGTCAGGCTCAGGGGAAATGAGAGAGAAAGAGAGAGAGAGAGAGAGAGAGAGAGAGAGAGAGAGAGAATATACAGTGTCTAGTTCTGCACCACATCCACCACCAAAGATCTGTGTCTCCACCTTCTCACTTCCCAATGGTTACCATCATAGTTTTCACAAGTTGTAAAAACAGTTTGCTTGCTTCTGTTTTTCTTTTTCCAATGTCATGTGTATCCGATCTCTATATTCCACATATAAGTGAAACCATCCACTTGTTGTCTTATATTATGATATTATATTATACAGAATAGAAACAGCATGCTGTATTACTAAGAGGAGACTTTCTGAACTAGAAAATATACTATTGGTTATAATAAACCCCTGTAACTATAAAGTGAACTATAAAGCTGTGGCAATTTAGTACTGAATTTGAGTTATTAACTGCCCTGGAAAAAAAATCTATTTTATTTTTTGTTGTGCCTCTTAATGTACACTTTGAATTTTATGCAATGCAAATGCAAGTTTAATGCCAAAGTTGAGGAAATAAAATAAGGTATCATAAAATGTATGAAAAATATTAAATAAAGATTCAGAGATTTTTCCAATTTTCATAAAATGGTTTTCATTTAATTAAACAAAAATTTTGCTATAAATTTATTGACATTTTTTGGATGTGATTTGATATGAACTTAGAAGATACACAACATATTTCTGTATATTATTACCACTAACATTGTCTTTCATTGTAATATTTTCTTCATTTAAAAATTTATAAGAAGTTCTTTTTTAACCACTAATCATCAAGTTATAGTGGAAAACATGAAACTATGAGATAGAAACTTTTTAAAAAGTGTTTAATTATATTTATTTATTTATTGAATAGAGACAGTCAGAAATTGGGGGAAGGGGTGATAGAAAAATAAACAGAGACACCTGCAACACTGCTCCACCACTCATGAAGCTTTCCCCCCTGTAGGTTGGGGCCAGGGACTCAAACCTGGGTTCTCACCCATTATAACATGTGCGCTCAACTAGGTGTGCCACGACCCAACCCTGGAAGTTTTTATTATTATTATTTATTTAATAATGATCAACAAGACCATAGGATGAGAGGGCTACAATTCCATACAATTCCCATCATCAGAGTTCCTTACCTCCTCCCCTCCATTGGGAGCTTTCCTATTCTTTATCCCTCAGGGAGTTTGGACCCAGGGTCATTAAGCAGAAGGTGGAAGATCTGGCTTCTGTAATTGCTTCTTTGCTGGACATGGGCATTGAAAGGTTGATCCAAACTCCCAGCCTGTCTCTAAGATAGAAAGTTTTACAAGAAATTTTATACATATAATGGGGCCCAGGTATTTTAACCAATATTCTGGACAAAATAAAGCCATTATTTAAATGTTGTGAGATTCCAGATAGTAATTTAGTAACTCTTCTTTGAAAGGTAGTGAGTAATTATCAGAGTTTCTTTTAACTGGATATTGAATGGCAAAAACCAACTAGCTAGAATTTTTGTCTCTCTTAATAGGATTCTTTAAGCACTTGCATTATCTTTGCCATTTTAAAAATAACTAATTTGGTGGTTGTGGTCATAGGGAACAACTTTCTTTAAGTGTAGCAGTGAATTAGAATAAATAAGGCACTTATATTACAAAATATATATATACATATATATTATTTTTTTATTTGAAAGAGCAGTAACAGTCCTGTCCTTTTCTATACTTTTTTTCTTATGAAATTCTCATGATGCAAATACTGCTGCTCTTATTGTGTGACTTTCATTTGTTTCAGTTTTTTTTTTTGCTGGGATTTAAAAAAATAACTTCTTCTGTGGAATCTTCTAACTTACTACTTTATCAATGGTTTCTGTTTTTCTGTGAGTGAACTCTTTTTTTAAATTTGCTTCCATGGTTTTTGCTGGGGCTCTGAGCATGCCTGCACTGCACATCCACTGCTCCCAGAGGACAATTTTCCCCATTTTGTGGCTCTTGTTGTTGTTATTGTTGTCATTGCTCTCATTGTTGGATAGGACAGAGAGAATTTGAGAAGGAGCTGAAGAAAGAGAGATAAACACCTGCAGACCTGCTTCATGCTTGTGAAGTGACCCCCCTGCAGGTGGGGAGCTAGGGGCTCCAACCTGGATCCTTACTTCAGTCCCCTTGGGTGAACTTTTTTAATGCATTCATTGTTTGTTTTTAATTCAGCTACTGTATTATTTACTTTTCTAGTTTCTGTTGGTTTTTCTCACCCATTCTATGATTATCTGTCCTTGAGCGTCTAGTTTTAGAGAATGTCCTTTGACTTTTAGTTTTGATCAAATATTAGAAAGTTTGCATAGATCAGCTAACCTTTACGTTTTCTCCCAGTTGCTGTCTCTGTTAACAATATTGTATCTTCAGTACTCAGCCACATGGTTCCAGATGCTACCATGATGCTAATATGATTTCCCTGGGCAGACGATCCTCCAAATGGTGAAGCAGGTCTGCAGGTGTCTTTTTTTCTCTCCTCCTCTGTTTCCCCCTCCCCCTCGATTTCTCAACAATGACAACTACAACTAGCAACAAGGGTAATAAAATGGGAAAAATGTCCAGGAGCAGTGGATTCCTAGTGCAGGCACCGAGACCAGTGATAACCTTGGAGACGAGAGAGAGAGAGAGAGAGAGAGAGAGAGAGAGAGGGGGGAGGGGGAGAAGAAAGGGGAAGGGGAGAGGGAGAGGGAGAGAGGGGGGGCTGGAGTATGGATCGACCTGTCAGTGTCCATGTTCAGTGGGGAAGCAATTACAGAAGCCAGACCTTCAGCCCTTCCACATCCTATGTCCCATAATGATCCTGGGTCCACAATCCCAGAGAGATAAAGAATAGGAAAGCTATCAAGGGAGGAGATTAGATATGGAGTTCTGGTGGTGGGAACTGTGTGCAAGTGTACCCCTCTTATCCTGTGGTCTTATCAATATTTCCATTTTATAAATTAAAATTAAAAAAAATATTATCGATTTACTCTATCTTCTCTTTATGTTTGATAGTCTGTGAAAACTTGGAACCCAGGGATCTGGGTTTGATCCCCTGTGATGTCCAGATCATGATGTGTGTATCTTCAACTAGGTTGCTGTAGGTGGGAGTTCAGGGTTGATATATGATTGGAAAGTCAGTTTCGGTAGTAATAGTACAGTACTCACTCTGTTTCTGGCAGGATTTAGATTCTGGAAGGCTGTGTGTTGGTAAGACAAGACTGTTCAATAATGCATCACAGTATAAGACACTATAGAAACTGAATTTTAGTATAGTGTACAACAGTACAGTAAAAGATATCATGGGTCAACAAAAACCTCTACCATGACCTATTTTTTTCTCCTTTACAGATTAAGTTTTCCTTTTTGTATTACTGTAGAGATGTATGAATGGGGTAGGGGTTCTCAGATTTTAGTACAGTCTGTTCACTGTTCATTGAATTAGATTCCTGTTTCTTACAGAATTCTTCTGATTATAATTATTGTCATGTGGAGGGACTTTTTATCCTCTTGGTAGAGGTTGTTTCTCTGTATACTACCACCAAGATTTTGATTGTCTGTGTGCTTTGCTGTAAATAGCTTTTTCTACGTGGTTTATTTCCATGCATTGCTGTGTCTATGTCATTGATTTCTGATGGCAGGAATCTCAGGTCCTCTATACTGTCATGTTATCTCTATTTCCTTTTTAGGTTCTTATTTCTAGTATAGAAACTAAAAAGTAGGAAATTAGAATAAGAATATTTTATTAACATTTATGTTTAGTGTTTTGAAATGTCTCAAACATTTATATAGGAGAGCTCTTTTTAAAAATCATTTTACTGAGCTACCTGTGGTTTTATTTGGTTTATTTTAAAATCTTTCACTCATAATATCTTTTGATTATTTTATTTAGAAAATATACTAATTCAATGTTTTATCTCCCAGTAAGTCTTCTAATGTATTGTTATGTATTATTTTCATTATTGTACTTTTATTTTCTTTTTTATGAATTGTTCTCATCTTTAATATATCTTTTCTGTTCTATCATATTTTATCACAATTTTGTATTATACTTTTAAATTATTTAAAATTTTTTGAACTCAGTATTACTACTTAATTAATATTAATGATTTATATTAAGTATTTGAAATTTTCTGTCTTCTAAATTAGATAATTATAAAATAAATTCCTTATACTATATCTCTATAACATACATGAACACATACATACATTCTATTGTTTCCTAAACAATCCTGACTAATATACATACATACTAATTTTATTTCAATTATCAAGTACTACTGTATTTTGCTAAATATGCTGCATATTAAGATAAAAATAAATCTGAAATGATTGGGTAAAGTGATATGAATAATTATGATAAATAGTAATGAAAATTTGAGAGTAGAATGTATACCTTACTATGTAAGAGGATTTAGGTTCAAACACCTGGTTCTCACATGAAGAGGTAAAGCTTTTACTAGCATTGGAACAGTGCTGCTGCTGTCTCCTTTCTATCTTATTTCCTCCTTCTCTGTCTCTCCTTCTCTCACTATCAAAGGAAAAATAACAAATATGGCCTGCTGGGAGTGGTGGAGTAGTTGTGTAGGGCATATAAGATTCTACTGCATCATTGCTAATGTCTGAGATGAGATAGTTTCCTTATAATTTGAGTCATGATAAATGTTTGAAATTCTGGTGGGTTGAAACTTTTAAAATAATCATTTGCATGTATTGCAAGATGATGCAAACATAGGCATATACTTTACCTCACAAATGCATAGAAATTTCTAAGAACATATAAAAGTAAAGTAACTGTTCTGTGAAAATGTCTCAGATGGTGATATCTAGATGTCTGAATCTTTAAATATGATCTGAATGATTCATGGTTATAGAATTATGGTTTCCATTAGTAAGCCTATTCTCTCTGTGCAAAGAAAGATATTATAAAATCATATTCAATTGAAGTATTCAAGACAAAAGTAACTTTATTCATGCTAGAATTTTCCTCTTGATTTTACATAGTGACATATAATTTCAACAAACACAAGATAAAATCCTTTACCATGAAATTTGTCTACTGAAATTGCTTATAGTATCACAAACCAGATCAATAAGTTTGTAACATAAACTTATATTATCCAGCTCTCAAGTCATCCCCATGCTTATTGCATCATGTACCTCTGTTTTTGCCTTTTCTTTGATCTACTTTTATTTTTACATCTTAGTTATTTCTCACTTGAGGTGATACATAGACACAGCTATTTTTTTTTTTTTGAGTGTGGCTAAAAGGATGCATTCATTTAATTATATCTCATTACTCCATTATCTCTTTGAAAATTAGTGAGTTAAGACCCAACTTCGACTGGTTCTCTCGCACAAGGGAAATCTTCAGGAGCAATGAAATAGCGCTTCATGTATCTGTGTGTATGTGTGTGTGTGTGTGTGTGTGTCTGTCTGTCTCTCTCTCATTTTCTCTCTCTCCACTGCCTCTATTTTTCCCTTCCCTTTTAGTTTTTCTCTGTCCCTATAAAGAAGGTATAAGTAGGGAGTCGGGCTGTAGCGCAGCGGGTTAAGCGCAGGTGGCGCAAAACACAAGGACCGGCATAAGGATCCTGGTTCGAACCCCGGCTCCCTACCTGCAGGGGAGTCGCTTCACAGGAGGTAAAGCAGGTCTGCAGGTGTCTATATTTCTCTCCTCCTCTCTGTCTTCCCCTCCTCTCTCCATTTCTCTCTGTCCTATCCAACAACGACAACAACAATAATAACTACAACAATAAAAAAACAACAAGGGCAACAAAAGGGAATAAATAAATATTAAAAAAAGAAGGTATAAGTAAAATTTAAAAGTATCAAAGTTATTTTTGTGAGAACAGTATAAAAAACACATAAGGTGCTGGTAGGCATATATTGTATTTGTAGTGCACTAAACTTTTAAAAATCTTTGTTTATTAGATAAAGACAGCCAGAAATGGTAAGGGAAGGGGATGACACAGAGGGAGAGAGACAGAGAGTCACCTGCAACTCCACTCATGAAGCTTTCCATCTGCAGGTGGGGACCAGGGTTTAAACCTGGATCCTTGTGCACTGTAACATGTGTGCTTAACCAGGTGTGCCACCACCCGGCATCATGCACTAAACATTTTTTAATTTTTATCATTATTATTTTTTAACCAGAACACTGCTCAGCTCTGGTTTATGGTGGTGCTGGAGATTGAAGCTGGGACCTCAGAGCCTCAGGCTTGAAAGGCATTTGCATAACCATTATGTTGTCTCCCCAGCCCAATGCACTAAACTTTTATGCATTCCTGAGATTCTTAGAGTTCCCAGATTCAGTCCCAATACCAACATCTTGCCTCTGGTCTCTTTGTCATGAAAACAAATAAGTTAATTAAAATAAACAAGCTGATAAATTATTTTTCAAATAAAATGTGATGCATTTATTTTTGGTTTTGTGGAATCAGGGACTTCCATAAGTACAATGTCATTGCTTTTGTACCAATGTCATTACTATTATTTTAATATATATAGACAGAAATAACAAGGCACAGAAAGGAAAAGGTATATACATAGGGAGATAGATCAGACCTTAGACTGTTGCTAAGACATTCCCATATGGTGCTAGGACTTGAACAGGGTATGAGCTCAAGACAAAGCTTCTTACCTAGCTAATTATCTGTCAAGTCCAGAAAATGTATTTTTTTCATACTTTTAACATAGTGTGTACATACACTGTGGACATGTACTCTAATATTTCTTTTGACAGTTGAATCATGAATACTTTACTGAGAAGACAAAAGAATATTCCCGGGAGTCGCAGTGGGTTAATCACACCTGGTACGAAGCACAAGGACTGGCATAAGGATCCCTGTTTGAGCCCGCAGCTCCCTACTTGCAGGGGAATAGCTTCATAGGTGGTGAACAAGTCTTCTCTTTCTCTCCCCCTTTCTGTCTCCTCTCCTCTCTCGAATTCTCTCTGTCCTATCCAATGACAGCAACAACAACAACAATAATAATAACCACAACAATGATAAAACAACAAGGGCAATAAAAAGCGGAAAAATGGACTCCAGGAGCAGTGGATTCATGGTGCAGGCACCCAGCCCTGGCAATAACACTGGAGGCAATAATAATAATAATAATTGTAAAAAAAAAAACCTCCCATCTTTGGTGTAGATTCAGAACATACCCTAAATGATAGGATGTACTTAGTTTGGCTTGATCTTGTCTTGGTGATAGAAACATTTTTGGGTGGCATTTTTCTTTCATTATAGGGGATAAGTGTCCTCCCAGTATTTGAAACACTGAATATGTAAATTTAGTTTGGTGCTTAAAAAGATTTCTGTGGTTCACAAATCCTATTTTTCCCATTATGTGTACTTCAGATCCCACTCAAATGCACTTTCATGAGATGGTCCATTATCTGTGTTTTTCAGAGAAACTGTATGTAAAATTTCTGTGTGTAAATTGTGGACTGTTTCAATAAACAACAATTAACATTAATGTATATGTGTTATCACAATAGTTAATGAAATGCACTATCATTACTTTTCCAATTTTTCTTTTTGAAAAATTATTCATTTATTAAGACAATACGGATCAGAGTTATATTCCAGCATGAATCTAAGTTTCTGCACATTTTAGTCACTGCATAAATGCTTACTGGTTAATTAAGTAAATGAGCTCATAGCCTTTCTTATGCAAATTATCTCTACTCAACTTACTTTTTTTAACTCCTATTCCATAAACACACATTCTTCACTGTATAATGCACAACACATTTTCTGATCAGTTTATTTAACTCATTAATACAGCTGAAATGTAAGATTCCTTTGTTCTTTTGTTGCTAGTGAATTTCTGCTATGTTGTGCATTAAGAAGACAAAACTAATAACAATTAATTAAGATATGCACTAGCTTTAAGGGACTATGAAAAAATGATGGGAATGGAAAGATGTATTATCTTTGGTAAATTTGCATTTGATAGTCTCACCTAGCTGACCTAACAAAATGTAACTAACTGAAAAATCACATGAAAAATAAAGTATTTAAGCAGTTCAAAATGAAGGGGATAAACTACAATTATGTGAAAATTGTTTATTTTTATTTTTTTTTTTAATTTAAGAAAGGAGACATTAACAATATCATAGGATGGGGCAGTACAAATCCATACAATTCCCAACACCCAATCTCTATATCCCATCCCCTCCCCACTAGCTTTCCCATTCTCTATCCCTCTGGGAGCATGGACCAAAGGTCATTGTGGGTTGCAGAAGGTGGAAGGTCTGGCTTCTGTAATTGCTTCCCCGCTAAACATGGGCGTTGACTGATTGATCCATACTCCCAGCCTGCCTCTCTCTTTTCCTAGTAGGGTGGGTCTCTAGGGAAGCAGAGCTCCAGGACGCATTGGTGGGGTCTTCAGTCCAGAGAAGCCTGGCCAGCATCCTGATGGCATCTGGAACCTGGGGGCTGAAAAGAGAGTTAACATACAAAGCCAAACAAATTGTTGAAGAATCATGGACCCAAAGGATGGAATAGTGGAGATAAAGTGTTGGGGAGTACTCACTGCAAACTCTAGTGTACTACTGCTTTCAGGTATATATTTGCCCTGGTTTATGGATGCGTGTGGACATATGCTCTATCTCCTGGAACCTGGTCTATATCTAATCTAGGTTTTGGGACTTTGTTAGGAAATGAACCACCTGGGATGGAGTTAGAGAATACTATGAATGGAAAGGTCTCACCTGAAGTGATGAAGCTGAAGGTTTGTCATTCCAAACCTGAAGTCTCTGGACACAGTCTGAAGTGAAGCATGCTGGGGTGGCACTCGTGTTGATTAAGTTGCGATCAGCAGATGCAATATTATCTGAAAAGAATTGGGAGAAGCATATGGGAAAGTGGGCCCTACCCTAGGGTCCCAGGACTGGGGAAAGTTTAGGCTCTATAGTGGAAATGTGAGGTTCCTGCTGTCTTAGGGTTCAAGAAGACAATGGATAGTTATTGTTAACATCACATTATTTGGTAATTCGGTTAACTTTGAAAAGTCTCTTTGTTAGACATACAATCAATTTCCCCCCTCTCATATTAATTAAATAGTGATTTATATGACTACAATTTAATAGGTGTGTACATAAACACCATTCCCACCACCAAAAGATTGTGTCCCATCCCATCTGCCCACCTCCACCCCCACTCCCACCCCCCTGCCGACCCAGGAAGCCGCATGTCCATCCTCCCCCTCACCACAGGGTTTTTACTTTGGTGCCCTACTTTCAATTTAGTCAGATCCTGCTTTTAGTCACCCTTTCTGATCTTCTTTCTCAACTTCTGTTGATGAGTGGGATCATCCCATACTCATCTTTATCTTTCTGACTTAGCTCACTTAACATAATTCCTTCTAGCTCCATCCAAGATGGGTCAGAGAAGTTGAATTCATTGTTCTTAGTAGCTGCATAGTATTCCATTGTGTATATATACCACAGCTTACTTAGCCACTCATCTGTTGTTGGGCACCTGGGTTCCTTCTAGGTTTTAGCTTTTATGAATTGTGCTATGAACAATTAAAACATTGTTTTAAAAAATTGTTTTTAAATGAACTACTGAGGAATGAATTTGACCTCATGGATGCACAATACCGTTGAGTAGCCGCTTAGACCCATTTTTTTTTTATTTAGAGAAAATGACATTGGGAGAGGAAAGATACCAGATCAATATTCCTCCACTCATGAAGCTTTTTTCCGTAGCTGATCCAGAATGTTCCCATATGGTGTCTTGGCTTCAGCCTAGGACCTTGTGCCATAGTGCTCTGCAGAGTGAGTTCTTATTCACTTTTTTATTATGACATTTAAGTGAAAATTTGAAAATTTCAGACAAAGTCTGAAAAAAGAAATATTTACATACTTTGCTAAAACACAGAAGTCATTATAAAGAAAGTTATCTGTCTTAAAAAAAAACAAACAGAAAATTGTGGAAGAACACTGGCCATATGATATCAACAACAGAAATTTACTGTATGTTTGAAATGATAATTTCCTCATTTATTTATATTATTTTAGTTGTTTTTTGTAACATATTCTAAAGAAATTAAAAATTAGATACTTTGAAACCTGGAAAATATTACCTATTAACTGGCATGAATTTCATTTGTAAGGCACATTGCAAAAATTACATCCCTCTTAATATCACTTTATTTTTTCTTTTCTTTTTATTTCATTGGCATTTAATTGTACCAAAAATTGCACTTCTGCTTGTCTTCACCCTATTAAGATAAAGTGAGATATGTGTATAAATAATAACATGGCTAATTATAATTCCCAAAGACACAATCTCAAACACATAATTCACAATGTGAGTATATCAAAGTTTGAATAACAGAAAAAAGTACTTCAAAGCTATGTTAGAGGCCTTAACTGACTTTTTGAATACAGTGTGATTTCTGAGACATTTGAGAACTTAAACAGTATTTTCATTTGAGTTTATATGTGTGGATCATACAAATAAGATGCATTCACATTTGGGGCCTCCAAGAAAAAAATGAATCACCTTTTTCATCTTGAGATTGTTATGTACAATTGATGGACTGTAAGAGGTATCAATTTCAAAGGTATTCCAACAAACAGCTTGAGTACTCTCCTTAGAATAGAGCACTACTTATGAAAAACTCAAATTTGGATTTCCACAACTATTAGATAATCCTACCAGTTTCCCATGGAAATGAAGGTTTCCAAGATTTCAGCCTGTTTATTTTTGGAGTTGAAGATCACATCTTTCAGGATTATTACTTAATTTCAGGGATAAAATACACAAGTGTACATATCACTAATATATTTGATGATAATGCTCAATGAAACCTGCACATTCATCTTTATGAAGTTTCTAAACCCCAAATAAGGGAAATTGGAAGATATCTGACCAGCTTCATGTTATGCTGGATAACGGCAAATCCAATCCAATCAACCCAAATCCTCTCAATCCAAAAGCCAGAACTTGGATAATTTATGACGTGAACAAGTGACCCACCATAACTGTCCTTCAGTCCAAGAAGACACAATTTACAAATAAAGAGAATAATATAAAATGCATTTCCTTTTTTGAAATTCAGCAACCAATTTCTCTTTTATTCAGAGTAGGAATAAATGGGGACAGGTTAGAGGTTTTCTTCAACAAAGACAATAATATTGTAAGATATAGGGGATAAAATTTACCTAAGCACATGTAAGTCTGTACATCTGGACCACTTATTACTGTTGGAAATAGGATATGTGGGTACTTTTTGGTATTTATTTATTAGTTTGATATTATATCATAGTAAAACACAATGTAACAAAAAAGAGCTTTAAGAAAAATAGGGAGTTAAATAGTTTTTTTTATTTTTTAATTATTTATTTATTGGATAGAGACAGTCAGAAGTTGAGAGAGAAGGGGGTGATATAGAAAGAAAGAGACAGGGAGTCGTGCGGTGGAGCATCGGGTTAAGCGCACGTGGCGCAAAGCGCAAGGACTGGTGTAAGGATCCAGGTTAGAGCCCCCAGCTACCCACCTTCAGGGCAGTTCCGTCACAGGCGGTGAAACAGGTCTGCAGGTGTCTTTCTCTCCCCCTGTCTGTCTTCCCATCCTCTCTCCATTTCTCTCTGTCCTATCCAACAACGGTGACATCAAGAACAACAATAATAACTACAACAATAAAACATCAAGGGCAACAAAAGGGAAAATAAATAAATATAAAAAAAACTTTAAAAAAATAAAAAAGAAGGGAGTCGGGCTGTAGTGCAGTGGGTTAAGCGCAGGTGGCGCAAAGCACAAGGACCGGCATAAGGATCCCGGTTCGAGCCCCAGGATCCTGGTTCAAGCTCCCGGCTCACCACCTGCAGGGGAGTCGCTTCACAGGCGGTGAAGCAGGTCTGCAGGTGTCTATCTTTCTCTCCTCCTCTCTGTCTTCTCCTCCTCTCTCTATTTCTCTCTGTCCTATCCAACAATGACGACAACAATAATAACTACAACAATAAAACAAGGGCAACAAAAGGGAATAAATAAATAAAATAAATATTAAAAATAAATAAATAAATAAAAAAGAAAAGAAAGATACAGAGAGTCACATGCAGAACTGCTTCAGCATTCAAAATGCTTTCCCTTGCAGGTGGGTATTAGGGCTCAAACCCTGTACCTTGCATATTGTACCATGTTCACTCAACTAGGTAAGCCACAATCTGGCTCTGGGAGTTAAGTGTTAATTCAGTAGTTTTTATTCAATATTTTCCAAGGGTAAAATTACAAGTGAAAATCTTATCATTGTAGAATATCTAGCCTTATTTTTCAACTCAGCTAAATTCTGTAGTTAGGCCTTTCTTAGAAGCATCTGGGCAATGTACATACACCATCATATGTAATATAACATTTTATGAGGCAAAATCAATAGTATATGTTGGTCAAATTCATACGTTGAATAAGGTGATTGTTAGTGATTAACCATTTACACTCTGTTCTGTTTATCATATTTGCCTTTTGAACTTGATTAAACAATTTCTTAAATATACAATTTTGGGTAAAAATTAGAGCTCAACCCACATAATCGAGGCATGTAATTGGTGTTGCAAGTATGTTAACAGTCCCTGTGCAATATTTGAAATTATATGTCAATTTTATCTAATGAAACATAAATGGAGATAACACAAATAACTTATCTGTATAAACTTCAAGATCCTGTGGGCTTGCTACCTTTCTTCATGATGTAGTAATAGTAAAAACATAGCCTGAAAGAAGTCTCTGTTTGTCTTAGTTACAGATTAAGTTCATTCTAAAAGCTAAAATAATTGATAACATATTCAGAATTAGAACATAAATAAGCTTTATTTGTTGTTCTGTGAATGTTTATATTATTGATTTTCATAACATAAACTGACCTACTCTTGATTATCTACCTATCTTGATATTTTGGTTCCATCTCCTTCATTTACTTCTTCTAATCCCACCTTACCATCCTCCTTCTCCCTCTCTCTTAATTGCCACCAGGGTTATTTCTGGGGCTCAGTGCCAGCACTACAAATCCACTGCTCCTGGCAACCATTTTTCCTTTCCTTTTCTTCCTTCCTTCCTTTCCTTCTTTATTTCTTTTTCCCTTTCCTTTTAACTGGATAGGACAGAGAAATTGAGAGAAGATGGGAAGATAGAGGGAAAGAAAGATAGACACCTGTAGATCTGCTTCACTGTTCCTGAAGGCAGATCACTGCAGGTGGGGAGCAGGAGTTCTAATTGGGGTACTTGAGTTTGGTAGTATGCTCACTTAACCAGGTATGCCACTGCTTGTTCCCATCCTTTTTTTTTTTCATTCTTTATGCCATCACATACTTCATTTATTCATTCATTCAAGATTTTTGTGTAAGTATCTGAGATGCTGGAATAAACAAAGGTTGGAAATGGAGCACAAGGTCTTTCTGATTTTTTGAGTGATAACTATAATTAACAGAGTGTAAAAATAGAAAATAAGCAAGAAAAATAGACTAAATAACTTTTGTTTTCTAGCATTTTCTTCCTACTCACAATTCTCAATCAGGCTTTTCATCTGTCTAGCCAGTTAAATATTCCTTTTGACATTTTGATTCTTCAGACCTTTCTCACCTTCAGTCTTCAAGAATGAACTCTCATTAATTAAGTTCCACATCCTGTTTCATCATGTTGAAAACAGTGAAAGATTCAAGGTGAGATTCAATAGCAAGTTCTCTGAGTATTTTTGAGAAGTCTGCTTCAATGTATTTTCACTGACAGTATTTTTGAGAAGTCTGCTTCAATATATTTTCACTGATAATGTATTGTAGGACCTTTTTAAAAAAAAATTCTAATGGGGGAATGAAGGATTTACAGTCAACAGCAAATACAATTGTTGGTACATGTGTAAAATTTCTCAATTTTCTGAAAGACATTCCTTTTTTATTGATTTAATAATTATCAGCAAGACCTTAGGATAAGAGGGGTACAATTCCACATAATTCTTACCACCAGAGTTCTGTAACCCATCCCCTCCACTGGAAGCTTTATTATTCATTTTTCATCTGGGAGGATGAACCCAGGGTCACTATAGGGTGCAGAAGGTGGAAAGTCTGGCTTCTGTAATTGCTTCTCTGTAGGACATGGAATTGACATGTTGATCTCTACCCCAGCTTGCTTCTATTTTTCCCCAGTGGGGTAGGGCTCTAGAGAGATGAGGTTCCAGGACACATTGGTGAAGTCATCTGCCCAGGGAATTCAGGTTGATGTCATGGTAGCATCTGCAACTTGATGGCTGAAAAGCATTAGGATATAGAGCAGAACAAGTTGTTTAACAAACAGGAAACTAAAGGTAAGAATATAACAGATTTGGGGTCTTCATGTTGGAAAAAGCTAGGAAGTCTATTTTAGGTATATTCCAAGGGCCCAGGACTTTACTAATTTTTCCCTGAGCTCAACAGCTAACATGCAGGTGGGGTAAAGGTATTGTCTGGGGAGATGGTGTCAGAGTTAGAAGTAGGACAAGAAATCTGGGTCAGGGAAGAGGAGTATTTATGATATCATTTTTAGGTCTTTCAACTTGCTTATTGCACTTAATGGAATACTACTCAGTTATTAAGAATTTTGAATCCATCTTATTAGACATCTTAGACGGAGTTAGAAGGAATTATGTTACATGAGATAAGTCAGAAAGAGAAAGACGAGTATGAGATGACTTCACTCATTAACAGAAGTTGAGAAAGAATATCAGAAATGGAAATGCAAAGTAGAACTTGACTGAATTTGGAGTACTGCACCAAAGTAAAAAACCTTGGGGGGAGGAAGAGGGTAGATTTTTCAGCTCCACTATGTGGAAATGGGGCTAGGGACACAGACCTTTGGTGGTGGGAATGGTGTTAATATACTTATAGTCTTATAAATCACTATTTAATCAATATGAGAGAGGAACTAGATTGAATTCCTTGAGCTTTTAAATATATAGAATTCAGGTCTGAGTATACATCCTTCTATCTAAGCACTTAAGGTTTCAAATTAGTCACCTGATTGAATTTTAACATTGGGCTTAAATTGTTAATGCTTTTCTAATCATTATGTTTTTAAATATCAAATCACCTATAAATTAGACCAGAGAGACCAGAAGCAACTTTTCTTGTCGTTATATAAGATACAGCTATATTAAAACAGCATTGAATGACATAGATCATGTAAAGCTTTTTTCAACTGGACACATACACTAAAGGATAAAGACCTCAGTCTTCAGGGAGTTTGGTGGTTCATCGCACTTGGTGCAAAGCACAAGGACCAGCGAAAGGATCAGAGTAAGGATCAGTTTAAGGATCCCGGTTCGAGCCCCCAGCTGGAGCCCTCAGCTCCCCACCTGAGGGGAGTAGCTTCACAAGTGATGAAGCCGGTCTGCAGGTGTCTGTCTTTCTCTCCTCCTCTCTGTCTTCCCCTGCTCTCTCAGTTTCTCTCTGTCCTATTGAATAAAAACAACAGTGACAACAATAACAATAAATACAACAACAAGGGCAACAAAATGGAGCAGGGAGATGGTCTCCAGGAGTAGTGGATTCATAGTGCAGGCACTGAACCCCAGGGACAACCCTGTAGGCAAACAAACAAACAAACTTCAGGCTTCCTAGCAATTACTAAGTGAACTGCACAGATGTTAACAGGATAAATTACATTCCAACAAAATAAATATTAAGGAAAAAAGAAGCTGATTTATGCATTACACATCAATAATTAGATCAAACACTACCATTTAGAGAAATGGCGGTGAGGATAAATCCTTCTTTCTGCTATGTGAATGTGTGAGCTTAAATAGACTTTTTTTTATTTAAAAAAAAAAGCCTATCTAGATTTTTCACATATGAACTGAATGGATAGAATGATTCATTCATGTGATAAAAGAATACTAATGTAAAAATTCTTGGTGTCCCAAATAGACTAGCCTTGTTTAAGAAACAACAATTTCACTAGGGCAGGACTAGATTGACTCATAGTGGTCACAATAAGGAGTGAAGTTGGAGATTTAGTTAGAATGAAGTTAGTCAGCCTTATTGATCATAAAGAGAACTGTAGATTATGTTTTGAGCACAATGAAATACAACTGAAGCAGGGGAATAAAATGATCTAATTTGCATTTTAAAAAGAATTTCTCTGTACAAGACTGAATGAAAAGAGAAGAACAAAGTTGAAGGGAATATAGTGCCAATCAAAGGAAAGCATATTTTGGCTTGAACTAGTAAAGAGTTTGCAGAAAGCTTTATAACATCCCTTGAATCATTTAAAGTATCTTCACTATCAGGATAACATCTTTTGAGAGATAAGATTAAATTATGAAAAGAATCACTTCAAGGACAGTATCTATTCACATCAAGACCATAATCTCCACAAAGCTGTTTTTCTTTTCTTTTTTGTTAATGTAAGAATCCCTTATAATGGATGCTATAAGGAATATTAGTAAATTCCTATTAAAAGTGATTACACCTCATTAGTAAGGCACTGTGTTTGCTAATAAAAATAGTGTGTATTCTTTAGCTATTTTCATAAAATCCTTACCCCCCCCCCTTTATTTAAAGCCAGGACACTGAATAGCACTGACTTCCAGTTTTTCCAGAGATTGAACCTCAGCTACAGAACCTCAGACATGAACATCTTTTGCGTAACCACTATCTTCTCTTTTGACCTTAAACCCACAATTTTTAATACTTATTTATTTCATTTTGTTGCCCTTGTTTTTTTATTGTTGTAGTTATTATTGTTGTTGTTGTTGCTGGATAGGACAGACAGAAATGGAGAGAGGAGGGGAAGACAGAGATGAGGAGAGAAAGACAGACACCTGCAGACCTGCTTCACCGCCTGTGAAGCAACTCCCCTGCAGGTGGGGGCTTGAACCGGGATCCTGTGTGAAGCTACTCCCCTGCAGATGGGGACCCAGGGGTTCTAACCGGGATCCTGTGCTTTGCCCCACATGCACTTAACCTGCTGACTCCCTGACCACAATTTTTATAATTGTGACACTCTTGAGTCAAACTAGTTTAGGAGAATAAGTGAATTTATCAAAGTAAGGCATACCTTTGACAATAAGATTTTACATTGAATTTATTTCTGTTTTTGTATTTATCCATTCATTATTGGATAGAGACAGAGAGAAACTGAGTGGGGAGGAGGAGATACAGAGGAAATAAGACAGAGAAACACCTGCAGCCCTGTTCCACCACTAGTGATGTTTTCCCCCTACATATAGGGACCAGGGACTTGAACCAGGTCCTTGAGCACTGTAATGTGTGTACTTAACTCAGATGTGCCACCACCTGCCCCCATTACATTTATTTCTATGAGGTCATTCTATGTTTTATGGGAGTCAAACTGGGTACAGGAGATAATGGACCTTGCTATTACCTATTTGATATCTGATTCAATAGAGTTGAGAAATCTCAGCTAAGAACTAGATATCATAGGTTTATGGATCAAAGTTAACAAACAATGATGTATTACAATTTATAAACATTCTTCAGAAGACAGTATGGTCCTTACAAATGTATTCAGTTAATTTACTATTTATATACTTATGCCCAAATCATGATTCAGTAAAGCTAGAAAATACAAACATGTTTTGTGATCCAGTAAGTAATACAGAAAATAGAAAGTCTGACCTATGAGCATGAGGTTAACAGTACTACAAGATCTAATTAGACTACATCAATTGAAAGAGCTATGGACAACAAGTGGCAGGGTAAGGAGGGAACATAATATAGGACAATAATTATGCAAGTAATCAGATTCAAACCAGACATCACAGAATTGCACATAACTGTTTCAATGTAAAACACAATGTATTTAATTATTATTTATTTAATCACTGAATAAAGACAGAGAATTAATTGGTAAGGAAGGGGGAGACAGAGGAGAGAGGGAAGCCTGAAACATTGTTTCACTGGTCCTGAAGCTTCTCACTCCTACAGGTGAGGACTTGTACTAAGGCTTGTATTGAGATACTTAGACATTGTTACATAAGCACTCAACTAACTGGGTGTACCACCATCCAGCCCCAGACACAAACATCATAAAAAGAATTTTCTTCATAGTGCTTTCCTCTATGCCTATATATTTCCATTTATACATATGGGAAAACAACTGAAACATAACACTGCATCATGTTAAATTTATCTTTTATTTCTTAATTTTTTTTGTATTTTCTTTATTTATTTATTGGATAGAGACAGCCAGAAATCAAGAGGGATGGGGGAGATAGAGAGGGAGAGAGACAGAGAAAACACCTGTAGCCCTGCTTCACTACTCCTGAAGCTTTCCCCCTGCAGGCAGGGACTCGGGGTTTGAACCTGGGTCCTTGAACATTATAACATGTTGACTCAACCAGGTGCACCTGCCCCCCCCACCATGTTAAGTTTCTCTAAAGTCAAATTTCAGGCTCTGTAGAATGTAAGGAAGAAAATCGTTTTGAATAGAAAAAATAACTGGTCCAGATAAATAACTCAGTTGGTTAGTGTGCTTCTTTGCAATGTACATGACACAGGTTTGAGGTTTCCATTCACTGCATTGAAAGAAGCTTCAGTGCTATGGTCTCATTAACTTTCTCTCTGTCTCTTGAACTAAAAGACAGACAAGCAATAAAAGCACATAATGCCAGAGTATTACATTTCCTTAAACAGTTAATAGTGGTAATATACAAATTCAAAGAAAAGTCTTTAAAAAGTATATAACTATATAAAGCAACTCTACAAAGATAAAACATAATTTATATTACAATAATGTAAGATCAAATCTAAAGTGGAGAAGCAGAAGTGTAGAAATTATGTCTGTTCAAGGCCTTAAAACTAAAAAAAAATAGCGAGATGGTTTATATTGTGGAGTTTTTAGAAGAAATCAAAATAGAATCAATTGCTTATATTTTTTTCTCAAGGGTATGATTTATAATGAGTGCATGAAAACTTGCTTCTATATCTTCATGATGACCCAATTATGCACAGAGACTATATTTTGTTACTTCTTATAATTCATAGAATTACTAACAGTGGAGAGTCTAATGATCAAATGGGATAATCACATTTCTCTCTGTTTAGATAAGTAGACATTCATTTTTTAAATTGTTTATATAGAGAGAAATAGGACAAGGGGATAAAGAGAGAGGGAAAGAAACATTTGCATAACTGCTTCATGACTTATAAATCTTTCAATGTGCATGTGGGGAGCAAGGGCTTGAAGCCTAGCCTTTGTGCATGCAAACGTATGCCACCACCAGGCCCCTAAGCAGAAATATATTATAATTAATAATGATTTGAAAAGTCTGTGTGTAACTAATACTTCATTTATGTTTTTCAGAAGGATAAAGAAGATTAATAAAGAAAGTTTTTTTTTTAATTTCACATAATTTCTTAAGGATTGACAACTATGATTCTTAAATCATTTTTGTTAGCAAATTGATCTATCTATACACTTTCAAATTTTTAATTTCTTTCTCTTTGGAAGTATATGACTTTTTCAAAAAAGGAGAGATTGGTAGTACACATTACACGGTTACTTGTAAATTCAACAAATCAAAATTGTTATATTCTGGGAGTCAGGCAGTAGCTCAGTGGTTTAAGCACACTGAAGGACAGGCGTTAGGATCCCAGTTTGAGCCCTGGCTTCCCACCTGCAGGGGAGTCACTTCACGTGCATGAAGCAGGTCTGCAGGTGTCAAAAAAATTGTTATATTCTGTTTTCAAATTTTATAAATGAGAAATGGGACTGAGATAACCATGTTAAAACCCCTGGGCATCAAATAGGAGTATCTCTACAGGGAAAGCTTCATAAGTAGTAGAGCAGTCCTGTGGAGTCACATTTTGCATCTCTTTGTCTTTCTGTTTCTTACTGTCTTGGAATAATAAGAATAACAGTAACCATCTAGTTTGAATGAAAGTCTAGCAGGATATATTATCCTTGGTTGAAACCCTTTTTCATTCAGGGCTCGAGAGATATCTTGCCATTCTCTTCTGGCTTTTAGAGTTTGAGTGGAGAAGTCTGCAGATAATCTTATGGGTTTTCCTTGTATGTGACTTTTTGTTTCTCTCTTGCAGCCTTTAGGATCCTTTCTTTATCCTTACTTCTTCTCATTGTGACTATGATGTGTCTTGGTGTCTTCAGGTCTGGGTTGATTCTGTTTGGTACTCTCTGGGCATCTTGAATCTTGATGTCCTTTCTGTTATTCAGGTCTGGGAAGTTTTCTTCTATTATTTACACTTGAATATTTCCTACCCTTCCTCTCTTTCTTCCACTGACAGGCCAATTATGCGAATGTTACTTCTTTTGAGATCATCCCATATGTGTCTGTTGTTGTTTTTAGTGTCTCTCAATCTCTTTTTGAGCTCTTTCACCTCTTTCTTAGTTTTCTCTAACTCATCCTCTGTCTGACTAATTCTGTTTTCTGCTTCTGTTAGTCTGCTTTCCCTTGCCTCAGCTTCTTTCTTCATTACAGCTATTTCAGCTTTCAGTTCTCTAATTGCCTCAAGATAATCAGTATTTTCCTTGGGGGTCTCAACTGTTGTTTCCCTAATACTGCCATTCCTTTCCTCAAATGTTGTTTTCATTTCTGTGATTAATAAGTTTATTATTGCTTGCATACTTTTCTTATCTATGGTTACTTATGGCTGATTTGTAGTTTCTTCTGGGCTCTTGTCTTCATTCATTGGAGTAGCAGTTTTATTTGTTTTTGATCTACCCATTTTTTTGATTTATGTGTTTCTTTTTATGCTCTGTTGTTCCTCAGTTGTTGTGTCTTGAGCACAAGCAACACTGTACTAAATACCTTTATGACAATTGCACTCACCAACCTCAGGTATTACAGTAGCAACTGAAGCAACTATTGAAGCAGTTTAATCACTACCAGTTAGCTAAACAATTTCTCTAGTCCATGAAAAAATAGTAACCAAATCCCAGTGAGGAAGAAAGAAAAAAGAAAGAAGGGATAGCAAGAATAGACAGTTATGCGAATCTACTATCCACTGTATATTCTAGGGGTAACAAGAGGGGAAAGGGAAGTAGAGCAGAGATACACACATAGAGAGTCCACTCTGAGTCAGATTTCTTCCCCAAAATAATTCACAAATTCAGAAAGGCAAAGAAGAAGGAAGGAATAAATGTATGACAAGTTAAAAAAAAAGAAAAAAAAAGAAGAAAGAGAAAAGATAAGAAAAAGAGCTGTAGTTAAAGAGCAGTGAAAGGATAGTTTTTTTATTACTTTATTTTTAATTTAGTTTAATTTAATTTTTTTAATTAGCTAGGAGGTGGAGGGAGGGGAGAGTCTGAAGAGGAGGTAGGAGTAACGAGACAAGTTCCTCCCACAATAGTTAAGATGCCCACTACCCTAGCAATGAAAGATACCCTAAGAGTTAATTCTGTTCAACCTAAAGGGGGGGGACTATATGCCTTTATATAATATTAATAATAAAATAGAGCAGGGTAAAAACAAAAAACCTCAGGACTAGACAAGGATAGCTGAAATAGACAGTTATGCAAATCTACTATCCACTGTATATTCTAGGGGTAACTAAAGGAGGAAGGGAAGTTGAGCAGAGATACTCACAGTGAGAGTCCAACTCTGAATTAGAATTCTTCCCCAAAATAATTCCCAAATGTGTATCAGTGAATTCAAAAAAGCACACTGTTTGGTGATGTGGGGGATGGGGCCTGTGGCTTTGGAAGCTGTAGGATTAAGGAAGAAAGGATGACAAGAATGAGAAAAAGAAAAAAAGAGAGAGAGACAATAGAAAAAGATAAGAAAAAGAACAGTCATAAAAGAGCAGTGAAAGGAAAGAGTTTTTATTTATTTATTTATTTATTTATTTTTAATAATTTAATTAGCTATGTTGGGTGAGGTGGTGGGGGTTGGCTACTTAGAAAGAAAAAAGGCCAGAGGTTTCAGAAGGGTATAGACTTCGAATGAATGATACTCCCTGGTGGGACAGGAATCTTGGTAAAGAAAGAGGCTCAGCAGGGGAGCCTGCTAGGAGCTGGTCCTCAGGGACTGGTTATGGGGGGGAGTAAGGGGGAGGAGGGGTGCTTAATAATTTAAAAGAAAGAAAATTTTTTCCCTCTTTTTCTACTCTTTTTTAACCCAAATTAAGTTATAGTCACCTCCTTCGTGTCACCGCTAGGACCCCTTATTGAATGGCCTACTAAAGGTAGAAAATCCTACCATTTCCAGAAGATGTGGTCAGAGCTCAAGTCACTAGCAGCTTCTCAGTCCGCCATCTTCTGGGAACCCTATTTATTTATTTTTATAAATAAATTTTTTTGTGGAACTTTCAAAATTCAAAATAGCAAAAGTATTCTTAAGGCAACACACAAAAATATGGGAGCATCACAATATCTTACTTCAGGTTATATACAAAGCAAGATAATGCACGTAAACACTATTCCCACCACCAAAAGACTGTGTCCCATCCCATCCTCTGCAGTCCTCTCCACCACAAGTGAAGCTGAACATCCACCTTCACCCTCTACCCAGAGATTTTCACTTCCATGCCCTACTCCAAACTCAGTCAAATCCTTCTTTGAGTTTCCCTTTCTGTTCTTCTTTCTCAACCCTTCGGCCTCATTACTCGGGTGAGACCTTTCCTTTCATAGGATTCTCTAATTCTATTCCAGGTTGTCACTTCCTAACAAAGTCTCAAAACCTAGATATAGATCAGGTCCCATGAGATAGGGCATATGCACTATGTATCCATAAATTAGGGAAAAATATATACCTGAAAGCAAAAGTGCACAATAGTCTGCAGTGAGTCAGTATATGCACCAAGCAAGTAGAAAGACCTAAAAAGACACCATAAAGTTCCTAATGAATTAGTGTCTACTTAGACTTAGATACCCTCCTCACCTACTTCCTATCACACTTCCCTCAGTCACTCCAAAGCTAACCTTAACAAAGTAAGAACTACAAATGCTGAATAAGGGCAAGAGACTGGCATACTTTAATGATGACTCTTTAGTTACTATCAGGTCACCCCATCTGCTGGGGCCCTAGTCGGGGAGTGTTGAGATTCCAAAATAGTCATGGTGGGCCTAGACCTTGAATAAACCCCTCTCTCCATTGATACCAGTCATCTCTATCAGGAACAACATAATAGACCCCTTTGTGGGCCCCCATAGTACCTTGCCTTCAATGTGAATCAACAACAACAGAGAATGTTCTATCCTCTGAAGGGAGGCTTGACAACATATTCTATCTTCCACCTGAGGAAAATGGGTCCTGATATTGGGGCAGCTTGGAACGCTCCTACTCATGAGCACAGAATGTGAGCTAAGATCTATAGGTATGCAGAGGTCACATAGGTTCCTAAGCTGAATATGAGCCCCAGATCAGATCAAATTGATGGGGTTTATAGTCAATATTTATAAACCTTCCCGTATTTGGGAGCTAGACTCTCTTCCCTGATCCAGCTTTCTGGTCCTTTTTCCAGCCATGACATTATCTCCCCAGACAATAACTTGGATCCACCTGCATATCAGATGTCAGGCTCAGGGAAAAAAAAAAAAAAAAAAACTAGTAATGGGATATTTGGAATATAACTAAAATAGGACTACTAAATATCTGCAAAATGTAGACCCCTGACTCTTCACATGAATTATTAGAGCCTTTAGATTCATCATTAGTCAACAATTTGTTTGGCTTTATATGTTGTTAACTCTTCTTTCAGCCACCAGGTTTCACATACAACCATGATGCCAAACGGACTTCCCTGGTCAGATGACCCCACCAATGTGTCCTGGAGCCCTGATTATCCAGAACCCTGCCCCACTAGGGAAAGAGAGAGACAGGCTGGTATTATGGATCGACCTGTCAATGCCCATGTTCAGAGAGGAAGCAATTATAGAAGCCAAATCTCCCACCTTCTGCACTCCATAATGACCCTGGGTCCATACTCCCGTAGGGTTAAAGAATAGGAAAGCTATCAGGGGAGGGGATGGGATACAAAGTTCTGGTGGTGGGAATTGTGTGGAGTTGTACCCCTCTTATCCTATTGTTTTTGTCAGTATTATGGTTAGGTTTAAGGTTATGCTCTAACTCAATCATCATCAGAGAAATGCAAATTAAAACCACACTGAGATACCACCAAACACTTATGAAGATAGTATTCATATACAGAACAGGAAAGGATAAGTGTTGGAGAGACTGTGGAGAGAAAGAAACTCCATTGCACTGCTGGTGGGTATGCATACTGGTACACCACTATGGAGAACAGTATGAAGAATCCTTAAACAAATACAGATGGAAATGTCTTATCATCAGCAATTCCATTCCTAAGCATTTATCCAGAAGAGATAATAATGCTAATTTGAAGGGATATATCTACCCCATATTCACGGCTGCATTATTCACAACACCTTCAATTCGGAAGTAACCTAAATGCCCTTCAACAGATGACTGGATGAAAAATTTATGGAATACATACTTAATTGAGTACTACTCAGTATTTAAGAAGATGATTTTACATCCTATGGGGTAAAATTAACGGAACTTGGGCACATTATGCTCAGCAAAGTAAGCAAGGATATAAAGGAAAACCACAGCGTGGTTTCACTCATATATGGAGTTTAGAGAACTGAACTTACATTATTGAAACACACAAACAAAAAAGTACAACCTATATTTGGACTGTGGAAAGTTATAATGGTTACCTAGGGGAGTGGGCACAGACTTTTGGTGATGGGAAAGGTGTGAAAATATAATCCTATTGATCTATATCTTCATAAATGTCTATTAATGTGACATATTAGGGGGAAAATAGATTTAATACCTCAAGTTCTCTAATTGCCTAGACCATATCCCTAAGTACAGATACTTGCATTAGCCTAAGTATTTAATACCTTAGATCAATAAGATGATCAAACATTGGGAATAGGCTTATTCAAGAAACTCTAAAACATATCTGCATATATAGCTTTTTAAATACCTAAGTCAACTACAACTTTAGGCTAGACAGATCAAGACCATTTGGCCCTATAAGTATCTAAAATAGGAAGATGTTCAGATAACACTAAAAGAGTACAAAACATAGTGAGGTCAAGTATATTACTATAGATGCTAACCATTGGATTTCCATAGAAAACAAACCCCCAACTAACCTGATTATGATAAAAAGTAATTATTGCTATTCTAAACTTTTTCTAAGTCTACAAAAATCCCTTGCATTATCTTTAAAGGTTCTCATTTCTCCTAGTCCTTGAACCTCCAGGACTATGCCCATACTTCTTGGTATTTCTTCTCTATGATTCCTTACTGCATTACCACCTCTGTTGATCTCAACCGACTAGTGCCGCTATCCCACATTATGCTGCTACTGAATTATGACTGTGGACTGTACCCAGAGGTACCAAGCCTGAGATAACAATCTCACAACTCTTAAAGGTGGTGAGATGTTTCCTAACACATGCGACTTCGTATATCCATGTTAGATGGCACATCATTTAACAAAGATACAGATAAGAGTAGGCTAGGGTTTAGGGCACTAAGAGCAGTTGAACATGTGTCCATAAACAAGGGACAATTACATAATTCAAAGTAATAACACTCTGTAATCTCTGGTGATCAGTCTTAGATCTACTAAACCTAGAATCCTAGTTGAAGTGTTGCCGGTCCCAGTTTGGGGCGCCAGTTGTCAGTCTAGCTTTTCAGGTGGGAGACAGATGACCAGGGACTCATGACTGAGCTGGGAAGCAGTATCTTGTTTATTAATCAGATACATCGCCTTTTATGCATCTTTTCACCGCAAGTGGTAAGAGAAAGGAAATGACTAGGAGAGGGGGCAGAGCAAAAAAAAGAATGAAAACAGAACATAGAAAGCTTCCATCTAACCAGTGGGGATTAAACCAATACCCTGCAGGCAGGGCAGGACCCAGGTAAAACAGTGATTATGTAAATAGACCATATCATAAGTAATACAAGTGAACCTAATGTGATAACCAAAACAGAAGGTTCCTATACTGTGGCTATTAGGTAAAAAGAAAGGGGGAGATGCTGTGAAGATGTCCCCTCCAGCTAGTGCCAGTTCCCTCGAGAGTTGGGACATTCTCGGAGCGCCCATTCCACTATGTTGTCCCCTCAGGCTAGTGCCAGTTCCTGTGAGAGTTAATACGATATTCTCCAAGTGCCCTTCCCAACCAATCCTGTCCCGGCTCGTCACTCCTGGTTTTTGCCCTATAAAGCCCTTCTTATTCTTCTCTTCTCTCTCTCGCCCAGTTTCCACCTCAGTGGTTAGAAGCAGAAAAGTGTGCTGCGTGAGGTGCACCCAACTCTGAGGTGCCCACACGAATAAAGAATTGTGTTCTTTCTCTGCTCCGGATCTTCTCTCTCTCTCTCTCTCTCTCTCTCTCTCTCTCCTCCATGTCGCAGCAGGATGAAGTGCCTAAAGAAGGCATCAATCATAAATTCTCTAATCGATTAGACTTAGACCAAATTAGCTTGGCAATATATCAGAAAGGCCCAAAGAAGACAGATCCCAAATAACTAATTGTGGTTGGGTTCAACAAATGATACTCAATGCTTAAACAACTGAGAGAAAGTCTAAGTTCATCAAACAAAGAGATAACTACAAAAATTGGATGAAGTCAAGATACTGGCTCACTTAATAATGGTCCTTTTGGTGAATATCACAGCACCTCATCATCTAGGGCCCTATTCAGAGGACCTTTTGGTTCCCAGACAAACATGATAGGCCTAGACCTCTAATGGACACCTCTATACACCATCACTAGTAGCTTCCATCTGGAAGGTTATCATAAGCCCTATCATGGGCCTTCCTTGGACCTTGCCCTCACAGTAAAGCAGCTATGACAGGGACAGCCCCAGTCTCTCTGAACAGAGACTGGAGTATCCTGCCCAGCCACTCAAGGAAGACAGGTCCTTAAATGAGTGAAGCCTACAATGTCCTCAGCCATGACCATGAGCTGTGAGCTTAGACTAAAAGAAACTGAGAGGTTAAGCATGATCTAGTTCTAAATATAATATAACAAATGTAACATTATATGTGTGTGTGTGTGTGTGTGTGTGTATGTGTGTGTGTGTATGTATCTCCCCCACTGGGAGTATAGATCAAGATTATTTTGGGGGTATAGAAAGTAGTTCTGGCTTCTGTAATTGCTTTTCTGCTGGACTTGGGTGTTCACAGGCCTATCCATACCTCCAGCCTATTTCTATCTTTACCTAGTGGGATAGAGCTTTGGAGAGGGGAGTCTGCAGAGCGCGCGTGCGCGCACACACACACACACACACACACACACACACACACACACACACATATATTTATATATATATATATGTCCTGGGTTGGGTGGATGGAGATAAATAGTTAATTTTATTCACAGCACTTTTTCAAGAATGGGAGATACTTACTGCCCTTATCCAACTTTGTAGCCCTTTTCTCTACTCTGCCACCATTTTTTCAGACAATAATCTATCCAACTTCATGCTAGCTGTCAAACTCAGGCATAACTACCATAGTTGTAGGCCCCTAAAATGGACTTTCTAGCTTCCTTTCACTTCTTCTTCTTCTTCTAGCGTTTGCCCTTCTTCCGTAGCCAGTCAACAGCATCAGGTTGAGCCTGATGTAAAGTTTCAAGACCTCCTTTGAATCTGGAGAGGTGGCAGTCATTGACTATGTGGGTTATAGTCTGTCTGTAGCCACAGGGGAAGTTCGGGTCGTCTCTGGCTCCCCAGTGATGGAACATAGCGGCGCACAGGCCATGGCCTGTTCGATAGCGATTGAGGAGGGCCCAATCATAACGTGCTAGGTCAAAGCCGGGTTTATGCTTGCAGGGGTTTGTGATGAGGTGTTTGTTTCCTTTCACTGTAAGATCTCTAATGTCATCTGCTCTGTTGCTGTTTTCTCGTTCCTGTTCATTAATCATTTTGTCTCATTTTATGTCCTACCACCTTCCAGACACCAAGTTGCCGTTGTTGCCATGATTATATCCTGACATCTCTGGGCAGATGACCTTACCAGTGTGCTACGGAGATACCCCTTTCTAATCCCTAGTCCACTAGGGAAAGATAAAGATAAGATGAGGGTATGGATAGACCTGTCAACACCCAAGTCCCCCAGAAAAGCAATTACAGAAGCCAGAACTACTTTCTATATCCCCAAAATAATCTTTTTCTATACTCCCAGTGGGGGAGAAATGATAGGGAGAAGAGGATACGAGGGAAATGAACTCCAGTTCCATCAGCACCAGGAGAGAGAGGAGGAAAAGGAGAGGGACATTTGGATGTAGTAATGGTGTGATGAGTGGCTTGGAGGGGAAGAGAAGACTGGGCCTGGAAGAAAAAGGATGCAATTGTGTACAAATGTAGACAGATAGCTGTAGAGATGAGGGTAGACCCATTTCTGCAACATTAGGAGAACTGTGATGGCTTGAAGTAAGGAGACTGGGGATTCAGAACTCCAGTGGTGGGAATGGTATGGAATTATATCTCTGTTGACATGTAATCCTGTAAATAAATATGAAATAACTAATAACATTTTAAAAAAGAACAATAAAAAAATACCCTGAAGTTGTGAAATAACGTATGGTAGTCTTTGCACCTATATAACAAAACCCTGGAGTTGTGAAATAACATGTGGTAGTCTTTGCACTTATATAACAAAAACATAAATAAAAAAATAAAAACAAGGGGGCTGGGTTGTGGTGCCACTGGCAGAGTAAACATAGTACAAAGCACAAGGAGCTTGGTTCAAGTACCCACTTACCTTCTGTAGGTAAGCAAGCTTCACAAATGGTGAAGCAGTGCTGCAGGTATTTATATTTATCTCTCCCTCTCTTTAAAATACTATTTACATTTTTTTTTTACCAGAGCATTAATTAGCACTGAACCTGGGATTTTGGAGCCTCAAGGATAGCCATTATACTATCTACCTCACACTTTTCTTGCTCTCTCTCTCTCTATCTCTCCCTTTTCTTTCAACTTCTTTATTTCTCTACACAAAATAGATCAATAACATTTTAAAAAAGAAATAAAAGAACAAAAAGTTCCCATAGATTATATACTTTTACTTCTCTAAAATATTTTATAGTCACCAATCAAATGAGGAAAATAAATCAAGGAAAATTGTTTTCACCAAAATAGAATAACTTGTCTCACTTAAAAAAATAGCTGGTTTTTAAAAAGAGTAGCATAAATATTCATATTCTGGAGGGTTAGTGTATAGAATATATAAGTAAACTGAAGCACTTACAAGCAAGATAATATTTATAATTTTACATTAATTACATTGATTGACATTAAAATACAAAATTAATTGACTTAGATTAAAATAGTAATTATTTCCTATTTCAGATATATTTTGTTACATTTAGATGATTATTAATTATAAATCTGAAGTATATATATATGTGTATAGACATGTGTATATATATATATATATATATATATATACATATATGTATTTTTTGTTATCTCTGGGGCTTCACTTACTCAAGCTGATTATTTTTTTAGAGAGAGAAAGAAAGGCAGAATGAAAAGTACAGAAATCTCAGAATCAAAGCTTTCTTCAGAGGAGGTTGGACTCAAACCTGACATTTCTTGTACATTAGAAAGAATATAAGTAGATTGTATCATATAAGGGTGATAATAAAATGAAACATTCTATTTAAAAGGCAATATATTCTTCATAAACTCATATTAACAACGCATAAAACTTATTATTACTTAACTAAATTGTAATAATCACTTCAACATTATATATTATTTCAGAAGAAATTTATAGTTGCATAGATTATAAAATACAACTGAATTTATCTTGCCATTTTATTTTATTCTTAATTTCATTTTCTTTCTTTTTTTTACCAAAGTGTTGGGACTATGTTTAAGCTTGATAGAGCTTAGGGAGAACTCTCCCATTGTTGGATAGAGGTCTGAGAAGATACCCTCTTTGTTAGTCTCTCTCAACCGAGGTGAGAAAAAGGAGAGAAACTCAGACTTAGTTCTTTTCTTCTTGACTCTCAGGCCCACAGAAACCCCAATACTTCTCCCCATGAACTGCAGGCCACATGGCTGCCTACTTTAAGATTCACTTACTCAAAGTCAACTTACCCTCTGATCACAGAAGAACACAGCTTATCACACACTCCATCATACACCTCAGACCCCAGACAAGAGAAATTCCAAACTATATGGCCTTTTGATATCCATCTTCTCTCTGTCTCACACTACTGATTTAACCCTTATGCTTCTCTCAAATACCTTTGTATAATTAAGTTGCTTGCATCATGGAGAATAACTGTCTTGTATCTCATCAATTCCTGTCATACCAGCCTACTACCATAAGGGCAAGATGATCTTTAAGAAACCTGTAATTTCTGACATATTTCAATAATTCCCTTTGTTTGGTTTTCTATTTAACACATGTCCACCTGCTAATAAACAAGACCTGAGACCTGAGACCTGAGACCTGAGACCTGAGGCCTGAGACCTGAGACCTGAGGCCTGAGACCTGAGACCTGAGACCTGAGACCTGAGATCTGAGGTCTGAGCATGCTGCAGGTCTCCCTGGTGTCTTTTACTTCATGTTGTCCCCTGTCATGAAGGAGAAAGAACCGGTCTGTTACTTTTCCCCTGAAGATTACCCCACCAGAGACCCCAACACCAAAGCACTGCTAGCTTTGCTTATGGTGGTACATGGAACTGAACCTGGGTCTTTGGTGCATCAGGCATGAGAGTCTCTTTGCTTACCCATTATGCTATCTGTCCACATCCATTTTTTTCTTGCGTGCTCATAATACTTTATCTACATTAACTTTGAGAAATAGAGGTTCTATTCATTTTCAAAACATAATAAAACATTTTTGGGGAGATGTATTAAGTATAAATAACATAAAAAGCAGACTTAAAACCCACACATTTTTTATGAACTTGTGTAAGGAGAAGTGCTATATTTTTTTTTCAGACAGATGTAACTCAACATATTTTCTATGTTTTACTCAAAACTTTTTAGAACTTGTTTGAAGCCTGTCCTACATTTTAAATAAACTTCATTAAGTTAGTAATAAGAAAAGGATATTTATATCTTCTTTAGTGTTTTCATGGTGCTATCAGTCTAACATCCAATCCAAAGTTTAACTGAAAACATTCATACCATACTTTTTTTTAATTTAAGAAAGGATAAATTAACAAAACCATAGAGTAGGAGGGGTACAACAATTCCCACCACCCAATCTTCATATCCTATCCCATTCCCTCTCCTGATAGCATTCCCATTCTCTATCCCTCTGGGAGCATGGACCCAGGGTCCTTGTGGTTTGCAGAAGGTGGAAGTTCTGGCTTCTGTAATTGCTTCCCCGCTGAACATGGACATTGACTGGTCTGTCCATACTCCCAGTCTGCCTCTCTCTTTCCCTAGTAGGGTGTGTCTCTGGGGAAGCAGAGCTCCAGGACACATTGGTGGGGTCTTCAATCCAGGGAAGCCTGGCCAACATCCTGATGGCATCTGGAACCTGGTGGCTGAAAAGAGAGTTAACATACAAAGCCAAACAAATTGTTGAGCAATCATGGACCCAAAACTTGGAATAGTGGAGAGGAAGGGGGGTACTCACTGCAAACTCTAGTGTACTTCTGCTTTCAGGTATATATTTTGCACTAGTTTATGGATACGTGTGAACATATGCTCTCTCTCACAGAACCTGGTCTGTATCCAGGTTTTCGGACATTGTTAGAAAGTGAACCACCTGGGATGGAATTAGAGAATACTATGAAAGGAAAGGTCCCATCTGAGTAATGAAGCTGAAGGGTTGTCATTCCACACCTGAAGTCTCTGGACACAGTCTGAGCTGAAGCATGTTGATGTGGCAATCGTTGTATTGATTAGCTTGCAATCGGCTGATTCAATATTATTAGATATGGATTGGGAGAAGCATGCGGGAAAGTGGGCCCTATCCTAAGCTTCCAGGAATGGGAGAAATATAGTTTCTCTAGTGGAGATGTGAGGTTTCTTAGGGTTCAAAAAGACAATGGATAGTTAATGTCATCATCACATTATTTGGTAATTGGGTTAACTTTGAAAAGTCCTTTTTTTAGAGTTTGCTGTATAGTACCCAGTATCTTGTATGTATCTGTGCCATTGGTGGCTTTTGATCTACTTGGTCTAGGCTTTTGAGAGAGTCCGCTTATCAAATACACAGGCTATATATTAAAAAGACTCAGTCTGTGCTTTAAAAACCTCAAGACATACAATTAATTTCCCCCCTCTCATAAATTAACTAGTGATTTATATGACTACATTTTACTAGGAGTGTACATAAACACCATACCCACCACCAAAAGACTACGTCGCATTCCACCCACCCACCCCCAACACCCACTGGACCAGGAAGCTGCATGTCCACTCTCCCCCTCACTACAGGGTTTTTACTTTGGTGCCCTACTTTCAACTTAGATCCTGCTTTTAGTTTCCCTTTCAGATCTTCTTTCTCAACATATGTTGGTCAGTGGGATCATCCCATACTCATCTTTATCTTTCAGACTTATCTCACTAAACATAATTCCTCTAGCTATGTCCAAGATGGGTCAGAGAAGGTGGGTTCATTGTTCTTGATAGCTGCATAGTATTCCATTGTGTATATATACCATAGCATTCTCAGCCAATCATATGTTGTTGGGCACCTGGGTTGCTTCCAGGTTTTAGCCGTTATGAATTGTGCTGCTATGAACATAGGAGTACACACCTCTTTTTGGTTGGGTGTTATGGAGTCCTTGGGGTATAACCCAGGAGAGGAATTACTGGATCATATGGAAGGTCCATGTCTAGCCTTCTGAGAGTTTTCCAAACTGCTCTCCCCAGAGGCTGTACCAATTTACATTCCCACCAGCAATGCAAAAGGGTTCCTCTGTCCACACAGCCTCTCCAGCATTTGTTGCTGCTGTCCTTTTTGATGTATGCCATTCTTACAGGAGTGAGGTGGTATCTCAATGTTGTCTTAATTTGCATTTCTCTGATAATCAGTGACCTAGAGCACTTTTCCATATGTTTGTTATTTTGGATCTCCTCTGAGGTGAATGTTTTTTTTATATCCTCTGCCCACTTTTGGATGTGGTAATTTGCTTTTTTGGTGCTATGTTTTGAGCTCTTTACATATTTTGGTGATTAGTTTCTTGTCTTATGTACAGCATGTGAAGATCTTCTCCCATTCTGTAAGGGATCTCTCTGTTTGTTTAATAGTTTCTTTGGATGTGCAGAAGATTTTCAATTTGATGTAGTCCCATTGGTTTGTTTCTACTTTAGTCTTTCTTGCAAATGGGATTAATTCATCAAAGATGTTCTTGCGGTATAGGTGGGAAACTCTTTTACCAATGTTTTCCTCTAAGTATTTGATTGTTTCTGGTCTGAAATCCAGGTCTTTGATACATTTGTAGGTGATTTTTGTTTCTGGTGAGATAAAGTGGTTCAATTTCATTCTTATGCATGTTACCACCCAGTTTTCCCAGCACCATTTATTGAAGAGAGCCTCCTTCTTCCATCTAAAGCTTTGGGCCCCCTTATCAAAGATTAGATGTCCATAGGTGTGGGGATTTATTTATGGGCTTTCAATTCTGTTCCACTGGTCTGTGTGCCTATTTTTGTTCCAGTACCATGCTGTTTTGATGATGATGGCTTTATAATATAGTTTAAGGTCTGGGAGTGTGATGCCTCCATTTCTGTTTCTTTCCTTAAGATGGTTTCCTTAAGATAATGGTTTCCTTAAGATAAATTATTGTAGTGTTTGTTCTATTCTCTTAAAGAAGCTTGGTGGAACTTTGATGGGTATTGCATTAAATTTTATTTGGCTCTGGGGAGAATATTCATTTTGATGATATTTATTATTTCAATCCATGAGCATGGAATATCTTTCCATTTCTTGGTATAAGTCTCTATTTACTTGAGTAGAGACTCATAGTTTTCAGTGTACTAGTCTTTCACTTCTTTGTTCAACTTTATTCATAGGTATTTTATTGATTTTGCTGAGACAGTAAATGTGAGTGATTTCAGGATGTCTTCTTCTGCAGTTTTAGTGTTTGCATAAAGAAGTGCCACTGATTTTTGTACATTTATTTTGTAGCCTGATACCTATATTGCCTAATAACTTCCAGTAATTTTATGCTGGATTCTTTAGGTTTTTCTATTTATACTATCATGTCATCTGCAAATAGTGAGAGCTTGACTTCTTCCCTTCCAATCTGTATTCCTTTGATTCCTTTCTCTTGCCTGATTGCTATGGCAAGAACTTCCAACACTATGTTGAAGAGTAATGGTGACAGTGGACAGCCCTGTCTAGTCCCCAATCTGTGGGGGAATGCTTTCAGCTTCTGTCCATTGAGTATGATGTTGGTTGTGGGTTTGCTATACATGGATTCAACTAGCTTGAGGAGTTTCCCATCTATTCCCATTTTTTGTAGGGTTTTGAGCATGAATGGGTGTTGGATTTTGTCAAAGGCTTTCTCTGCATCTATTGCGATAATCATGTGGTTATTGGCTTTGCTTTTATTGATGTTGTGAATGATATTGATTGCCTTACGGATGTTGAATCAGCCTTGCATTCCTGGGATGAATCCCACTTGGTCGTGATGAACAATCTTTTTGATATGCTGCTGTATCCGGTTGGCCAAGATCTTGTTTAATATTTTGGCATCTATGTTCATCAGAGATATTGGTCTGTAGTTTTCCTTTTTTGTTGTGTCTCTATCAGCTTTTTCTATCATGGTGATGTTGGCTTCATAGAAGGTGGAAGGGAGTATTCCCGTTTCTTCAATCTTATTCAAAAGCTTAAGAAGTATGGGTGCTGTTTCCTGTAAGTTTTGTAGAATTCATTTGAGAAACCATCTAGTCCAGGACTTTTGCTGTGGGGGAGATTCTTGATAACAGTTTCAATTTCTTTGTCTGTAATTAGTGTATTTAGGTTTTGTAGGAACATTTGTATTTACTGCTTGAGTGTCTCTCTGACCCAGTGGTTCCTAAGAAGTATGTTGCTTAGTTTCCAAATTCTGTGACTTTTTATAATGTTCTGTTTGTTGTCAAATGTTAGTTTTACTCCACTGTGGTCTGAGAAGATATTTGGGATGATTTCAATGCTCTTGAATTTATGGTTGCTATCTTTGTGGCCTAACATGTGGTCTATCCTTGAGTATGTGTTATGTGGATTTGAAAAGAAGGTGTATTCCAGTTTTTTGGGGTGAAGGACTCTGAAAATATTCAAGAGGTCTAGTCTTTCAATCTCTCCTTTAATTCTATTATTTATTTGTTGATTATCTGCTTTCTTGATCTTTCTAAGTATGAGAGTGGGGTGTTAAAGTCTCCCATTATTATTGTATTACTATTGATATATTTTTGAAATTCTTTCAGTAGGTGCTTGATATATTTAGATGGTCCCTCATTGGGTGCATAGGTGTTAATAATTGTTGAGTCTTCTTGGCTGATTGATCCTCTAATCATTATGTAATGTCCTTGCCTATCTTTTATTACTTTATTTAATTTAAAATCTATTGTGTCTGTGATGAGAATGGGTGTTTCTGCCTTTCTTTGTGGTTTGTTAGCCTTTATGATAGGTTTTCAACCTTTCAATTTAAGTCTGTGTTTATCTTGTTTCAGATGGGATTCTTGCAAGCAGCATATGGTTGGGTTATGTTTTCTGATCCATCCCCCCACTCTGTACCTTTGGATGGGTGAGTTTAAGCCATTGACATTTATTGATATTATGGGTTTAATGTTGGTAGTGCCGTTGTTCAACAAGTTTATGTTTGCTCTGATATATTTCAAGTATTATGGTGATGTTCTTGTTTATAAGAAGTGTTTTAGTAGGGCACCATAGTAAAAACCCTGTGGTGAGGGATAGACATGCAGCTTCCTGGGCCAGTGGGGGTTGGGAGTGGGTGGGATGGATGGCTCACAGTCTTTTGGTGGTGGGAATGGTGTTTATGTACACTCCTAGCAAAATGTAGACATATAAATCAATAGTTAATTAATATGAGAGGGGAAAATCAGTTGTATGTCTCAAAGTATCTAAAACACAAACTGAATCTTTTTAATATATAGGCTGTGTATTTGATATGCGGACTCTCTCAAAAGCCTAGACCAAGTAGATTAGAAGCATCCAATAGCACAGCTATATACAAGATACTGGATACTGTACAGCAAACCTTAACAAAAAGACTTTTCAAAGTTAACCCAATTACCAAATAATGTGATGATAACATTAACTACCGATTGTCTTTATGAACCTTAAGACAGCAGGAACCTCACATCTCCACTATAGAGCCCTACTTCCCCCAGTCCTGGAACCCTTGGATAGGGCCCATTTTCCCATATGCCTCTCTCAATCCATACCAAATAATATTGCATCCGCCAATCACAACCTACCCAACGCAACGATTGCCACCTCAACATGCTTCACCTCAGACTGTGCAGAGACTTCACGTGTGGAATGACAACCCTTCAGCTTCATTACTCGGGTGAGACCTTTCCTTTTATAGTACACTCTAATTTCATCTCAGGTGGTTCACTTTCTAACAAAGTCCCATAATCTAGATATACACCAGTTTCTGTGAGAGAGAGCTTATGCTCACACATATCCATAAAGTACTGCAAAATATATACCTGAAAGCAGTAGTACACTAGAGTTTGCAGTGAGTACCTCCCTAACACTTCCTCTCCACTATTCCAAGCTTTGGATCCATGATTGCTCAACAAATTGTTTGGCTTCATATGTTAACTCTCTTTTCAATCACCAGGTTCCAGATGCCACCAGGATGCTGGCCAGGCTTCCCTGGATTGAAGACCCCACCAATGTGTCCTGGAGCTCTGCTTCCCCAGAGACACACCCTACTAGGGAAAGAGAGAGGCAGACTGGGAGTATGGACCGACCAGTCAACACCCATGTTCAGCAGGGAAGCAATTACAGAAGCCAGACCTTCTACCTTCTGCAACCCTCAATGACCCTGGGTCCATGCTCTCAGAGGGATAGAGAATGGGAGGGGGTGAGTTATGGAGATTGGATGGTAGGAATTGTGTGGAGTTGTACCCCTCCTACCTTATGGTTTTGTTCTTTAATCCTTTCTTTTTAAAAATTTTTTAAAAATATTTATTTTTATTTATTTATTCCCTTTTGTTTCCCTTGTTGTTTTATTGTTGTAGCTATTATTGTTGTTGTTGTTGTTGGATAGGACAGAGAGAAATGAAGAGAGAGGAGGGAAAGACAGAGAGGAGGAGAGAAAGATAAACACCTGCAGACCTGCTTCACTGCCTCTGAAGCTACTCCCCTGCAGGTGGGGAGCCAGGGTTCGAACCAGGATCCTTATGCCAGTCCTTGTGCTTTGCGCCACCTGCGCTTAACCCGCTGCACTACAGCCCGACTCCCTCATTAATCCTTTCTTAAATAAAAAAAAATAAAGAAAAAAAAAGTCTTTTAGAACCTCTTTCAGGGCAGAATTGGTGATGGTTGCCTCCACTAACTGTTATTTATCTAAGAATGTTTTGATCCCTCCATCTAGATTGAATGAAAGTCTAGCAGGATATGTTATCCTTGGGTGAAACCCTTTTTCACTCTGGGCTAATAGATATCTTGCCATTCTCTTCTGGCTTTTAGAGTTTGAGTGGAGAAGCCTGCTGATAGTCTTATGGGTTTTCCCCTGTATGTGATTTTTTGTTTTTCTCTTGCAGCCTTTAGGATCCTTTCTTTTCCTTACTCAGCTAAGAATGCAATAATTGAACAAGCTAAAACAGTATCAGAACAGGGCAACAAAATAGATGAACTCCACAAAACAGTAGAGGGCAGAGAGGATAGAATCTATAAGGCTGAAGACAGAATTCACAAGATTGAGGATTAATTAGAGACAACAAAAAAGAAGTAAGAGATCTGAAAAAGAGATTAATAGATGCTGAAAACAACAACAGAGTCCTATGGGATGACTTCAAAAGAAACAATATATGCATTATTGGCATATCAGAGGAAGAAAGAGAAGGAGAGGAAGAAAACATTTTCCAGGCCATAATAGCTGAAAACTTCTCTAGTCTAGACAACATCAAAGACATACAGATTCAAGAAGCCCAGAGGCTCCCAAACAGAATTAACCCAGACCTAAAGACACCAAGACATCTCATACTTAGAATGGAAAGGAATAAGGATAAAGAAAGGATCCTGAAAGCTACAAGAGGAAAACAAAGAGTCACCTACAAAGGAAAACCCATAAGATTAGCAGTAGACTTCTCCATACAAACACTACAGGCCAGAATAGAATGGCAAGATATCTATCGAGTGCTCAATGAGAAAGGCTTTCAAACAAGAATACTATATAATGCCAGACTGTCATTCAGACTAAATGGAGGCATCAAAATCTTCTCATACAAGCAACAGTTGAAGGAATCATCTATCACTAAGCCTGCCCTGAAAGAAGTTCTGAAAGGTTTCCTATAAACAATCAGACCACCACAAATAGGACATATATCAAAACACTCTAAAACTCTACAAGAATGGCATTAAAATATCTTCAATCTTTGATATCAATAAATGTCAATGGCCTGAATTCACCTATTACAGACACAGAGTAGGAAGATGAATCAGAAAACACAACCCAACAATATGCTGTCGACAGGAAACCCACCTAAATCAACAAGACAAACACAGACTTAAAGTGAAAGGATGGAAAACTATCATACAAGCCAATGCCCCACAAAAAAGGGCAGGAACAGCTATTCTCATATCTGATATGATAGACTTTAAAATAGATAAGATTACAAAAGATAGGAATGGACACTACTTAATTCTCAGAGGATCAGTCAATCAAGAGGACTTAACAATTATTAACATCTATGCACCAATGAGAAGCCATCTAAATACATCACACTTCTACTGAAAGAGCTACAGCAATATATTCACAGTAACACAATCATAGTAGGGGACTTCAACACCCCACTCTCTCAACTTGACAAATCATCCAGGCAGAAAATCAATAAAGACTTAAGGGAGCTAAATGAAGAGATAGATAAACTAGAACTATTGGACATTTTCAGAGTCATTCATCCCAAGAAACTGGAATACACATTTTACTCAAATCCACATGGGTCATTCTCAAGGATAGACCATATCTTAGGCCACAAAGACAGTATCAGCCAATTCAAGAGCATTGAAATCATCCCAAGCATCTTCTCAGACCACAGTGCAATTAAACTAACACTTAACAATCAACAAAAGATTAGTAACAGTCCCTAAATGTGGAAGCTCAACAGTACACTTCTTAACAACTTCTGGGTCAAAGAGGAAATCAAGGAAGAAATCAAAATGTTTCAAGACTTCAATGAAAATGAAGACACAAGCAATCAAAATATTTGGGACACAGTTAAAGCAGTCCTAAGAGAGAAGTTCATAGCTATACAAGCACACATTAGGAAAGAAGAAAAAGCACAAATAAACAGCCTGATTGCACATCTTAAAGACCTAGAAGAAGAACAACAAAGGAACCCTAAAGCAACGAGAAGGTCAGAAATCACTAAAGTGAGGGCAGAAATAAATAACATTGAGATTAGGAAAACCAAACAAAAAAGCAATGAAAGTAAATGTTGGTTCTTCGAAAGGGTAAACAAAATCGACAAACCTTTAGCCAGACTCACAAAACAAAAAAGGGAGAAGACAAAAATAAATCGGATAGTAAATGAAAGAGGAGATATCACAAGAGACACTGCAGAAATTGAACATATCGTGTGAGGCTTCTATGAACAACTATATGCCACCAAGCTAGAGAACCTGGAAGAAATGGACGATTTCCTAGATACCTACCAACTTCCAAAACTAAGTAAAGAGGAAGTGGATAACATCAACAGGCCCATCATGGCTAATAAAATTGAAACAGTTATCAAAAATCTCCCAAAAAATAAAAGTCCTGGACCAGATGGTTTTACAGATCTATTCTACAAAACCTTCAAAGAGGAAATAATACCTCTACTTTTAAAAGTCTTCCAGAAGATTGAAGACACTGGAATACTCCCTGCCAGCTTCTATGAAGCCAAAATCACTCTGATACCAAAAGCAGACAGGGACACAACCAAAAAAAGAAAACTGCAGACCAATATCTCTAATGAACATAGATGTGAAAATATTGAACAAAATTCTAGCCAACCAGATACAACAGTATATCAAAAAGATTGTTCATCATGACCAAGTGGGCTTTATCCCAAGCATGCAAGGTTGGTTTAATATACGTAAATCAATCAATGTGATCCACCACATCAACAAAAGCACGACCAAAAATCACATGGTCATATCAATAGATGCAGAGAAAGCCTTTGACAAAATCCAACATCCCTTTATGATCAAAACACTACAAAAAATGGGAATAGATGGAAAATTCCTGAAGATAGTGGAGTCTATATATAGCAAACCTACAGCCAACATCATACTCAATGGTGAAAGACTGGAAGCATTTCCACTCAGATCAGGTACTAGACAGGGCTGCCCACTATCACCATTACTATTCAACATAGTGTTGGAAGTTCTTGCCCTAGCAATCAGGCAGGAGAAAGGAATAAAGGCACACAGATTGGGAGAGAAGAAGTCAAACTCTCCCTCTTTGCAGATGACATGATAGTATACATAGAAAAACCTAAGGAATCCAGTAAGAAGCTTTTGGATATCATCAGGCAATACAGTAAGGTATCAGGCTAAAAAATTAAGATTCAAAGTCAGTGTCATGGAATTCCTCCATGCAAACATTAAGTTAGAAGAAATTGAAATCCAGAAATCAATTCCTTTTACTATAGCAACAAAAACAATAAAATATCTAGGAGTAAATCTAACCAAAGACGTGAAAGACTTGTATACCAAAAATTATGAGTCACTACTCAAAAAAATTGAAAAAGACACAAAGACGTTGAAAGATATTCCATGTTCATGGGTTGGAAGAATTAACATCATCAAAATGAATATATTACCCAGAGCCATCTACAAATTCAGTGCTATCCCTATCAAGATCCCAAGCACATTTTTTAGGAGAATAGAGAAACTGCTACAAATGTTTATCTGGAACCAAAAAAGACCTAGAATTGCCAAAACAATCTTGAGAAAAAAGAACAGGACCGGAGGCATCACACTCCCAGATCTCAAACTGTATTATAGGGCCATTGTCATCAAAACTGCTTGCTAATGGAACATGAATAGACACATTGACCAGTGGAATAGAATTGAGAGCCCAGAAATGAGGCCCCACACCTATGGACATCTAATCTTTGACAAAGGTGCCCAGACTATTCAATGGGGAAAGCAGAGTATCTTCAACAAATGGTGTTGGAAACAATGGGTTGAAACATGCAGAAGAATGAAACTGAATCACTGTATTTCACCAAATAAAAATCTAAATTCCAAGTGGATTAAGCATTGGATGTTAGACCAGAAACTATCAGATACTTAGAGGAAAATATTGGCAGAACTCTTTTCCACATAAGTTTTAAAGACATCTTCAGTGAAACAAATCCAATTACAAAGAAGACTAAGAAGACCTAGAAGACTAAGGCAAGCATAAACCTATGGGACCACATCAAATTAAAAAGCCTCTTAACAGCAAAAGAAACCACAAACCAAGAGACCCCTCCCAGAATGGGTGATCTTTACATGCTATACATCAGATAAGAGTTTAATAACCAACATATATAAAGAGCCTGCCAGGCTCAACAACAAGACAACAAATAACATCACCCATAAATGGGGGGTGGACTTGGACAGAATAGTCACCACAGAAGGGATCCAAAAGGCCAAGAAACACATGAAAAAATGCTCCAAGTCTCTGATTGTCAGAGAAATTCAAATAAAGACAACAGTGAGATATCACTTCACTCCTGTGAGAATGTCATACATCAGAAAAGGTAACAGCAGCAAATGCTGGAGAGGGTGTGGGGTCAAAGGAACCCTCCTGCACTGCTGGTGGGAATGTCAATTGGTCCAACCTCTGTGGAGAACAGTCTGGAGAACTCTCAGAAGGCTAGAAATGGACCTACCCTGTGACCCTGCAATTCCTCTCCTGAGGATATATCCTAAGGAACCCAACACATTCACCCAAAAAGATCTGATTACACATATGTTCTTGGAAGCACAATTTGTAATAGCAAAACCTGGAAGCAACCCAGGTGTCCAACAACAGATGAGTGGCTGAGCAAGTTGTGGTATAGATACACAATGGAATACTACTCAGCTGTAAAAAATGGTGACTTCACCATTTTCAGCCGATCTTGGATGGACCTTGAAAAAATCATGTTGAGTGAAATAAGTCAGACACAGAAGGATGAATATGGGATGATCTCACTCTCAGGCAGAAATTTAAAAACAATATCAAAGAAAACACAAGTAGAACCTGAAATGGAATTGGTGTATTGCACCAAAGTAAAAGACTCTGGGGTGGGTGGGTGGGGAAAATACAGGTCCATGAAGGATGATAAATGACATCGTGGGGGTTGTATTGTTTAATAGGAAACTGGAGAATGGTATGCATGTATAAACTATTGTATTTACTGTTGAATGTAAAACATTAATTCCCCAATAAAGAAAAAAATATATAAAAAAACAAGGCACAAAAAAAAAGAAATTAATACACTGATAATTCAGAATGAGACCTAGTTTGCTGACTTTTTTTTTTGTATTGGGTGGGGTATAGTTTATAAAGCAATTATCTAAACGGGCACAAATTCTGAGTTTCATGTGATAGATGTCTGCGAAATATTCTCACCACCAATATAGAACCTGAAATGTAATTGGCATATCGCACCAAAGACTCTGGGGTGGGAGTTGGTGGGTGGGGAGAATACAGGTCCATGAAGGATGATAAATGACATCGTGGGGGTTGTATTGTTAAATGGGAAACTGGGGAATGTTATGCATGTACAAACTATTGTATTTACTGCTGAATGTAAAACATTAATTCCCCAATAAAGAAATAAAAAATTAAAAAATAAAATAAAAATAAATAAATAAAATAAATATTTTTTTAAATTAAAAAAAAGATTAGCAGGAATAGACAGTTATGCAAATGTACTATCCACTGTATATTCTAGGGGTAGGTAAAGGATAAAGGGAAGTAGAGCAGAGATACATGCAGAGAGAGTCCACTCTGCGTCTGATTTCTTCCCCAAAATAATTCCCAAATGTGTATCAGTGAATTCAGAAAGCTGAAGGAGGAAGGAAGAAAGGATGACAAGAATGAGAAAAAGAAGAAAAAAAGAGAGAGAAAAAAGAAAAAGATAAGAAAAAGAACAGTAACAAAATAGCAGTGAAAGGAAAGTTATTTATTTATTTATTATTTAATTAACTATGTGGGGGAGGAGGGAAAGAATAGGTAGGGGTGGTAGGAAGAGTGAAACAAGTTAATTTAGCATTGAATAAGACATCTAGTCCCCTAGCAATAGAAAATACACTAAGAGTTAATTCTGGTCAACCTGAAGGAGGGGGGGAAAGGGGTACGCATTTAGTTTATCTTCTATTGATAATAAAATAGAACAGAGTAAAAAACCTGTCCTGTCTTCATCTTGGATGGCTACAGATTGCCTCAGGCCCCCTGAGCAGAGGCAGCCGGTTGGCTACTTAGAAAGAAAAAAGGCCAAAGGTTTCAGAAGGGAATAGAATTAGAATGAATGACACTCCCTGGTGGGACAGGAATCTTGATAAAGAAGCTCAGCAGGGGAGCCTGCTAGGAGCAGATCTCTGGCCCCCAGGGACTGGTTATGGGGGGAAGGGGGAGGGGTGGGCTTTGGGAATAAAAATTTAAAAGAGAAATTATTTTCCCTTTCTTTTTACTCTATTTTCTAACCAAAATTGAGTTATAGTCACCTCCTTGGTGTTACCACTAGGACCCCTTATTGACTGGCCTACTAAAGCAAAAAATCCTACTCTTTCCAGTAGATGTGGTTGGAGCTCAAGCTACTAGCAGCTTCTCATTCCACCGTCTTCCAGAATCCCATACCATACTTTCAAAGTGATCATAATTGGTCAGACAAATGTAGTTTTCAATAATTTATTTGTTTTCCATTTAGTTTAAATTCTGTGATGGATAAGTCGAAAGAGAAGTATAGCCATCTCAGTTCATTTTTAAATCTTTATGAGTCCATGGTAACAAGAAAGGGCTGTGCTATTTACACTTGATCAAGTCATTTTTGCTGAAACTAAGATCCCCAAATTAAACATATTTGTCTGAAATGTGAACTTTTATTTTATTTTTTTTGAGTATCAGTCTCAAAGATAACACATTTGCCACTATATTCTGGTAACATGGGATTCAATGTCAAAATAGGAAGGTTATAAAATACTTAAGTACAAAATATGGTTCAAAGAAGGATCAATATATGAGAAAATATAAATATATTTCTCAGTAAATTCAATCCTTAGTGAAATATACGACATGCACAGCCATGAAATAACTCACTGGGTTATTATCAGATTTTCCTTCTTAAGGTTCCCAGTTTCACCCCCATAAACCACATTAACAGGGTTCTAGTTTCCTCTCTCTCTCTCTTAAATTTTATTTATTATAGGATAGGGACAGAGTAAAATTGAGAAGGGAGGAGAGATAGGGAGAGAGAGTGAGAGATACCTGCAGCTATACTTCACCACTCACTAAGTTTCTCCTTGTAGATGGGAACCAGGAACTTGAACCTAGGTTCTTTGTGCACTGTGGTTTGTACGCTTAACCAGGTAAACCACCACATGGCCCCCTTTTTTCTCTTCTCTCTACTACATGTGAAATTCACTCACACATAATACATAACATAAATATTTTAAAATATGTAAATCTTACTGCACACAAAATTTAAGTTATCATGTTTTCAATAACATGGTTTACTGCTGAATGCCTCTCAAAATTCAGAAAAAAAAGAGAATTCTACTAAGTTACTTACAAGAGAAAATTTCTTATCATGTGAAAAATATGTTTAAAGCTTGAATCTTTATTTTGTTAGGATGAATGACTATTTACTCCTCTTTCTATATAAATACAAGTCCATTGACAGGCCAGAGCAATATTTTAGAATGAAGCTTAAAATACATAATGTCATTACAGGAAGGGAGGGTGGTAATTATTACCCTTTCAACAATCCCCAATGTTTATATGAAAAGAATCATTTTCTTTCTTAGACTGTCATGAGGGGATTTCTCCAGTCTGGAAAAATCAGAGAAAATACAGTTTTTTGACTTGCTTTGTGTTATCTGGGGATAACAGATTGAATCATATCACAACAATCAGTCTGAATCTGGCCAACATTAAAAGCCAACTCCTGCAACTCTACTCATCCTTATGAATTTCCTCATAAACTTATTAAATTATAACACATAAAATTGCCATTTTACATGTTAAAACAACAATAAATAAAATTTTAATAGATCAGTAAGTAATAGCATTCCTTTAGATGTAATAAATATACTTGATAACTCTGTCAGATGCTACTCAGTCTAATATTTTCATTTATTTTTTTCTTAGCGGTAACAGTGAAAGGTATGTACTAGTAGAATTATTATTATTTTTTAATGAAGTTTATTTTTAAAATTTTTATTTATAAAAAAGAAACCATCACAAAAACCATAGGATAAAAGGGGTACAACTACACAATTCCCACTACCATAACTCCATATCTCATCTCCCCTGATAGATTTCCTATTCTTTATTCCTCTGGGAATATGGACCCAGAGATTATGGGGTGCAAAAGGTGGAAGGTCTGGCTTCTGTAATTGCTTCCTCACTGAACATGGGCATTGGCAGGTCGATCCATACTCCCAGCCTGTCTGTCTCTTTCTCTAATGGGGCAGAGCTCTGGGGAGGCTGGGCTCCAGGACACATTGTTGGGGTCATCTACCCAGGCAAGTCAGGTTGGCATTGTGGTAGCATCTGGGACCTGGTGGCTGAAAGAAGAGTTAACATATAGAGCCAAAAAAACTGTTGACTAATCATGAACCTAAAGGATGGAATAGTTCATATGAAAATTTGGGGGTCTCCATTTTATAGAGTTAGTAGTCCTTTTACTTATATTCCAAAGAACCCATGACTATACTATTTTTTTTGTTTGTTTTTTCCCTGAACCTGATATGCAGGTGGATCCAAGTTATTGTCTGAGGAGATGATGTCATGGATGGAAAAAGGACCAGAAAGCTGGATCAGGAAAGAGAGTAGCTCCCACATATAGGAAAGGGGTATAAATATTGTTGACTGTAAACCCCATCAATTTGATCTGATCTGGGGCCCATATTCAACTTAGGAATTACTATTATTTTTAATTAAAAATTTTAAATTATCTTTATTTATTAAGTAGAAACAGCCATAAATTAAATGGTAGGGTGAGATTTAAGAAATTATGCAAGGGCACTGGGAAGAGGATCTTGTGCTGAATATGGGCCCCAGATCAGATCAATGGGGTTTATAGTTAATGGTATTTTTTAAATGTTGCCTTGTAAGACTGTTATTGTCACAGCAGTATTGCCTCATATCTCACCCAAACACATCACAGTCACCATCAGATTGCTATCTTTTCATCTTTTCCCTCCAAAGGGTACTAAACCTCCAAAGCTCTTTTATTCTCCTTCCTCACTTCTGCTTTTGAATCCTTGCTTCTACTAAAATAGATTATACTTCATTGAAGTTTCACCCTGTATTTACACTTACTTTCTTTTATTAAGTAAAGCAGGTGTGTGTGTGTGTGTGTGTGTGTGTGTGTGTGTGTGTGTGCAATAACAGCACTGAAATGTCCTTGCCTGGGTACAGGACTTGAATCTGAGTGGTACACAGGCAAATCAGTACATTATTTTTTCAAAAGTATTTATAAAATGGAAATGTTGACAAGACCATAGGATAAAAGTGGTACAATTTCACACAGTTCCCGCCATCAGAGCTCTGTATCTCATGCCATCCCTTGAAAACTTTCCTATTCTCTATTTTTCTGGGAGCATGGACCCAGGATCATTATGGGGTGCAGAAGATGGAAGGTCTGGCTTCTGTAATTGCTTCTCCACTGAACATGGCCATAGGTAGGTTGATCCATACTTCCAGCCTGTTTCTATCTTTCCCTAGTGGGGCAGGGCTCTGGAAAGGTGGGGTTCCAGGGCACATTAGTAAGGCCATCTGTCCAGTGAAGTCAGGTTGGAGGCCATTGTGGTTTGGCACCACGTGGCTTAACCCTCTGTGCTCACACCCTACTCTGGAGTGTTCCTGCATGAATAAAGCATTGTATAACCATTCTGCCACAAGTTCCTGGTCTCTCTCTCCCCTGCGAAGCTAGCCTGGCACCATGATAGCATCTTCAACTTGGTAGCTGAAAAATCATTAAGATATAAATCAGAACAAATTGTTAAATAATCCTGAACCTAAAGGCAAGAATATAGCAGATGAGATTTGAAGTCTCCATTTTGGCAAAAGCTAGTAGTTCTATTTTAGGTATATTTCAAGGGGCCCATGACTTTACAATTTTTTGCCTGATCCTGACACCTAACATGCAGGTGGGCTATAAGTATTGTCTGTGGAACTGGTATCAGAGTTGGAAATAGGACCAGAAACCTGGATCAGGATAGAGAGTATCCCCCAAATATGGAAAATGTACATAAATACCATTAGTAAGAGTTGTACTCCCGAAGTTATATGTGAAGAATTGTAGGCTCTGGGAAGACAAGCATAATATATGCATTAAGAAATGTCTCATTAATTCTAGGAAAAAAAAATCATTTTTCAAATAGTTTTAACTTAAGATCTCAAGGTTGGTTGGATGCAGTGTAGCTCTGTTCAGTGTGATCATTTAAAACTAAAAATATCTTTTGATTCTAAGGTACTACCTCGGTTCAAGACTTTTAATTCATTACACAGTTCCACATGAGCACCCTCAATATTCATATAATAATTCATTTTAAAATTTTTTATTTTTTACTTGAGAGAGAGAGATATCAGATTACAACTCAGCTTTGATTTATGGTAGTCCCCAGGATTGAACCCACAGGTTAAGGCAGAAAATTACAGGAAAAAAAAAAAAGCATAGTGTAGTCTTTCTCAGACCTAATTAAAAGCCTTTTTTTTTTTTTTTTTAAATAAGAACACTGAAATAGCTCACCTAGGAAAGTATATTATTAACCATGTGCACAATACAGGCTCTTTTCCTCAGATCCTATGGCACTGAAGGAAATATCTTTGCTGTGGTGTCTCAAACATTTCTTCTTTCTCTGTTACTTCCTTTCAATCTGGAAAAATTGGCCCAAAAGCTGTGAAGGCCCAGTGATGAGGAAAAAAGAGTGAGTGAGAGAAAAAAATAGTTTAAATGTACTTATTAAGAAGATGAAAAAGATAAGAAAGAGAAGGATCAGAGCTCTTTCCTGCCATAATTAATTATGTGAATTGAATCCAGGGTCTCACACAAACCAGTCTTTCACTCTCACTCTATCAACAAAGTTAAACCTTTGGCTATTATAATTCTTTTTTATATATCTTGGATCTTCAAGATTCTGGAAATCAACTATTGATATTTTAAGTCCAGTTTTACTTGATTAAGACAATTCATCTACTGAGTTTGAATTGATTAACAAGAATTTAATGCAGTACCTATGTTCATAGCAGCACAATTTTAATAGCTAAAATTTAGAAGCAACCTAGATGTCCAACAACAGATGAGTGGCTGAGTAAGATGTGGTATATACACAATGGAATACTACTCAGCTATTAAAAATAATGAATTCACCTTCTTCACTTCATCTTGGATGGAGCTTGAATGAATCATGTTAAGTGAGATCAGCCAGAAAGAGAAGACATAATATGGATGATCCTACTCATAGACAAAAGTTGAAAAATAAGAACAGAAGGGAAAAAAACAAAGCAAAAATTGTAGTGGAGTTGGTGTATTGCACCAAAGTAAAGGACTTTTAGGTAGATGGGAGGGTTCTGGTCCTGGAAGACAGAGGAGGACCTAATTGGGTTTGAATTGTTATATGGAAAGCTGAGAAATGTTATACATGTACAAACCACTGCATTTTATTTTGTTGACTGTAAACCACTAATTCCCCCAAAAATTTTTAAAAGAATTTAATGTAGAGAACCAAACAAAAATCTTTTTTTCTATTTTTATATTACAAAGGTTAAAATTAAGAACTTCATGTCTGACTTTAGACGTGGCATAGAAGAGCAAAAGACTTACAAGTATGATGTCTTGTAAGCACCCATATGCCATAGTGATGCTATAGTTATATCTCTTTTGTAAATAAATAAATGTATATTTTCTTTTATGAATGTCTTTATTTTAAATGTTTATTTTATTATATTAATTAAATTATGTGAAAAATACACAAACTAGACAACACTCATATGATGCCTTGACTGAGCCGGGTTCCCTAAGTATTCAATTGCTATATACTATCAACTAGGCTTTTTCCTCAGTTGTAGAACCCAGTGTTTTAAGTCAAGAGAAAGTGAGTACTTTAATATGATAAAAATTGTATCCCTCTTGTCCTATGGTTTTGTTGGTGTTTTTTAATGTGTTGATCAATAGATCCATAGGTCTTGAATTTTATCAAAGGCTTTTTTATGCATCTATTGAAATATGGTTTTTTTTTTGTCTTTCTTTAGTTAATATGATGAGTCACATTTATTTATTTACATATGTTGAACCAGCCTTGCATCCCTGGGATGAAGCCTACTTGGTTATGGTGTACAATCTTCTTAATGTATTGCTGTATCCAATTGTCCAAGATCTTGCTGAATATCTTAGCCTCTATGTTCATCAAGGATATTAGTCTATAGTTTTCTTTTTTAGTTGCATCTATATATGCTTTTGGTATCAGGGTAATGTTGGCTTTATAGAAGGTGTTAGGAAGTATTCCTATGTCTTCAATATTTTAAAGAGCTTAGGGAGTATAGATAATAGTTCCTTCTTAAAAGTTTTGTAGAATTCATTTGTAAAACCATTCTGGGTCTGGACTTTTGTTGTCAGGGAGGTTTTCTATTACTTCTTCAATTTCTTTGGCTTTAATTAGTCTACTTATGTTTTTTTATTTTTATTTTTTGTTTTGTCTCAGAAAAGCTGAGCTCAAACTATAATGCAAAGCTACAATAATCAAAACAGCCTGGGTAATGGCACCAACACAGACACCGAGATCAGTGAAAGAGAACTGAAAGTTCAGAATTAAATTTCCATATACTACAGGCAACTTATTTTATACAAAGGGGACCAGTACATGGATATTTAACCAGATAATATCAAATACTTAGTAGAAAGCTTTGGCAGAACACTTCATGACCTATGCTTCAAAATAGTTTTCAGACATCCAAATCAAATGGCAAAGCAAACAAAATGAAAATAAATGAATAGAACATCAAACTGAAAAGTTTCTGCATAGCAAAGGGTATCACCAAACTAACTGAAAGACATCCTACAATGTGAGAGAACATCTTTAGACAACATACTTCAGATAATTGTCTGAAAACCAAAATTTATTAAAAAAAAAACTCAATAAATTTAACACCAAGAAAACAAAATAAAACAAACAAATTTAAAAAAAGAAGAAGAAAATGAAGTGAGTACAAGAAACGTTACAGAAAAGATAGACCCAGAGGGTTAACAAACACATGACAAGGTGCTCAAAGTCACTGATTATTAGAGAAATGCAAATAAAGACAACAATGTGATACAATTTTACACCTGTGAAAATGTTGTATACTATAAAGTCAGTACCAGAAAATGTTGGAGAGGATGTGTAAATAAGGGGACACTATTTCACTGCTGATGGGAGTGTATATTGGTCCAACCCTTGTGGAAGACAGTCTGGATGTTTCTCAGAAAACTAGAAATAGACCTGCCATATAAACCAGTAATTTATCTTTTAATAATTTTTCCAAATGAAACAACAATCAGAATAGATCTATGTATAACCATTTTGAAAGCATCTCAATTTGTAATTTCCAAATCTTGGAAGCAACTCAGATGAGTGGCTTAAAAATTATGGTATATATACACAATGGAATACTATTCTACTGTTAAAAATAATGAAGCTGTCTCCTTTGCTGATGTTGCATAAAATATGAAAAACATCATATCAGGTGAGATAAACCAAAAAGAGAATGACACAGGGGTCAGGCAGTGAAACACCTGGTTAAGTTCACACATTGCAGTGTGCAAGGTTGCAGGTTCAAGCCCCTGGTCCCCACCTGCAAAGGTAAAGCTTCACAAGCAGTGGAGCAGAGCTGCAGGTGCCTCTCCATCTCTTTCTCCCCTCTCAATTCCTTTCTGTCTCTATCCAATAATAAATGGATAAAAACATTTTTAAAAGTTTGAAAAAATGAGTAAAATAAAAATTCCTATATATAAAAAAAGAGAACGACATGAATACAGAAAGACCACATGTATAATAGGGAAGGAACAGGGAAGGAAAAAATAAAGTGAAACATGAAGTATTGTATTACATCAAAGTAAGTGACTCTTACTTTCATTATGCATAATGAAATTATATGCATAAGATGACTATACTGTAAAACATTAACCTCCTCAATAAACATTTTTTTAAAAGAAATAGAGATATGTCAAAGAGAAAATGAAATTCATTCATCCCTCTTAAAAATTGTTCATCAAATTTTAAGAAAATAGAAGCAATTACTAAAGCAATAAAAAGATTAAGTATAATTACATACACTTTAAACTCTATCATTATTTTTCTTTTGGAAGGAGAGGGTGGGCAGGGCTTTATAAATGGTGACATCTCCACTTCCAGGCTTATTTTTTTGTTTCAGTTTTTCAAAAATCACTTTTATCTTGGTGCCCCTAAATCTACATATAAGTGATCTGAAACCTAAATACTTTCTCACTGAGATATTCTCTTGTATTTATGGGATTATTAAAATTAACAAAAAGTAGAGCATGAAAGTCTAAGTATTTGAATAATAAATATGTTTATATTATCTAAACATTATGCTATAAGATCTCACAAAACATTAAATCACAAATAAGACATACTGACAATCCAGCCGTTAAAAGTTAAAAAGAACATGTTTTGTAGGGCACCAAAGTAAAAACCCAGTGGTGAGGGGTAGACATGCAGCTTCCTGGGCCAGTGGGGGGTGGGAGTGGGCGGGAGGGATGGGTCACAGTCCTTTGGTGGTGGGAATGGTGTTTATGTACACTCCTAGCAAAATGTAGACATATAAATCAGTAGTTAATTAATATGAGAGGGGGGAAATCAATTGTATGTCTCAAAGTTTCTCAAAACACAAACTGAATCTTTTTAATATATAGGCTGTGTATTTGATATGCGGACTCTCTCAAAAGCCTAGACCAAGTAGATTAGAAGCATCCAATAGCACATCTATATACAAGATACTGGATACTATACAGCAAACCATAACAAAAGGACTTTTCAAAGTTAACCCAGTTAACAAATGATGTGATGATAACATTAACTATCGATTGTCTTTTTGAACCCTAAGACAGTAGGAACCTCACATCTCCACTATAGTGTCCCTACTTCCCCCAGTCCTGGAACCCTTGGATAGGGCCCACTTTCCCAGATATGTCTCCCAATCCAAACCAAATAATATTGCATCCGCCAATCACAACCTACCCAACGCAACGATTGCCACCTCAGCATGCTTCACGTCAGACAGTGTCCAGAGACTTCAGGTGTGGAATGACAACCCTTCAGCTTCATTACTCGGGTGAGACCTTTCCTTTTATAGTACACTCTAATTTCATCTCAGGTAGTTCACTTTCTAACAAAGTCCCATAATCTAGATATACACCAGTTTCTGTGAGAGAGAGCTTATGTGCATACGTATCCATAAACTACTGCAAAATATATACCTGAAAGCAGTAGTACACTAGAGTTTGCAGTGAGTACCTCCCTAACACTTCCTCTCCACTATTCCAAGCTTGGGATCCATGATTGCTCAACAAATTGTTTGGCTTCGTATGTTAACTCTCTTTTCAATCACCAGGTTCCAGATGCCACCAGGATGCTGGCCAGGCTTCCCTGGATTGAAGACCCCACCAATGTGTCCTGGAGCTCAGCTTCCCCAGAGACACACCTTACTAGGGAAAGAGAGAGACAGACTGGGAGTATGGACCGACCAGTCAACGCCCATGTTCAGCGGGGAATCAATTACTGAAGCCAGACCTTCTACCTTCTGCAACCCTCAATGACTCTGGGTCCATGCTCCCAGAGGGCTAGAGAATGGGAAAGCTATCATGGGAGGGGGTGGGTTATGGAGATTGGGTGGTGGGAATTGTGTGGAGTTGTACCCCTCCTACCTTATGTTTTTGTTCATTTATCCTTTCTTAAATAAAAAATTAAAAAAAAAATAAAATAAAAAATAAAAAAGAACATGTTTTCTTTCTTTATTTCAGATATTAGATTATTTGTATATTGATGTGTATATCAATAAGTGAATTTAATTGCTTTCATACTTCAGTAAAGTCAGTGTTAATAAAAAATTCAAAGCACTAGAAATTTATGTATATATGTATTAGAGGACTAAAAGTTACTGGATAGAACATATATAAAATATTTTAAGAGAAAACAAGAAGGATAAACATACAACCAGAAATTAATTCATTATAAAACATTTACAATTCGAGCCAATTATATAAGTAAGTTGAAGGTGGGAGTAGTGTGCAAATATCTGTCACAGGGATATGAGGAATTGCACCCTAGTCATGACTTTTTTAAAAAATTTTTTTAAACTTTATTTTATTTGTTATTGGCTAGAGACAGAGAGAAAGGGGAGATAGAGAGGAAGAGAGACAGAGACACCTGCAGACCTGCTTCACCACCTGTGAAAGGACTCCCCTGCAGGTGGGGAGCAGGGGGCTTGAACCGGGATACTGACCGGTCCTTGCACTTTGCACGACGTGTGCTTAACCGGTTGCTTAACCGGCTGCGCTACTGCCCTACTCCCTACCTTTTTTTTTTTTTGAAATAACAAATCACCTGTAATCTTAGATCAGGGAGACCAGAAGCAACTGCTCTTGTCATTATATAAGATATAGTTATTTGTAAATAGCAATGAAATGACATAAACCTTAGCAAGGTCTTCTATGACACAGTAAATCCTAATTTTCAAAGTAAAGCAAATACCCAAGTAACTTGCTTGTAACAATAACTATTAAACTTCTTAAACACTAAGACAGCAGGAACCTTACTCATCCTCTATAAAACCCATATTTCTCCCAGTCCTGGAACCTCTGGGTCATGGTTAATCTGCTTTCATGCTTTTCTCAATTTAAACCAGTTGAAATTGCATCTGCAGATCTCAACCATATCACTGCAAGCGGTACCACCTTGGCAAGCTTCACTTTGGACTGTATGCAGAGCTGCCAGGCCTGGGACGTCAACCTTCCAGCTCTGGTCTCTGGTAAGCCCTTTCCTAGCTGATAGGACTCCTTAATTCCATTTCAAGTGACACACTTCCTAACAAAGCCACAGAACCTAGATATAGATCAGGGCCCATGAAATTGAGCACATGTGCTAGAAATGTCATAATACAAATAAAGTAAAACATTTGGACCTGAATTGAATTCTTATTTTCTGACATATACTTGAAGCTTTCACTATTTTTATTTAAATCACCTACTTCCCAATTTATTTACTTCTTATCTATCCAGTAATTCAATGTTGAAATTTTCTAAACAAATAATATATATATGTACATATATATATATATATATTATTACTATTTATTTCCCTCTCACATCCTAGTTCACTATTTTATTAGAATCTACTTATTTTACCTTAAATGTGCTGGGACCATTTTAATTTTTATTGAGTTTATTCTTCAACTTTTGGGGCAGCATTCCTTCTCCTACTGCTAATGGTAATTTTTCATTCTCCACACTAACGTAATTTTTTTAAGACTATTCTTGGTTTTTGCTGCTGTTTTTTGTTTGTTTATTTGTTTGTTTTGCTTTGTTTTGTTTGTTTAATTAGATGCCATTAAAATAATTTTTGATGATTTTTCTACATTAAAAATAACTATGAGTTGGGAGTCAGGTGGTAGCGCAGAGGGTTAAGCCCATGTGGCGCAAAAGCGCAGGGATTGGAGTAAGGATCCCGGTTCAAGTCCCTGGCTCCCCACCTGCAGGGAAGTCGCTTTACAAGTGGTGAAGCAGGGCTGCAAGTGTCTATCTTTCTCTCCCTCTCTCTGTCTTCCCCTCTTCTCTCCATTTCTCTCTGTCCTATCCAACAATGATGACAACAATAATAACTATAACAATAAAACAAAAAGGGCAACAAAAGGGAATAAATATTAAAAAATACCTATGAGTTCTAGCATAATATAGAAAATTATCACAATCTTACTATATAAAAAGTATATTTGTTAAGAACAAAGTATTTTTCCTTTGTATGCTCTCACAGTCTTGATATAATAAAAAAATAAGGAGATAGTAGAATAATACTTTAAATTTCTTGTAATCAGTCTGATGAATTGAAGATAAAATAATAGAAAGTTACAATAAATAAATATAAACATTCATATTACCTAGCTAGCTAGATAGGTTATCTAGTATCATGGGCATACCTCATGTCTGCATATGGTTAAGCACACATAGTGTGAAACACAAGGATCCGGGTTCAAGCTCTGCCTCCCCACCTGTAGGGGCTCGAACACCTAGATTCTCTTCTGATCTTTAAAAAAAGATATCCCATTGTATTTAACATCTCCATAGCTCAAATCTACATAATGAACTAGAAGTTGCTGTTGGCATTAATGATGCATATCTATTAAGTTCCAGGAATTTGGAAGGTCAAAAATACTTTTCTAACCTAGGCTGATTGAGATGTCATACACACAAACTGATGAATTTGTCACTTCACAGTGAAGCAGGTCTATAGGCAAACCCCTTCTCTCTCTCTCTCTCCCCTTCCTCTTTCAATTTCTGTCTTATCTAATAAAACGGGGTGGGGGGGTAAAAAAAAAGGCCACCAGGTACCGTGATTCTTCGTACAGGCACTGAACCCCCGTGATAAACCTGGAGGCAAAAAAAAAAAAGGGAGTCAAGCTGTAGCTAGCGGGTTAAGTGCAGGTGATGCAAAGTACAAGGACCAGCTGGAGGATCCCAGTTTGAGCCCCTGGCGCCCCACCTGCAGGGGCATCACTTCACAAGTGGTGAAGCAGTTCTGCAGGTGTCAATCTTTCTCTCCCCCCTCTTTATCTTCCCCTCCTCTCTCCATTTCTCTCTGTCCTATCCAACAACAATGACATCAATCACAACAATAAACAACAAGGGCAACAAAAGGAACAAATAAATAAATATTTTTAAAAATTTCCTTAAACATGCTTGCTTTATTCTACAACTTGTGCTGGTGAACTCATGCTTTGGCATACTTTTAAAAGAGCACCCAAACTGCTTTCCATTTTCATAATTCTATTCTGGAGTTGAGCTTCTGTTTATATTACAGAGCAAGAGTTGATTGTCCTTTTACTAACCAGTGAACACATTATCTGGGCAGAAACTTGATACTTCTCAATGATCCTAATTAACATGTCAATTTCCATCCTTTCCTAAGGAAGGAAACCTTAGAAGTTGGTGTGACCCTACACTCTGTTTCTGTACATAGAGAAAATAATCCTTACATCTCCACACAAGCTAATAAGCCTCTCTCTGTTTTTCACATCCCATTGCTTGACTTATTGGTCATAAACTGGGAGTACTCTCATTTAGTTTATGTAATTCCACAATGATATTTATTTTTAGAACTAGACATTTCACATAAACATATCTGTTATATTTTAAACAAATATCTTGGTTAAATATATCTCTTCTGATCTTTTAAAAAAAAGATATCCCATTGTATTTAATGTCTCCCATAGCTCAAATCAACATAATGAACCAGAAGTTGCTGATGGTGTTAATGATGCATATCTATTAAATTCCAGGAATTTGGCAGGTCAAAAATACTTTTCTAACCTAGGCTGATTGAGGTGTCATACACACAAGCTGATGAATTTGTTATTTAAAATGTGTTAATTAGCTGGCAGTACTAGAATAAATCAACACACTGAATACAATAATTTACATTGGGATTAATGAAAAATCTGGGGAGATTACTAGTGCATTTTATTCTTTTGATATGTCATCTGAAATTTATATTATGAATGAGTTATTTTACAAGTGGAATCTATAGTTTAGTTTGTATAGATTGTTCTCTTAAATATTTTACTATCAAATAATATGCTGATCATAGAAATCTCTCAGAATTAATTTATAAGCAATGAATTATATTTAAATTATTTGATTTTTCAGTAGAAAATCTGCACATATATTTAGAAAAAATTGTTTATCGGGTCAATGATATCACACAAATCTTTGCAGAAGAGAAAGGGAGAGAAGGAGAGAGAGAGAGAGAGGAGAGAGAGAGAGTTTTACTAAGGTGCTATTGAATTCTGGCTGGTGGTTGAACTTGGGAGCTCCAAGCTTCAGACGTAAAGTCATTTTACATAGCCATTATGCAGTTTTCCCAGCTCAGTAGAAAAGAGTTTACTCCTTAAATACTAATTTCTGGAAGTTATCAATAGAACTTAGTTTTCCATCAACATTGTTAGATTTAACTGTATTCCCAGAAGTTATCAGTATAAATTTGGTTTTCATGCATATTGTAATACTTGACTGTAATATATACATTATATAGTCAGTTATATTATAATATATATAATCAGCTTTCTTAAATAGTAAATACCAAATACCACTGACTTTTTGAAAACACTGGTTACATAACTAATCACATAAACAAATACAGATCAATTATGACATTGCAAGTTTTCTTGTTATTTGTAGTCAAATGCATAACTATCTGATAACTTCTGATCTGATTTCTGTCTCTGTAGTGTTGCCATCTGATAAAAGAATAGAATTAAACTGAATAAATGATGAATGATTTTATATTGTATATGATAAGCCTTTTTTTTTCATTCCTATTGTCGAGTAGTATCTCAGTTATGAATGCCTAAAAAGTGCTTTATCAGATAATTTGTTTAAGCTTATCTGAGGCTGGGGAGCTAGCTCAGTTTGTCAGTCATCAATTTTGATGCATGAGAACTCAGAAGCATCATGTTCAATCTTTGATACCACTTATGCCAGAAATGAACTGTGCTCTTTCTCTCCTAATAAATAAATAAACCCTTTCAAACAAAAAGTATTTGGACTGCTACCAGTTTTGGACAGTTATCAATAAATAAAATAAATAAAATACGTGTCAGATTAGATCTGACGTGTTCAGAGTGGTATGGCCGTAGACACACTATAGATGTCAGATACAAATTGATACATTGATATTCATATATAGATTTGATTAACATTTAGAAGCAGGAAAATATTTTAAGCATACAAATATACATCTTTAACTGGTTAAAAACAAGTAGACTACTTTTAAATGGGATATTTTATGTTTAACTATCCATAAAAATGCTGATAGTTCTGGTCCCCCACACCCCTATTTTTTGTTTTGTTTTAATCAGAGCAATGATCAACTCTGCTTTATTGTAGTTCTGAGGATTGAATCTGAGCACTCAGAACCTAACCATTAACTGTCTGGTTCCTTGTGGGAACGAGCCATCCTGGCTCCCACATCACCACTCGGTCTGTTGGCCACCAAAGCCTACATGGAGATCTGGGAAACTCAGGCCAGCAGCGGCAGGGGTGGGCTTGCTGAGGGGTTTTCCCAGCGTACTGTGGCAATGGATGATACAACAAACCTCCTGAGGGTACCATGGCGGAGGATGGAAACTTTTATTGTTTCAGTTACAAGTTTATAAAGGGGTAGCTGTGCAGGGTAAGTAGCCAAGCTGGCCAATGAGACAGACCAATATCTCCTTATAAGAGAAAAGAGAGCAAGGCAATGAGAACGTATGGGTGGTGATGCAGGAACGGAGAAATACAGATTTAAAGAAAGCGAAGCCCACCAGAGGGAGTGTGAAGTGATGCGGTGAGACTAACAGGAAGGTCAGAATTCCCCCATATACTCTGGCAACATCTCACTTGACCACAAGGTTGGCATGCCAAGGGGACTCTGATAGACGAACTTCAGAGGGATCAACCATCCATGCTCAAACACGCATTAGACCTACAATTAAGCTGTTTCTGGAATCTAGGTTCTGGATGTTTTTCATCCTAATAAGAAATTAAAGATAAGCCCCCCCCTCTTTTCTCTCTCTTTGATTTGACAATTATAATATTCATAGAATCTTAATTAGTTGCTTAACCTATTATATACTATTTTAGCATTTTCCAATTTATATACTCCTAAAGATAATGAACAGTTTTTTTAAAAAAATATTTATTTATTTCCTTTTGTTGCCCTTGTTTTTTTATTGTTGTAGTTATTATGATTGTTACTGATGTCGTTGTTGTTGTATAGGACAGAGAGAAATGGAGAGAGGAGGGGAAGACAGAGAGGAAGAGAGACAGACACCTGCAGACCTGCTTCACCGCCTGTAAAGCGACTCCCCTTCAGGTGTGGAGCCAGAGGCTCGAACTGGGAACCTTACACAAGTCCTTGAGATTTGTGCCACCTATGCTTAATCTGAGGCGCTATCTCCCGACTCCCGATAATGAACACTTTGTCAGAGCAGAAATTGATATCTTACATTTGATTCTTCTATTTTTCAAGATTGGTTTATTTATTTCTGGTTGAAACAGAGAAATAGAGAAGTAAAGAGAAAGAGAATCATCTGCAGCACTGCCCTGTCACTGGTGAAACTTCCCACCTACAGGTGGGGGGGGGGCGGCTTGAACTTGGGTTCTTGTACATGGTAAATTGTGCCCTCTACCAAGTGTGCCAAAGACCAGCCCCTTGTGTTCTTTTTTCTTTTAAGTATGGCTGTATGAATGATGATTGGTATTACAACAAGACAATGCTTTGTGAAATGTTACAAAGTGTTTTTTTTTTTTAGTTAAATTTCAGTAATTTATTCTTGAAATAATAGAACTGTTCTTATTTTAGGCAGGTTAGAAATATACAGTTGACCTATTAAAGTATTGTAGTTAATATTTATTAGCCCATTAACCATAATTTAAAATTCTATATGTTAATTTTAATTTTTATTTTTACTCTGAACTTGGGCGGGCACAGGAATCCACTATTCCTGGAGACCATCTTTTTCCTGTTTTATTGGATAAGACAGAAATTGAGAGAGGAGAGGGAGATAGAGAAGAAGAGAGAAAAATAGGCACCTGCAGAACTGTTTCTTGCTTGTAAATAAATCTGCCCCCCTGCAGGTGGGAAACCCAGACCCCAACTGGGATTAAGGCATGGGTACTTGTGCTTGTTACTATGTGCACTTAACCCCAGGACGCCATTGCCCAGCACCCAACAATTTAAAACTTTTAAAATATTTATCTATTGATTTATTTTCCCTTTTGTTGCCCTTGTTGTTTTTTATTGTTATAGTTATTATTGTTGTTATTGATGTTTTCATTGTTAAATAAGACAGAAAGAAATGGAGAGAGGAGGGGAAGACAGAGGGGGGAGAGAAAGATAGACACATGCAGACCTGCTTCACCGCCTTTGAAGCAACTCCCCTACAGATGGGGAGCCTGAGACTGGAACTCCACATCCTTACACTGGTCCTGGCGCTTCATGCCACACGCGCTTAACCTGCTGCGCTACCTTCCGACTCGACTCCCAATTTAAGACTTTTTATGTTATCTTAGTAAAATAGCTCAAGTGGATAGTGTACCTGCTTTGCCATGAATTAAGCCAAGTTTGATCCCACCCTCTACCATAATGAAGGAAGTTTTGTTGCTGTGATGTTTTTCCCTATCTTTATATCTTTCTATTAGCAAAATACAATTCTGATTACTGAAGGCTCAGTAATAAGAAAACTAGAGAAAAGAAAAACAAAGCCTGAATTTTAACATTTGGAAATTTGAGAGATTTGCAGCTTGAAAAAATTAATAGTCTCCACAGGGACTATTATATATATAACTATATAACTGTATATATAACTATAACTATATTGACCCTCCTTATGTTATAGGTCACTTTGAAAGAGTAACATATAGTGAGGTCATTAATTGTTTATGCATTTATGAATTCTTATTTATAAGTGTATAATAAATATTCTGACAGTTATTTGATTATGGATGGCTCATAGTGGATTATGGAGGCTGGGTGGTAGCACAGCAGGTTAAGGGAACATAGTGGGAAGCACAAGGACTGGAGTAAGGGTCCCAGTTAGAGCACTAGGCTCCCCACCTGCAGGGGGGGTCGCTTCACGGAGGTGAAGCAGGTATGCAGGGTCTTTCTCCCCATCACTTTGTCTTCCCCTCTTCTCTCAATTTCTCTCTGTCCTATCCAACAACATATAAGCAACAATAACAACAAGGGCAACAAAGGGAAAAAATGGCCTCCAGGATTAGTGGATTTGTATTGCAGGTACTGAGCCCCAGCAATAATCCTGGAGGCAAAAAATAAACAAAAGTGGTTTATAGCTCATACAGGTACTGCAACTTCCCTTTTTATATATTATTAATAGAATAACTGTGTCAAAATACCAACATCTATAGAACAGGCTACTCTTATCATTCCTTGCTTTCAGTGTCTTTTTTATCCACTGAAACTTTTTTAAAGGATCAAAGCAAGTAAGGTTATATTTTTCCCTCTCAATCAATTGTCACATTGAATAAATATGATGATGGTTTTTAAATGCAATATGAAGTCAACTTCTAAGATTTAATATCACCCACATTTTTATTTTCTTCTTTTTTAATATTAAACTTTTTTCATTATTTTTAATTTATTTGTTAGAAACAGCCAGAAATCAAAGAATAGGAAGAGACAGAGAGGGAGAGAGACAGAAAGGCACCTGCAGCCATGCTTCACCACTCGTAAAACTTTTCCCCTGCACGTGGGGACTGGAGGCTCAACCGTGAGTCCTTGCACATTGTAGCATGTGCACTCAACCAGGTGCACCACCACCCAGCCCCTCACCCATATTTTCACCACAATTTCAACAATTAAACCTTTCTTTCACTTAGGTGATGATTCCCATGGGGATTCTATAAAGTTGAAAATAAAGTAGCTTTGGTTTTAAACATTCATGTGGATCTATTTAATAATTACCTTAAAATAAATTATTACAGAAAGATAGTGAATATAGAAACTCATATACTTCAGTCAGTGCTTATTTCAAATAATGAGTTTTACATTTTTAACAAGTAGAATAGATCTTAATTTTTCACTACATAGCTTTTGTCTTTAAATTTAAGTGGCCACAATGCCTCTAATATATATATATATATATATATATATATATATATATATATATATATATATATATATATATATTATGAGTTATTATTAGTAGAATAGTACAAGATACAAGAATCCTGCATGAAGCCCAGCCAGTCTATCTTGGCGTTACTCTCGATCGCACCCTGTCATTTCACGAACATCTCATAAAAACTGCAGCAAAGGTGGGCGCGAGGAATAACATCATTGCAAGACTGGCCAGCTCCTCATGGGGCGTGAGCGCTTCCACACTACGATCATCATCTCTGGCATTATGCTATTCCACTGCAGAATACTGTGCTCCAGTATGGTTCCATAGCCCCCATGTCCACTTGGTCGATTCCAAATTATATTCCTCCATGAGGATAATTTCTGGAACCATCCGTTCCACCCCGGTTCCATGGCTGCCAGTTCTTAGCAACATCGCCCAGCTAGATATTCGTCGGGATGCGGCATCATCTAAGTTCATTTCCCACGTCTACGCTCGACCGGACCTGCCAATATACGTAGATATCTTCGCCCACCCTGTCCAATGTTTGACGTCTCGTCATCCAATCTGGTCCCCTATGCCTACACTGAACTTCTCTGTTCCAGACTCTTGGAAACAGAGTTGGCAGTCAGCTGAGGTAAAGAACAAACACCTCATCACAGACCCCTGCAAGCGTCAACCCGACTTTGACCTAGCACGTTATGATTGGGCCCTCCTCAATCGCTATCGAACAGGCCATGGCCGGTGCGCCGCTATGTTCCATCGCTGGGGAGCCAGAGATGACCCTAACTGCCCCTGAGGCTACAGAAAGACTATGACCCACATAGTCAACGACTGCCACCTCTCCAGATTCAAAGGAGGTCTCGAAACTTTACATCAGGCTCAACCTGACGCTATTGACTGGCTACGGAAGAAGGGCAAACGCTAGAAGAAGAAGAAGTAGAATAGTTCTGGTGAAGACTTAGAGAATCTGTTACTCCTAACACACTGACTCAGACTGTGGTTAGGATTGAGTACCATAAAAGACCTTACCATGATTTATGTCATTTAATGCTATTTACAAATAGCTATAGTGAAGCTGAAAATCTAGCCTTCACCTTCACCCCAGAGTCTTTTACTTTGGTGAAATACTCCAAACTCCAAATTGATACAAAGTCAATTTCTGCTTTGTGTCTCCCTTTCTGTACTTCTTTCTAACTTCTGGTTATTAGTGGGATCATCCTATATTTGTCTTTCCCTTTCTGATTAATCTCACTTAACATAATTTCTTTTAGCTCCAGCCAGTATGTGTCAGAGAAGGTGGGTTCAGTATTCTTAATAACTGAGTAGTGTTCCATTATTTATATATAACACAACTTTCTCAGTCATTCATCTGTTGTTGGGCATCTGGTTTACTTCCAAGTTTTAGCTATTACAAATTGTGCTACTGTGAACATCGATGTGCACATATGTTTTTGGATGGGTGTGCTTGACTTCTTAGTATATATTCCTAGAAGAGTAATTATTGGGTTATAAGGAAAGTCTTTTCTAGCCTTGTGAGGCTTCTCCAGATTGCTCTCCATGGGGGTTGGACCAATTTACATTCCCACAAGCAATGTAGGAGGGTTCCTTTGTCCCCACAAGCTCTCCATTTTTTGTTGCTGCAATTTTCTGATGTTTAACATTCTCACAGGGAGAGGTGATATATCATTGTTGTCTTTATTTGCATTTCTCACAAAATAAGTGACTTGGAGCAATTTTTCATATGTCAATATACATAAGTCAATTGATGTGATTCACCACATCAATAAAAGCAAAACCAAAAACCACATAATTATCTCAACAGATATAGAAAAAGCCTTTGACAAAATCCAACATCCCTTCATGATCCAAACCTTACAAAAATGTGAATAGACTAGACAGGGCTGTCCAGTATCACTATTACTCTTCAGCATAGTAATGGAAGTTCTTGCCATAGCAAACAGGCAAAAGAAAGGAATCAAGGGAATACAAATTGAAAAGGAAGAAGTCAAACTCCCACTATTTGCAAATGATATGATAGTGTCGGGCATTAAACCAGATCCCCCTGCTCCATGCTGCATTGCTGATAGTATGGCCTATTTATATAATCATTGTTTTGCCTGATCTATCTTCTTTCTACCTTGAGACCTGCCCTGCCTGCAGGGTACATTAATCCCTCCAGTTAAAACCCTAGCAACCATTGCTATGGAAGCTTTCTACCTTCCCTCTCTTTCTTTTCTCCACCCCCTTTCCCAGCAATTTCTGGTCCCTGATTGCCACTTCTGGTTTTATCCCATAAACCACACTTCTGTTCCTGGTTTCACTCTCTTTCTCTTTTCTCTCCCACTTCCGGACCTGGAGAAGGGCTGGTGTGCGGAGCGGGAGGCGGCCATTGCGGTTTGGCACCACATGGCTTAACCTGCTGTGTTCACACCCAACTCTGGGGCTCCGCATAAATAAAGACTTGTATTACCATGCAGCCATGAGTTCCTGGTCTCTCTCCTGTGAAGCTAGCCTGGCATGATAGTATACATTAAATAAAATTAACAACTAAAGAATTCATCAGAAAGCTCCTGCAAATCATTTAGGTAATATAGCAAGGTATCAGGCTACAAAATTAATGTACAAAAATCAGTGGTATCCCTTTACACAAACATGAAATCAGAAGAAGAAGATATCCAGAAATCACTCCCATTCACTATCCTAGCAAAATCAATAGAATATCTAGGAATAAACTTGACTAAAGAAGTGAAAGTCTTTTATACTTAAAACTGAGTCACTATACAAAGAAAAATAAAATGATACAAAGAAATGGAAAATGGAGGGGTGGGGTCTGGCAGTGGCGCACAAGTTTAAATGCACAGTCTGAAGCCCAATGATCCCAGTTTTAACCCCAGCTATCCACCTGTATGGAGGTCACTTCACAAGCAGTGAAGAGACCTGCATGTTGTTTTCGTTGGGCTGGCTTCACGGGCGGATAACAGATGACCAGAAACTCGTGGCTGAGTTGAGAATGCAGTTTAATCTTTATTCACTAGTGGGCAAACAGTCCAACACCTAATCACCACACAATGTGCTCCTCCAACTTTCTCCTCCAGCGGCAGCGGCAGAAACTCAGCAAGTACATAGGGTAGGGGGCGAAGAGAAGGGAGAAGCGAGAAACTAGCAAGGGCTAAACCAAATCTCCTGGAGGTGGGGGAAGGGAGACCAAACCAATGTTGTTGTTAAAATTCGGAGGCTCCAGCTGGCCGGGCTAGCTTCACGGGCGGGTAACAGGGACTCAAGGACACATAGCTGGGCAGGGAAGCTGTATTTCTTTATTCAAGAACGATTCATAAACTAACCCAAACTAATCACCAAACAGAACTCTGTTGCCTCTTTCCCCCGCAGCGGCGCCAAACACTCTCCAACTCTGGAACTCTGGAACTCTCTCGAGGTTCCTTGGGGCAGGGACAAGCGGGCCCGCGAAAACTAGCAAGACTGAACCAATTTTCTTGGCAGGGGGAGAGCTAGAACAACCCAATGTAAAGCATACAACACAATGTAACAGAAAAGATCATGTAAATAGACCACAATGTCAAGCAATGTAACAGAAGCAGAACTAGATCCCAGAAGCAGAAATAGAAGCATATCAACATCTGCAGGTGTTTATCTTTCTCTCTCCCTTTTAATCTCCCCCTCCTCTCTCAATTTATCCCTGTCCTATCTAATACCAACAGCAACAACCACAACATTGGAGAAAAGATAATCACCAGAAGCAATGGCACCAAGCCCCAGCGATAATCCCTGGAAGAAAAAAAAACAACCAAACAAAACAACCAACCAAACAAAAATGTAAATATATCCTATGCTCATGGAGTGGAAGAATTATTATCATCAAAGTGAACATTCTACCCAGAGCCATATACAAATTTAATGCAATATCAATCAAGGTACCACCAATTTTCTTTAAGAGAATAGAACAAAAATTACAATCATTTATTTGAAACAAGAAAAAACCTAGACTCATCAAAGTAGTCTTGAAAAAAGAAATATAAATGGAGGCATCACACTCCCAAATCTCAAACTATATTATGAGGCTATCCTAATCAAAACTACATGGTACAGGAACAAAAATAGCTACACTGACCAGTGAAATAGAACTGAAAGTCCAGAAATAAACCACTATACCTATGGGCATCTAACTTTTGGTGAGGAGGCCCAAAAGACTAAATGGAGGAGGTGGGGGGTGTCTCTTCAATAAATACTGCTGTGAAAACAGGGTTGAAACATACAGAAGAATAAAACAGAACCATTTTATCTCACCAGAAACAAAAATCAGCTCTAGATGGATCAAATATCTGGATGTTCGACCAGAAACTAACAAATACTTAAAAGAAAATATTGGTGGAATGCTTTCCCATCTAAATCTCAAGGACATCTTCAATGATACAAACCAAATTGCAAGGAAGACTAAAACAAAAATAAGCCAATTAGACTACATTAAATTGAAAAGCACAGCAAAAGAATTTATCACCCAAAGAGACCCCTCATAGAATAGAAGATCTTTACATGCCATACACCAGACAAAAAGCTAATAACCAAAAAATATAAAGAGCTAACCAAAATTAGCAACAAAAAAAAGCAAATACCCAATTCAAAAGTTGGGAGAGGATATGAAAAGAATATTCACTATAGAAGAGATAGAGAATCAACATGAAAAATTTCTCCAGATCACTTTATTGTCAGAGAAATGCAAATAAGAACAACAATGAGATACCACCTCACTCTGTGAGAATATCATACATCAGAGACAAATGCTGGAGAGTTTGTGGGGACAAAAGATCTCTCCTATACTGCTGGTGGGAATCTAAATTGGTCCAACCCCTGTGGAGAACATTCTGGAGAACCCTCACTTCCTTCCTTTCTTTCTTTTCTTTCTCTCTCTCTCTCTCTCTCTCCCCCTTTCTTTATTTCTTTCTCTCTTTCTTTCTTTCTCTTTGTATTTAATAGAACAGAGTGAAATTGAGAAAGGAGGGGAAGTGAGGAGAGAGAAAGAGAAACCTGCAGAGCTGCTTCACTGACTGTGAAGCTTCCCACCTAAAGAGGGGAGCAGGGACTCAAAGTCAGGTACTGTGTATGATATTGTGTGCTCTTAACCTGGTGTACCATCACCCTGACACCTTGCTATTAATATTTTTTAGTAGGAACAGAGAAAATATATTTATTAAATTGATGGTGGACATAAGACTAATCAATAGTCTTACGTATTAAACAATTTTCTCTGCTTTGTATCTTAATGCTTTTTTGCCACCAAGTTGCAGATGCTAATTCACTAGGCAGACAACCTCACAATTATGTGCTGGGACCCCACATCTCCAGAGTCTTTTCCTACTAGGGAAATACAGAATCAGGCAGGGAGTATGGATCAACCTGCCAATGCCCATGTACAGTGGAGAAGCAAATACAGAAACCAGACCTTCCACCTTCTGCACCCCATAACAATTCTAGGTCTATAATCAGAGGGATAAAGAACAGGAAAACTTCCAGTTGAGGGGATGAGATGCAGAACTCTGGTGTGGGAAAGTATGAAATTGTACCCTTCTTATCCAACAGAATTGTTGATCATAATTAAATCAATTTAGAAAAAAATGGAAAAATGCCCACAAGGAGCAGTGCATTCATTGTTCAGTCACTCAGCTCCATCAATAACCCTGGTAGCAATTAAAAATAAAAATAATAGTAAAAGGAAGAAAATTATAAAAATAAAAATAATAATAATGAGTTTTTAACAATTTTATGGTACTTTAGTTTTACACTGAATTCAAAAATTGATGAAAGTCCTTAGATAATAACCCATAACTCTTGTCCAAATTGAGCTATATCGTTATATCATAAAAGCTACCATGCATAATTTCAAATTTATTTGTTATAATTTCATGTTTTCAAGTAAAATTTGTAAATCTTAATTAAACATCCAAGGTTGTAGGCTACTATTATGACCATATTCAAGCATTATCTACATGCACACAAAATATACTTCAATAGCATGGTAGATTACAATCACTGAATACTTAGAAATAAAACTTCCATTGTGAATCACATTGTCAGGAAAATAATGTATGTACTAAAATAGTTTATGAACTTACCTCAAAATATGCCTTTGAATCATGCTTTTTATACAGAAATAATATCAAAAATTATCATAATATATCACTGATTAGAACCTAGAGAAGAACAATTACTCACACTTAGAAAATTTGTGTAATTAATCTGAGTAAATAGGTTGTGAGTGAGTAGTGCCTAAAGGTGACTTTAAGTAATGTAGTCACTGTCACTGTATAATCTTTGTCTTTATTTTTTGCAGGGGAAGTTTCTGTATCCAGAACAAGTACATTTACACTGTGAACTTAGATTATAAGATTTATCTTTTATTTAAATGTGAGAGAAAGAAACCAATAGACTGAGCCCCCCACATATGTGGTGCAGGTATTCAAATTCCAGAGATCAAATATGTGTAGAACGTGACTGTATCGCTTTGGTAATCTTTTTAAAATGTTGAAAACATTCATTTGAAAAGTTTATTTTGAAATGTGGACATTTGTTATCACTCTTTGTTAACATTATATATTGACTCTGAATAATTAAGTTGATGTGAAAAATAAAAATATCTATCTGTAGATAATTTGAAATTTAAAATGTTATATTTTTTGTATTTATTTACTTTCTTTTGTTGCCCTTGTTGTTTTGTTGTAGACATTATTGTTGTTAGTGAGGTCATCATTGTTGGATAGGACAGAAAGAAATGGAGAGAGGAGGGGGAGAGAAAGACAGACACCTGCAGACCTGCTTCACCACCTGTGAAGCGACGCCCCTGCAGGTGGGGAGCCAGGGGTTCGAACCGGGATCCTTAAGCCGGTCCTTGTGCTTTGCGCCAACTGCGCTTTAACCCGCTGCGCTACCACCTGACTCCCTAAAATGTTATGTTTTTTATGTTTTTATTGTTTATTATACATAGAGAAAGAGGGAAATTAAGAGAAGAAAGGAATATATTGAGAAAAAAAGAAGGAAAGATACCTGCAGCACTGCTTCAACAACAATGAAGCTTCCTCCCTGCATATGGAAACAGGGGGCTTGAAATATGGGTCTTTGCACACCATAATATTTGAACTCTATCAGGTGCATTGCCACTTAGGCCCTGAAGTAAAAATATTAAATATGAATTGTCATTGATAGTTATTTATACCGATATACAAAATAATTAAGTGCACCATTTACTTAAGCTAAAATTATGTAGATGTTTAAAAGTATTTTGTAGCATTTTGGATGGTGGGAATGTAAATTGGTCCAACCTCTGTGGAGAGAAGTCTGAAGAACTCTCACAGGACTAGGCATGGACCTTCAATATGACCCAGTAATTCCTCTTCTAGGGATATACTCCAAGGAATCCATACACCCAACCAAAAAGTTATGTGTACAATGATCATAGCAGCACAATTCATAATAGCTAAAACCTGGAAGCAAACCAGGTGTTCAGCAACAGATGAGTGTCTGAGAAAGCTGTGGTATCTATACACAGTGGAATACTAAACAGCTGTTAAGAACAATGAACTCACCTTCTCTGACCCATCTTTGATGGAGCTAGAAAGAATTATGTTAAGTGAGCTAAGTCAGAAAGATAAAGATAAATATGGTATTATCCCAATGATAAACAGAATTTGAGTAAGAACAGAGAGGGAAACTCAAATCAGGATTTGACTGAATTTAAAGTAGGGCACCAAAGTAAAAACCCTGGGTTGAGGGTGAAGGTGGATGTTCAACAAAATGGGGTGATGGGGTGGGGGCTTGGGAGGACGGGGGGATGTGACATAGTTTTTGATGATGGCAATGGGGTTTATTTACACTCCTATTAATTTCTAGTCATATAAATCACTATTTAATTAATATGAGAGGAGGGAAATTGACTGGATGTTTGAAACTTTTTAATGCAAAGACTATAGGCTGAGTCTTTGATATATTCACTCTCTTAAAAGCTTAGACCAGGGAGAACAGAAGCAACCACTGGCATAGCCATATACAAATAATGTCAAAGGACATATGGTGATGTTGGGTATTTTACAGCAAATCCTAACAAAGGGATTTGTCAAAATTAACCCAACTGCCAAATAATGTGATTATATAAATAACTAAATATTGACTTCTTAAGTCCTAAGACAGAAGGAACCTCCCACTTGCTTTATAGAGCCTATATTTCCCCAGTTCTGGAACCTCTAGAGTGGGGCTCAATTTCATGCATGACGCTATCAATTCTTATCAAATGATATCACATCTGCTGATCCCAACCTAATCAATGCAATAATTACTATCTCCGTATGCTTCAAGTCAGACTGTTGCCAGAGGCATCAGCCATGGAATGTCAACCCTTCACCCTCATTACTTGGGTGAGACCTTTCCTTTCATAGAATTATCTAAGTCCACTCCAGGTGGTTCACTTCCTAACAAAGTCCCAAAACCTAGATATAGACCAGATCCCATGAGCTAGGGCATATGTTCACGTGTTCTTAATTTAGGGAAAAATATATACCTGAAAGCAAAAGTACACAATACTCTGCAGTGAGTCAGTATGAAGTTCAAATGAAATAGTGTCTACTTAGACTTAGGTACCATTCTCACCTATTTCCTGTTATACCTTCCTCACTCTGTCCCAAGCTATTCTTATAAAAGCAAGGACTGCAAAAACTGAATAAGGGCAAGACACTGGCATACTTTAATGATTACTCTTTAATCACTATCAGGCCACCCCATCAGCTGGGGCCTTATTTAGGAAGTCCTGAGATTCCCAAACAGACATGATGGGCCTAGATCTCAAATAAATGCCTCTATCCATTATTACTGGTCATCTCTATCTGCAACAACAAAATAGACCCCTTTGTGGCCCCCTGTAGGACTTTACCTTCAACTTGAATCAACAACAGTAGAGAATGTTCTGTCCTCTGAAGGGAGGCTGGACAACATACTCCTATGCTACACCTGAGGAAGATGGATCCTGATATTGGGGCAGCTTGGAATATACCTACTCATGACCAAAGAATGTGAATTTGAATCTACAGGGATGCAGAGGTCATATAGGCTCCTAAGCTGAATATGGGCTCCAGATCACATCAAATCAATTGGGTTTACAGTCAACAATATTTATACACCTTTCCCATATTTGGGGGCTACTATTTTTCCTGATCCAGCTTTCTGGTCCTTTTCCCACCCATGACATCATCTCCCCAGACAATAACTTGGATCCACCTACATATCAGATTTCAGGCTCAGGGGGAAAAAAAAAACTAGTATAGCCATAGGCCCTTTGGAATATAACTAAAATATGCCTACTAGCTATCTAAAAAATAGAAACACCTCCCCCATGGACACTACTCTTCATATGCACTACTTCAGCCTTTAGGCTCATGATTAGTGAACACTTTCTTTGGCTTTATATGTTAATTCTCTTTCCAGCCACCAGGTTCCAGATGCTAGAATGATGCCAACCAGACTTCCCTGGACAGACACACCCACCAGTGTGTCTTGGAGCTTCACTTCCCCAGAGTCCCGCTCCACTAGGGAAAGAGAGAGGCAGTCTGGGAGTATGGATCTACCTGTCAACATCTATGTTCAGTGGTGAAGCAATTACAGAAACCAGAGCTTACACCTTCTGCATCCCACAATGACCTAGGTCCATAATCCCAGAGGGTTAAAGAAAGGAAAGCTATCAGGGAAGGGGATGTGATAAGGAGCTCTGGTAGTGGGAATTGCATTGTGCTGTACCCCTCTTATCCTATGGTTTTGTCAATGTTTCCTTTTTATAAATTAAAATAAAAAATATATACACAGAACAGAATAATGCTCAGCTATTAAAAATGTTGATTTGACCATTTTCAGCCCATCTTGGATGGAGCTTGAAGAAACCATGTTAAGTGAAATAAGTCAGAAACAGAAGGATAAATATAGAATGGTCTCCCTCATAGGCAGATGTTGAAAAGCAAGATCAGAAGATAAAACACTAAGCAAAACATGGACTAGATTTCTTGTATTGCATCAAGGCAAAAGACTCTGTGGTGGCAGAGGGTGGCGGTGGTGTGGGGGGCTGGAGGAGGTCAGATATGGAACAGGATGGCAGATGATCTAGTAGGGGTTTTATTGTTGTGTGGAAAACTGAGAAATGTTATGCATGTACAAACTATTGTATTTACTGTCGACTATAAAATATCAATCCCCCAATAAAGAACTAAAAAAATTAGGATATAGAAATAGTAAGAAATCTTTGGCTTTAATGTTATAAAATTTAATCCTTGGGATATTTGCTTAAGAATGAATATTCATTAATATTTCCGATTTGAATTGAAATTCATTTTCTTGCTATAGGAATTTAAATCAGGGTCTAGAGTATAGTTGACCAGTAGAATGTATGCCTTGTGTCAATGAAGACTTGAGTTTAATCTCCACTCCCTTTCTCTTCAGACCCCGTACACAGGCTTAACCACTCATATTTTCAGTATGATTTTTTACTTTCAAATATATATTTTGTACCTATATTACAATTTTAATTTTGCCCCCACTTTATGTTATTTTATCTAATTTGTAGAATTTTTAAATTTATTTTTTATTTAAGAAAGGATAAATTAACAAAACCATAGGGTAGGAGGGGTACAACTCCACACAAATCCCACCACCCAATCTCCATATCCCATCCCCTCCCCTGATAGCTTTCCCATTCTCTATCCCTCTGGGAGCATGGACCCAGGATCATTGTGGGTTGCAGAAGGTGGAAGGACTGGCTTCTGTAATTGCTTCCCCGCTGAACATGGATGTTGACTGGTTGGTCCATACTCCCAGTCTGCCTCTCTCTTTCCCTAGTAGGGTAGGTCTCTGGGGAAGTGGAGCTCCAGGGCACATTGGTGGCTTCTTCAGTCCAGGGAAGCCTGGCTGGCATCTTGATGGCATCTGGAACCTGGTGGCTGAAAAGAGAGTTAACATAACAAAGCCAAACAAATTGTTGAGCAATCATGGACCCAAAGCTTGGAATAGTGGAGAGGAAGTGTTAGGGGGGTACTCACTGCAAACTGTAGGGTACTTCTGCTTTCAGGTATATATTTTGCACTAGTTTATGGATACGTGTGAACATATGCTCTCTCTCACAGAACCTGGTCTATATCCAGGTTTTGGGACTTGTTAGAAAGTGAACCACCTGGGATGGAATTAGAGAATACTATCATAGGAAAGGTCTCACCCGAATAAGGAAGCTGAAGGGTTGTCATTCCAAATGTGAACTCTCTGGACACAGTCTGAGCTGAAGCATGTTGAGGTGGCAATTGTTGCGTTGATTAGGTTGCGATCAGCAGATGCAATATTATTTGATATAGATTAGGATAGGCATATGGGAAAGTGGGACATATCCTAAGGTTCCAGGACAGGGAAAAGTAGAGGCTTTATAGTGGAGATGCGAGGTTCCTGTTGTCTTAGGGTTCAAAAAGACAATGGATAGTTAATGTTATCATCACATTATTAGGTAATTGGGTTAACTTTAAAAAGTCCTTTTGTTAGGGTTTGCTATACAGTACCCAGTATCTTGTATGTAGCTGCCATTGGTTGCTTCTGATCTACTTGGTCTAGGCTTTTGAGAGAGTCCGCTTATCAAATGCACAACCGATATATTAAAAAGACTCAGTCAGTGTTTTAAAAACCACAAGACATACAATTAATTTTCCCCCTCTCATTAATTAATTAGTGATTTATATGACTACATTTTACTAGGAGTGTACATAAACACCATTCCCACCACCAAAAGACTATGTCCCATCCCACCCACCCACCTCCAACCCCCACTGGCCCAGGAAGCTGCATGTCTACCCCTCAGCACAGGTTTTTTACTTTGGTGCCCTACTTTCAATTTAGTCAGATCCTGCTATTAGTTTCCTTTCAGATCTTCTTTCTCAACATCTGATGATGAGTGGGATCATCCCTTACTCATATTTATCTGTCTGACTTAGCTCACCTAACATAATTCCTTCTAGCTCTGTCCAAGATGGATCAGAGAAGGTGGGTTCATTGTTCTTGATAGCTGCATAGTATTCCATTGTGAATATATACCCCAGCTTTCTCAGCCACTCATCTGTTGTTGGGCACCTGGGTTGCTTCCAGGTTTTAGCTATTATGAATTGTGCTGCTCTGAACTTAGGAGTACATACCTCTTTTTGGTTGGGTGTTATGGAGTCCTTGGGGTATAACCCCAGGAGAGGAATTACTGGATCATATGGAAGGTCCACATCTAGCCTTGTGAGAGTTTTCCAGGCTACTCTCCACAGAAGCTGTACCAATTTACATTCCCACCAACAATGCAAAAGGGTTCCTTTGTCCCCACAGCCAGTCCAGCATTTGTTGCTGCAGTCCTTTTGGATGTATGCCATTCTTACCGGAGTGAGGTGGTATCTCAATGTTGTCGTAATTTGCATTTCTCTGACAATTAGTGACCTAGAGCAGTTTTTCATATGTTTGTTAGCCTTTTGGATCTCCTCTGAGGTGAATGTTTTGTTCATATCCTCTGCCCATTTTTGAATGGGATCATTTGCTTTTTTGTTGCTAAGTTTGCTGAGCTCTTTATATATTTTGGTGATTAGTTTCTTGTCTGATGTATGGCATGTGAAGATCTTCTCCCATTCTGTGAGGGGTATCTTTGTTTGTTCAAAAGTTTCTTTGGATGTGCAGAAGCTTTTCAATTTGATGTAGTCCCATTGGTTTTTTTCTGCTTTAGTCTTCCTTGCAATTGGGTTCGATTCATCAAAGATGTTCTTGAGGTGTAGGTGGGAAAGTGTTTTATCAACATTTTCCTCTAAGTATTTGATTGTTTCTGGTCTAACATCCAGGTCTTTGATCCATCTGGAGTTGATTTTTGTTTCTGGTGAGATAAAGTGGTTCAATTTCATTCTTCTGCATGTTACCACCCAGTTTCCCCAGCACCATTTATTGAAGAGAGCCTCCTTCTTCCATTTAATGCTTTGGGCCCCATTATCAAAGATTAGATGTCCATAGGTGTGGGGATTTATTTCTGTGCTTTAAATTCTGTTCCACTGGTCTGTGTGCCTATTTTTGTTCCAGTACCATGCTGTTTTGATGATGATGGCTTTATAATATAGTTTAAGGTCTGGGAGTGTGATGCCTCCATTTCTGTTTCTTTTCCTCAAGATGGTTTTGGCAATTCTAGGTGTTTTCGTGTTCCAGATAAATGATTGCAGTGTTTGTTCTATTCACTTAAAGAAGCTTGGTGGAACTTTGATGGGTATTGCATTAAATTTGTATATGGCTCTGGGGAGAATATTCATTTTGATGACTCATAGTTTTCAGTATACAACTCTTTCACTTCTTTGGTCAACTTTGTTCCTAGGTATTTTATTGATTTTGCTGAAACAGTAAAGGAGAGTGATTTCTGGATGTCTTCTTCTTCTTCTTCTTCTTCTTCTTCTTCTTCTTCTTCTTCTTCTTCAGATTTAGTGTTTGCGTAAAGAAATGCCACTGATTTTTGTACAGTGATTTTGTAGCCTGATACCTTGCTATATTGCCTAATAAATTCCAGTAGTTTTCTGCTGGATTCTTTAGGTTTTTCTATGTATACTATCATATCATCTGCAAATAGTGAGAACTTGACCTCTTCCCTTCCAATCTGTATTCCTTTGATTTCTTTCTATTGCCTGATTGCTATGGCAAGAATTTCCAATACTATGTTGAAGAGTAAAGGTGACAGTGGACAGCCCTGTCTAGTCCCCAATCTGACTGGGAATGCTTTCAGCTTCTGTCCATTGAGTATGATGTTGGCTGTAGGTTTGCTATGTATGGATTCCACTATTTTTAGGAATTTCCATCTATTCCTATTTTTTGTAGAGTTTTGAGCATGAATTGGTGTTGGATCTTGTCAAAGGCTTTCTCTGCATCTATTGAGATATTCATGTGGTTTTTGGCTTTGCTTTTATTTATTTATTTCCTCAAGCCTCCTGAGCAGAGGCAGCTGATTATTAAGAAAGAAAAAACAAAAACAAAATAAAAAAATCAGGACTAGACAATAATAGCAGGAATAGACAGTTATTGAAATCTACTATCCATTGTATATTCTAGGTGTAGTTAAAGGAGAAAGGGAATTAGAGTAGAGATACACGTATAGAAAGTCCACTTTGAGTCAGATTTCTTCCCCAAAATAATTCCCAAATGTGTATCAGTGAATTTAGAAAGCTGAAGGAGGAAGGAATAAAGGATGACAAGAATTAGAAAAAGAAGAAAAAAGAGAGAAAAAAGAAAAAGATAAGAAAAAGAAGAGTAATAAAAGAGCAGTGAAAAGAAAGTTATTTATTTATTTATTTATTTATTATTTAATTAGCTATGCAGGGTGGGAAGGCGACAATGTGTAGGGGCGGTAGGAAAAATGAAGTAAGTTATTTTAGCAGTGAATAAGACAGTCAGTCCCCTAGCAATGGAAAATACACTAAGAGTTAATTCTGGTCAACCTGAAGGAGAGGGGGAAATGGGCACACATTTATCTTGTACTGATAATAAAATAGAACAGAGTAAAATGCCCTGTTCTGTCTTCAGCTTGGATGGCTTCAGATGCCCTGAGCAGAGGCAGCTGATTGGCTACTTAGAAGGAAAAAAGGCCAAAGGTTTCAGAAGGGAATAGAATTGGAATGAATGGCACCCCCTGGTGGGACAGGAATCTTGGTAAAGAAAGAAGCTCAGCAGGGGAGCCTGCTAGGAGCAGTTCTCTGGCCCCCAGGGACTGGTTATGGGGGTGTGGGGGGTGCACTTCGGAATAATAATTTAAAAGAAAACATTTTTTCCCTTTCTTTTTACTCTATTTCCTACCCCAAATTGAGTTATAGTCACTTCCTTGGTGTTACTGCTAGGACCCCTTATTGACTGGCCTACTAAAGGCAAAAAATCATACCATTTCAAGTAGATGTGGTTGGAGTTCAAGCCACCAGCAGCTTCTCATTCTGCCATCTTCCGGAATCCCCCAATTTGTAGACTTTTTATTTATTCATACTGAGAATTTTTTTTTCAAAACAGTTGTGTTGGGAAAATATATGCTTATAGTGTTTTGTAAAAATGTTCTTATATACAAACAAGTAATTATTAGAATATTTAATCATTGTGTATCAATATTCTATAATTCATTGTCTCATAATCACATACTAATACAAATATGTTTGGTATTTATGCATGGCACAGGCATGATATTTTGGAATTAAATTAGACAACTTTCATCTATTGCTTTTTTAATATTTATTTATTCCCTTTCATTGCCCTTGTTTTTTATTGTTGTAGTTATTGATGTCGTCATTATTGTTAGGTAGGACAGAGATAAATGGAGAGAGGAGGGGAAGACAGAGAGGGGGAGAGAAAGATAGACATCTGCAGACCTGCTTCACCACCTCTGAAGCAACTCCTCTGCAGGTGGGGAGCCAGGGGATTGAAGTGGGATCCTTACACTGGTCCTTGGGCGATGAGCCATCTGCCTTAACCCACTGTGCTACTGCCCGACTCCCCATCTATTACCTTCTTTACTGAGCATTTACTGTTAAACTCTAGGCTATGCTGAATAATCAGGATAGTACAAGGTAAATAATTTCACTCTTTTCATGGAATAAAAATATTTACAGGGGATTTTCTTATAAGGAAGAGATATAGGCTAAACAAACTAATTATTCAAAGTGCATAGTAGGGGAAATAATAACTGCCAACACTTACAGAAATGAAAAAATATACCATTGTCTGTCACTGACATGGATATCATTGTTATTTATTGTCTTTTGAATAAAAAACATTTTCACAAGTATGAGGTGATATTTGATTGGTGCTTTCATCCTTATTTCCATAATAAAAAGAGATGATGAATATCTGTTCATATGCTTTCTGGCAATCTATGTGTCTTCTTTGGAAACGTGTTTGTATAGATTTTTTTTTTTCTATTTTGAACAGAGTTGTTTCTGTTATTATGTTTTGTGAGTTAAGTTGTCTTTATGAAAAGTTATCATGTGACTTCTCTAATTCATCAGGGAATCATTTTCAAAATGTACTTTCTATGAATAAATTAAATAAGGTAAAAAGAAGATGCAATTAATAATATTCCTAAATTATTCTTGAATAACTATAGGATATATCAAGTTCCGTTAAATATTACCATTTGCTCTGAGTAAAAATTTTGTCTGTGTCCAATTCACTACTTTTCATGCATTCTACCGAGCACTTGCAAGCTTCAAAAAGGATTCAAATATTGACCCTTAAGGCTTCTAAACTAGTCTTCCTTGACACTTTTCTTTGCTAAAACTAACATTTTATTCCTACTTGTTTCCTTTAATGCAGCAGGCATTTGTTGCTTTGATCCCTACCTAACATCTTGAGAAAAAATATTCTGTAATGTTTTCCTAAGAAAATCATATATTTTTAAAGACAACAATTAATCCTCTCATTAAGGTGATGCCTATATGAATTTAGAAAAATAAATCATAATAAAATTATAATTATAAAATTAATTATAATAAATACATACTTTTATATTTATATCTTTTCATGATTTCTTTTTTTAAAATTTTTTATTTAAGAAAGGATTAGTGAACAAAAACATAAGGTAAGAGGGGTACAACTCCACACAATTCCCACCACCCAATCCCCATAACCCACCCCCTCCCATGATAGCTTTCCCATTCTCTAGCCCTCTGGGAGCATGGACCCAGGGTCGTTGAGGGTTGCAGAAGGTAGAAGGTCTGGCTTCTGTAATTGCTTCCCCGCTGAACATGGGCGATGACTGGTCAGTCCATACTCCCAGTCTGCCTCTCTCTTTCCCTAGTAAGGTGTGTCTCTGGGGAAGCTGACCTCCAGGACACATTGGTGGGGTCTTCAATCCAGGGAAGCCTAGCCAGCATCCTGGTGGCATCTGGAACCTGGTGATTGAAAAGAGAGTTAACATATGAAGCCAAACAATTTGTTGAGCAATCATGGATCCCAAGCTTGGAATAGTGGAGAGGAAGTGTTAGGGAGGTACTCACTGCAAACTCTAGTGTACTTCTGCTTTCAGGTATATATTTTGCAGTAGTTTATGGATACGTGTGCACATAAGCTCTCTCTCACAGAAACTGGTGTATATCTAGATTATGGGACTTTGTTAGAAAGTGAACTACCTGAGATGAAATTAGAGTGTACTATAAAAGGAAAGGTCTCACCCGAGTAATGAAGTTGAAGGGTTGTCATTCCACACGTGAAGTCTCTGGATACAGTCTGACGTGAAGCATGTTGAGGTGGCAGTCGTTGCTTTGGTTAGGTTGTGATCGGCAGATGCGATATTATTTGGTTTGGATTGGGAGATGCATACGGGAAAGTGGGCCCTATCCAAGGGTTCCAGGACTGGGGGAAGTAGGGGCTCTATAGTGAAGATGTGAGGTTCCTGCTGTCTTAGGGTTCAAAAAGACAATCGATAGTTAATATTATCATCACATTATTTGTTAATTGGGTTAACTTTGAAAAGTCCCTTTGTTATGGTTTGCTGTACAGTACCCAGTATCTTGTATATAGCTGTGCTATTGGAAGCTTCTAAACTACTTGGTCTAGGCTTTTGAGAGAGTCCGCATATCAAATCCATAGCCTATATATTAAAAAGAATCAGTTTGTCTTTTGAGAAACTTTGAGACATACAATTGATTTCCCCCTCTCATATTAATTAACTACTGATTTATATGTCTACATTTTGCTAGGAGTGTACATAAACACCATTCCCACCACCAAAGGACTGTGACCCATCCCTCCCGCCCACTCCCACCCCCCACTGGCCCAGGAAGCTACATGTCTACCCTTCACCACTGGGTTTTTACTTTGGTGCCCTACTTACAATTTGATCAGGTCTTGCTTTTAGTTTCCCTTTCAGATCTTCTTAGTCAGCTTCTATTGATGAGTGGGATCATCCCATACTCATCTTTATCTTTCTGACTTAGTTCACTTAACATAATTCCTTCTAGCTCTGTCCAAGATGGGTCAGAGAAGGTGGGTTCATTGTTCTTGATAGCTGCATAGTATTCCATTGTGTATATATACCACAGCTTTCTCAGCCACTCATCTGTTGTTGGGCACCTGGGTTGCTTCCAGGTTTTAGCTATGATGAATTGTGCTGCTATGAACATAGGAGTACACACCTCTTTTTGGTTGGGTGTTATGGAGTCCTTGGGGTATAACCCCAGGAGAGGAATTATTGGGTCATATGGAAGGTCCATGTCTAGCCTTCTGAGAGTTTTCCAGACTGCTCTCCACAGAGACTGTACCAATTTACATTCCCACCAGCAATGTAAAAGGGTTCCTCTGTCCCCACATCCTCTCCAGCATTTGTTGCTGCTGTCCTTTTTGATGTATGCCATTCTTACCGGAGTGAGGTGGTATCTTAGTGTTGTCTTGATTTGCATTTCTCTGATAATCAGTGACCTAGAGCAGTTTTTCATATGTTTGTTAGCCTTTTGTATCTCCTCTGTGATGAATGTTTTGTTCATTTCCTCTGCCCATTTTTGGATGGGGTCATTTGCTTTTTTGGTGCTAAGTTTGCTGAGCTCTTTATATATTTTGGTGATTACTTTCTTGTCTGATGTCTGGCATGTGAAGCTCTTCTCCCATTCTGTGAGGGGTCTCTCTGTTTGTTCAAAAGTTTCTTTGGATGTGCAGAAGCTTTTCAATTTGATGTAGTCCCATTGGTTTTTTTCTGCTTTAGTCTTCCTTGCAATTGGGTTTGATTCATCAAAGATGTCCTTGAGGTGTATGTGGGAAAGTGTTTTACCAATGTTTTCCTCTAAGTATTTGATTGTTTCTGGTCTGACATCTAGGTCTTTGATCCATTTGGAGTTGATTTTTGTTTCTGGTGAGATAAAGTGGTTCAATTTCATTCTTTTGCATGTTTCAACCCAGTTTTCCCAGCACCATTTATTGAAGAGAGCCTCCTTTTTCCATTTAATCCTTTGGGCCCCCTTATCAAAGATTAGATGCCCATAGGTGTTGGGATTTACTTCTAGGCTTTCAATTCTGTTCCACTGGTCTGTATCCCTATTTTTGTTCCAGTACCATGATGTTTTGATGATGATGGCTTTATAATATAGTTTAAGGTCTGGGAGTGCGATGCCTCCATTTCTGTTTCTTTTCCTTAAGATGGTGTTGGCAATTCTAGGTGTTTTCAGGTTCCAGATAAATGATTGTAGTGTTTGTTCTATTCTCTTAAAGAAGCCTGGTGGAACTTTGATGGGTATTGCATTAAATTTGTATATGGCTCTGGGGAGAATATTCATTTTGATGATATTTATTCTTCCAATCCATGAGCATGGGATATCTTTACATTTCTTTGTATCAGTTTCTATCTCCTTGAGTAGCAACTCATAGTTTTCAGTATACAAGTCTTTCACTTCTTTGGTCAACTTTATTCCTAGGTATTTGATTGATTTTGCTGAAACAGTAAATGGGAGTGATTTCTGGATGTCTTCTTCTTCAGATTTAGTGTTTGCATAAAGAAATGCCACTGATTTTTGTACATTGATTTTGTAGCCTGATACCTTGCTATATTGCCTAACAACTTCCAGTAATTTTCTACTGGATTCTTTAGGTCTTTCTATGTATACTATCATATCATCTGCAAATAGTGAGAGCTTGATTTCTTCCCTTCCAATCTGTATCCCTTTGATTTCTTTCTCTTGCCTGATTGCTATGGCAAGAACTTCCAATACAATGTTGAAGAGTAACGGTGACAGTGGACAGCCCTGTCTAGTCCCCGATCTGAGGGGGAATGCTTTCAGCTTCTCTCCATTGAGTATGATGTTGGCTGTAGGTTTGCTATATATAGACTCCACTATCTTGAGGAATTTCCCATTTATTCCCATTTTCTGTAGAGTTTTGAGCATGAATGGGTGTTGGATTTTGTCAAAGGCTTTCTCTGCATCTATTGAGATAATCATGTGGTTTTTGGCTTTGCTTTTATTGATGTGATGAATGACATTGATTGATTTACGGATGTTGAACCAGCCTTGCATTCCTGGGATGAATCCCACTTGGTCATGATGAACAATCTTTTTGATGTGTTGCTGTATCTGGTTGGCCAAGATCTTGTTTAATATTTTGGCATCTATGTTCATCAGAGATATTGGTCTGTAGTTTTCCTTTTTTGTTCTGTCCCTATCAGCTTTTGGTATCAGGGTGATGTTGGCTTCATAAAAGGTGGAAGGGAGTATTCCTGTTTCTTCAATCTTATGGAATAGCTTAAGAAGTATGGGTATTAACTGTTTCCTGAAAGTTTTGTAGAATTCGTTTGTGAAGCCATCTGGTCCAGGACTTTTGTTGTTGGGGAGATTCTTAATAACAGTTTCAATTTCTATGTCTGTGATTGGTGCATTTAGATTTTGTAGTTCTTCTTGGTTCAGTTTTGGAAGTGCATAGGTTTCTAGGAATTGTTCCATTTCTTCCAGATTCTCTAGCTTGGTGGCATATAGTTCTTTATAGAAGTTTCGCAGAATTCTCTGGATTTCTGTGGTGTCAGTTGTGATATCTCCTGCATCGTTTACCATTCTATTAATTTGAGTCTTCTCTCTTTTTTGTTTGGTGAGTCTGGCTAGGGGTTTGTCAATTTTGTTTAATCTTTCAAAGAACCAACATTTGGCTTCATTGATCTTTTGTATGGTTCTTTTATTTTCGATGTTTTTTATTTCTGCTCTAACTTTAGTGATTTCTGTCCTTCTGGTTGCTTTAGGGTTCCTTTGTTCCTCTTCCTCTAAGTCCTTGAGGTGTGTAGTAAGGTCGTTCATTTGGGCTTCTTCTTGGTGTTTAATATGTGATTGTATGGCTATAAGTTTCCCTCTCAGTACTGCTTTAGCTGTGTCCCAAATATTTTGATAGGTTGTGTCTTCATTTTCATTAGTTTCCAGGAACATTTGAATTTCCTGTTTGAGTGAGTCTCTGACCCAGTGGTTCTTAAGGAGCATGTTGTTTAGTTTCCAAATTCTATGTCTTTTAATAATTTTCCGTTTGTTGTTAAAAGTTAGTTTTACTCCACTGTGGTCTGAGAAGATACTTGGGATGATTTCAATGCTCTTGAATTTATTGATGCTGTCTTTGTGGCCTAACATGTGGTCTATCCTTGAGTATTTGTTATGTGGATTTGAAAAGAAGGTGTATTCCAGTTTTTTGTGGTGGAGGAGTCTGAAAATGTCCAAGAGGTCTAGTCTGTCAATCTCTTCATTCAATTCTCTTGTATCTTTATTGGTTCTCTGCTTTGTTGATCTGTCTAAGTGTGAGAGTGGGGTATTGAAGTCTCCCACTATTATTGTATTACTATTGATGTATTTTTGAAATTCTTTCAATAGGTGTTTAATGTATTTAGATGGTCCCTCATTGGGTGCATAGATGTTAATAATTGTTAAGTCTTCTTGGCTGATTGATCCTCTAATCATTATGTAATGTCCTTGCCTATCTTTTATTACTTTATTTAATTTAAAATCTATCGTGTCTGAGATGAGAATGGCTGTTCCTGCCCTTTTTTGTGGACCGTTAGCCTGTATGATAGTTTTCCATCCTTTCACTTTAAGTCTGTGTTTATCTTGTTGTGACAGATGTGATTTTTGCAAGCAGCATATGGTTGGGTTATGTTTTCTGATCCATCCCCCCACCCTGTACCTTTTGATGGGTGAGTTTAAGCCATTGACATTTATTGATATTATGGATTTAATGTATTGTAGTGCCATTGTTCTAAAAAACGATTTGTTTACTCTGATATATTACAAGTATTATAGTGATGTTCTTATTTATAAGAGGTCTTTTAGTACCTCTTTCAGGGCCGGCTTGGTGATAGTTGCCTCCTTTAACTGTTGTTTATCTAAGAAGGTTTTGATCCCTCCATCTAGCTTGAATGAAAGTCTAGCAGGATATATTATCCTTGGTTGAAACCCTTTTTCATTCAGGGCTCGATAGATATCTTGCCACTCCCTTCTGGCTTTTAGAGTTTGAGTTGAGAAATCTGCAGAAAGTCTTATGGGTTTTCCCCTGTATGTGACTTTTTGTTTCTCTCTTGCAGCCTTTAGGATCCTTTCTTTATCCTTATTCTTCTCATTGTGACTATGATGTGTCTTGGTGTCTTCAGGTCTGGGTTGATTCTGTTTGGTACTCTCTGGGCCTCTTGAACCTTGAGATCCTTTGTGTTATTCAGGTCTGGGAAGTTTTCTTGTATTATTTCCTCTAGAATGTTTGCTTCCCATTCCTCTCTTTCTTCCTCTGGCAGGCCAATTATAGGAATGTTACTTCTTTTGATATCATCCCATATGTCTCTGTTGTTGTTTTCAGCGTCTCTCAATCTCTTTTTAAGCTCTTTTACCTCTTTCTTAGTTTTCTCTAACTCATCCTCTGTCTGACTAATTCTGTTTTCTGCTTCTGTTAGTCTGCTTTCCCTTGCCTCAGCTTCTTTCTTCATTACAGCTATTTCAGCTTTCACTCCTCTAATTGCGTCAAGATAATCAGTATTTTTTGGGGGGGTCTCAACTGTTGTTTCCCTAATACTGCCATTCCTTTCCTCCAATGTTGTTTTCATTTCTGTGATTAATAAGTTAATTATTGCTTGCATACTTTTCTTATCTATGGTTACTTCTGACTGATTTGTAGTTTCTTCTGGGCTCTTGTCTTCATTCATTGGGGTAGCAGTTTTATTTGTTTTTATTCTACCCATTTTTTTTTATTTATGTGTTTCTCTTTGTTTTTTTATGCTCTCTTGTTCCTCAGTTGTTGTGTCTTGAGTACAAGTAACACTGTACTAAATACCTTTATGACAATTGCACTCATCTACCTCCGGAATTACAGTAGCAACTGAAGTAAGTATTGAAGTAGTTTAATCATTACCAGTTAGCCAAACAATTTCTCCAGTCCGTGAAAAAATAGTAACCAAATCCCAGTGAAGAAAGAGAAAAGAAAGAGAGGATAGCAAGAATAGACAGTTATGCAAATCTACTATCCAGTGTATATTCTAGGGGTAACAAGAGGGGAAAGGGAACTAGAGCAGAGATACACACATAGAGAGTCCACTCTGAGTCAGATTTCTTCCCCAAAATAATTCACAAATTCAGAAAGGCAGAGCAGAAAGAAGTGTATGACAAGATTAAAAAAAAGAGAGAGAGAGAGATAAGAGAGAGAAAAGGGAGATGATAAGAAGAAGAGTTGTGATTAAAGAGCAGTGTAAGGAACTTCCCAAATGCGTATCAGTGAATCAGTGAATTAAAAAAAAAAAAAAAAACACCCTGTTTGGTGGTATGGGGTATCCTGCTAGGAGCTGGTCCCAGGGACTGCTAATGGGGGGGGGGGCGGCGGGAAGGATGTATGCTTGAAAATTAAAAGGAAGAAAAAAGAATTTTTTTCCCTACTCTAATTCTTAACCCAAATTAAGTTATAGTCGCCTCCTTGGTTTCTAAAGACACCTTATTGGCTAGCCTGCTAAAGGCAGAAAATCCTATTGTCTCCAGGGGAGTGCGTTGGGAGCTCAGAGGCTAGCAGCTTCCGGGAAACCCCCCCCTCCAGACTTTTTTAAAGGATTTCTCGAAAATGAAAACTAGCTCCAAGTCCTTTTATCCAATGAGAGCTATACTCAAGAAGTCTTTGGATCCGCCCTCAGGGTCGCGGTGGACCCTGGAGACTCCCAAGAGAAATCCCCCGAGCTAAAGTGCTCTCTCCAGGTCCTCTACCCGCCGCGCTCTGCAACCGGCGGAGGAGCCGCCTTCCCGGGTGGAGGACAATGGCTGGCGCACTCGCCTTGCCCGGTGCCTCCTGGGAAGTCTGGAGCCCTGCTAGTCCGTGTCACCTTTACTCTAATTCTTAACCCAAATTAAATTATAATCACCTCTTTGGTGTCACCCCTTATTGACTGGCCTGCTAAAGGCAGAAAATCCTACTTTTGCCTACGATGCGATCAGAGCACTCTCTGTTAGCAGCTTCTCAGTACTCCATCTTCCAAAAATCAAGGAAGCTTTTTCATAATTTCTATCACACATAGTTGCATTGCTCCCTCACAAACTTTTTCATTGAAATAAAGGCAAACCGTGAGACACAAAGAGTGAGAGAGACACCATGGTATTTATCAAATGCCATGGCATCACCCAGTGGTATGGGTTTTTATTAATTGTGTGAGTTGCTTTTTCATACAGAGAGACAGAGATAGAGACAGACAAATGAGAAAGACAGGGGAGAGACAGAGAAATGGAGAGACATCACAATACTAAAATTTTCCACAAATATCACAGTACCTCTCACAAGGCATCAGGGCTTAAATTTACAAAATTTTTTAGCTCAGATCTAGATGGATGCAGAAGTCACACAGGCTCCTAAGCTAATTATGGGCCCCAGATCACATCAAATTGATGGTGTTTACAGTCAACAGTATTTATACCCCTTTGCCATATTAGGGAGCTACTCTCTTCCCTGATCCAGCTTTCTGGTCCTTTTTCCAGCCATGGAATCATCTCCCCAGACAAATATTAGGATACATTTCCATATCAGATTTCAGAATCAGGCAAACAAACAAACAACAACAACAACAACAAAAACCACTAGTATAGCCACAGGCCCTTTGAAATAAAACTAAAATATGCTGTTGGTATACTTCTAAATTCTGCTTCTAAGACCCCTTCTGTTTCATTGGTTTAATCCCCCCTGCTTAATACTGTATTCTATTTACATAACCACTGTTAACTAAGCATAGTCCTGCCTCCGGGCCATTGGTTTAATCCTCATTGTTTTGCATGCTTTTTTCTTCTCCCCACCCCCTATCCTAAGTACATCCTCTTCGGACCTGACTCTTCAGCCTCCAGATAGATAAGGACAAGATTGTGATTAGAGATAGTTTTGATTGTTCTGCGCTCCACATGAATAAAGAATGAACTGCATACCACTCAGCCATGAGTCCCTGGTCTTCTCTCTCTCCCGCCCGTGAAGCTAGCCTGAAAATATGCCTACTAGCTATCTACAAAATGGAGGACCCCCCCCCCCCCAGCACTTCATCTGCACTATTCCAGTCTTTAGGTCCATGATTGTTCAACAATTTTTTGGCTTTGTATGTTAAGACTCTTTTCAGCCACCGGGTTCCAGATGTGACCAGACTTCCTTGGACAGACAACCCCACCAACGTGCCTTGGAGCTCTGCCTCCCCAGAGCCCTTCCCCACTAGGGAAAGAGAGAGACAGGTTGGGTGTATGGATCAACCTGTCAACACCCATGTTTAGTGGGGAAGCAATTACAGAAGCCAGACCTTCAACCTTCTGCATCCCACAAGGATCTTGGGTCCGTATTCCCAGAGGGTTAAAGAATAGGAAAGCTATCAGTGGAGGGATGATATATGGAAGTCTATTGGTGGGAATTGTGCCAAGCTGTACCCCTCTTATCCTATGGTTTTGTCAATGTTTCCTTTTTATAAATAAAAGTACAACATTTTATACTTTGTATATACTATAGTTTTCAAAAATAATTTAGGAATATTATTAATTGCATCTTCTTTTAACCTTATTTCATTTATTCATAGAAAGTAAATTTTGAAAACAATTCCTTGATGAATTAGAGAAGTCACATGGTTTACAGTCAACATTAAAATACAGTAGATTGTACATGTGTAATATTTCCCAGTTTTACGCATGGCAATTAAATCCTTACTAGGTCTTCCTTTTCCTCCATGTTCTAGGACTTGAATCCCCACCCCCCAAACCTAGAGTCTTTTACTTTGGTGCAGTATACCTACTTCAATACAAGTTCGGCTTAGAGTTTCCCCTTCTGATCTTGTTTGTCAGCTTCTGTCTATGAGTGAGATCTTCCCATATTCGTCCTTTTGTTTCTGACTTATCTCACTTAGCATGATCCCTTCAAGCTCCATCCAAGATAGAGTGAAGAATGTAAATTCACCATTCTTAATATCTGAGTAGTATTCCACTGTGTATATATATTACAAATTACTCAGTAACTCATCTATTGTTTGACACCTGAGTTGCTTTCAGGTTTTGACTACTACAAACTGTACTGATATCAGCAAAATTATACACACATCCTTTTGGAGGGATATGTTTGCTTTCTTAGAATATATCCCTGGAGAGAAATTGCAGGGTTATAGGGTAGGTCCACTTCTAGCCTTTTGAGAGTTCTCCAAACTGCTCTACCCAGGAGTTGGACCAATTTACATTCCCACAAGGAATACAGGAGGATTCCTTTGTCCCTACAATCTTTCCAGCATTTGTTACTGCTACTTTTTCTGATGTATGACATTTTCACAGGATTCACCTTGTTTGTCCTTGGTCTTATCCATGAAACTCATCCTAAATGTGACCTTTAGAACATTATTGTCTAATAGTTCCAACACTAATAGTGATCTTTTCATTGAAATGATGCCATAAGTTTTAGCTTAATCATATAATTATTTTAAACGTTAAAATCATCTGTAATAACTGAGATTTAGAAATAGTCCTTGGTCTATGCAAGCAGATCAGAAGTAACTCAGAATGCAGGAGGAATGTTCCTTCTTCCTTGCTAAGGAAGTGGTACTCCCAAGCACCTGAGGGTGAGAATTATTACAATTTGGTGGTAGGTAGAGAGCACATATTTCAGGTAGGTGAGAAATAATACATTTGAGATAACAGACTTTTAAAACAACATTCTTTCAATAAAATAATTGACATATGTTGTCTCTATAGTGCTACAACATTTACCATTGTATTTTATTAATATATAATTATTACATGCATTGTTACTGTATTTTCTATTTTATACTTGTTATTTCCTCAGCTATAAAGACAACTAATACTCATTCATTATTATGAATCAAAATTAATTATAGATATAGACTTCTTTAATATTTCTCACATTACTATGCAAAATTTTAGCAGATATTTTCTTTGAAACACATTTTCATAAAGTCAATGATAATTCAAAGATCATGGAGATAGTATCTCTCTCGAGAAAAGATTTGTTTTCTGTCTAATAAAAAAATCCTGCTGTGATGATCTGATCATATTTGTTAGCAGACTTATAATTTTCAGAATTCTATTATTTTGCACATTCAAATTTCACGTGTAGATCACTAGCAGTTTGTAGCATAAGATTATGAGAGTGGTGTTCAGTGGAAGAGTATCTTGATGATTTTGCCCTATTTAATTTTATTTTTCATTAAGAAAAAAATAATTTACAATGGAAAAACTAGTGGTTTTTACCTATCCAAATAGTAAACAGAAGATGAAAAATGAAATAAGTAATTGAATTTAAAATAGTAAAAAGGAGAGTTAGATTTTCAAAAACTAAACATATCAAAAGAGGTGAAATATTTGTACAATGAAAGTTATGAGTCACTACTAAAGAGAATAATTAAATAAATAAAGTGGAATTGGGAGGATATTCCATATTCCTGAATTGGAAGACTTAACTGGGGTAAAATGATTATCTTACCTAGAATTATGTTACACATTACATGCAATGACACAATTAATGTAATATCTGTCAGTAGTCCAATAATTTTTGTTTGCATTTTATTGGGGATTAGTGGTATACAGTATGGTTGTCCATACATAGGTATAGTTTTGCATCTCCCCTTAGTAGATATCTGATAAGCACTCATATCTCCAATTTAGGATTTTTTTCCATTATTGTACATCAAGAGCTGAAGGCCCACTTCACCTTACCCTAACCTCTGCTTCTCCAGGGTTTTGATTTTGTGCAGTGCTCCTCACCTAGTTCAAGTTTCACTTTGTGTTTCACCCTCTGCCTTTGTTCTTAAATTCTACCTATAAGTGAGATCACCCTGTATTTGTCCTTCCCTTTTTAATTTATCTCACTTAACATAATATCTTCCAGCTCTATTGACAATGAAGCAAAGGAGATGATTTAATAATTTTAACAGCTGAGTAGTATATAATATATATGTGTGTGTATGTATATGTATATATATGTATATATATGATCACAATTTTCTTAGTCATTCATATGTCATTAGACATCTGTTTGCAAGTTTCACTATTACAAATGCTCTGCTATAAATGAAAATAAGTGTGCATGGGCATTGGGACAGATAGCTATGGTAAACAGTTAATTGAATGTATGTATCTTTTTAAGTTTGGAAGCCAATCTCTGCCCTAACCTGACTTTTAAGTTATTTTTTTAAATTTCTTTTATTATCTTTATTTATTGGATAGAAACAGCCAGAAATCAAGAGGGAAAGAGGAGATAGACAGAGAGACACCTGCAGCCCTGCTTCACCACTCTCAAAGCTTTCCCCCTGCAGGTGGGGGCCAGAAACTGGAACCTGGGTCCTTTCGCACTGTAACATGTCGCTCAACCAGGTGCACCACCACCCAGACCCAGTTTTCAAGTTCTATTCTGCACTCTATCACCATTCTCTTAGACAACATTTCTAGTCCACCTTCATGTTAACTATCAAGCTCAAGCAAAGACTACTAAAGTCCTGAGCTTCTAGGAACGTACCTTAGCTTTTCCCATACTGGATACTTAACTTTCATTAGCTCTATTTCTAATCCTTGGTTCCTATTTATTAAACATGTTGTCCTTCTTTACATTTTACCATCATATCTTATATTAAACCAACAAGTTCCAGGTGCTACAATGATCTAATCCTGACCTCCCTAGGCAAATGACCTTACCAATATTTCCCAGAACCTCATCTCTCCAGAAGCCTACATTACTTGGGAAAGATAGAGACAGGCTGAGGGTATGGACTGTAGAGAAGCAATTTCAGAATCCAGAACTCCTTCCTTCTGCACTCCAAAAAAGAATTTGGGGTAATAAGGTAGGTCATTTCTAACCTTGTAAGAGTTCTCCAGACTGTTCTCCACAATGGTTGGGCTAATTTACATTCCCACCAGGAGTACAGGAGGGTTCCTTTGCCCAACAATATCTCCAGCATTTGTTATTGCTATCCTTTCTGATGTATGGCATTCTAACAGGTCCTAATTTTTCAAAATTTTAAAATAAATTCAAAAAAATTTGGGTGTTCAACTTAACATCCTATAATATCTAAGCAAACTGAAGTGCTAAATTATTTTAGTACTCTGATGATAAAATGAATACTATATCATAGAATACATCTATAGCACTATGTCAAGGAATTTGTTACTTTTATTGTTTATTTTATTCATTTTTGTGACATTCAATAGTAATATTTGAAAAGAAAATTAAAAGCAAAATTAATTTATATAAAATTTGTGTCTATTGCCCTGTGACTATTCTTTTTCAACAAATATCTATAATTAGGTTCTAGGAAAAAAATTTGTGCAAATACATGACACTATTTAACTATCATTCTGGTATATTACTATAAAACAATATATGTTACATTATGTTATGCTTCTCATAAAACAAAGAAATGTGTATTTTCAGAGAAAACAAATTACAATTAATTGTAAAATTTGCAACAGATGGTGCAACTTACAATCATTCTATCAGACTAATAGTACACTGCATCTTGGAATTTGCTTTTCCCCAAAGATGATATTGGGTGAAAGCCACACTGACAGCTGGTATATTCCTAATGTAGGGAGCTTGATATACCTCATCTATTAAATCCTGTATACTTTCCAAAATAACAAATGACAAGTGTAATTGACCACCTGGGAAAAGGCAATCTCAATTGAAAGAGAAATTTGTTCTCTTTTGACAATTATAGAATTGTTTACTGCTTTTTCTATTTTGGATGACATTATTAACTATTAGCATATATCCTTTCAAAGGAACATATTTTTGAATACAACGATTAAGAGTAATCTATTAACAGTTAAAAGATGCTTTATCTATTATAATTCTTGAAATTGTAAATGTGTTTTTTAGAATATCAGTTCAGTTCTCTCCTCTCCTCTCCTCTCCTGGATCAACTAGGAATACCAAAGGAGACCACCCGGACCGAAACAAGACAGGACTAGAATGACCACAGAAACCCAGTAAATCACCCGTGAGTACAAACACGCGTGGCTGGTGACAGAGAGGAGAGAGGGGCCTAAGGAGAGATTAAGTGACTGCTAACAGTTCGACAGTTTGTCAGTGGAGACACCACCTCCAGTCTGCTCCACCAACAAGGGGACAGCTGAAGGGAGGAAAGGACTCCCCAGAGACTCACCAAATACAACTCTGAGTCTCCATTGCTACTACCCTCAGAATCTGGAGCAGTAACAGGGAGGGACACCAGGGCACAGAGATCTAACCGGGAAACTCAGGAGAAGACCTATACCTCGGTGGCATAGCTGAAGGGCTGTGAAAGTCTCTTTGCATAACCACTGGATTATCTCTGCCACACCCTGCTTTATCTCTTGGTCAGGAGTCATTGATTAAGCCAAGAAGCCTATTGATAGTTTAAAAGCCCTCAGGCTACCATAGCCTACAGGGGAAAAAAAAAAGGCTTTTACACCACTAAACTCCAACTCAGGGATTGAAAAAACTGTTAACTTATATAAAATGGTTAAAACAACAAGAAAAAATAATGGAGACTCGAACCAGGACAAGAGTCCAGCTAAAAGTCCTCCAGAGGGCGAAGCACAAAACAACGAGTTCAACATGCAAACATTAGCTAAGGAAATAATAACAGGAGTGAGTAAAGAATTTGAAAAAATTGTAATCAGAACTGCAGGAACAACAAATGAGAATATGGAAGAAAATTCTAATAATCTCATGGTTATTAGAGAGCTGAAAGCTGAAATTGCTGTGCTAAGAAGGCAACTAGCTGAACAAGCTAAAACAGTATCAGAGCAGGGCAACAAAATAGATGAACTCCAGAAAGCAGTAGAGGGCAGAGAGAATAGAATCAATGAGGCTGAAGACAGAATTAGCAAGATTGAGGATGAATTAGAGACAACTAAAAAAGAAGTAAGAGATCTCAAAAAGAGATTAAGAGATGCTGAAAACAACAACAGAGTCCTATGGGATGACTTCAAAAGAAACAATATACGCATTATTGGCTTACCAGAGGAAGAAAGAGAAGGGGAGGAAGAAAGCGTTCTCCAGGCCATAATAGCTGAAAATTTCTCTAGTCTAGACAACACCAAAGACATAAAGATTCAAGAAGCCCAGAGGGTCCCAAACAGAATTAACACAGACCTAAAGACACCAAGACATGTCATACTTAGATTGGAAAGGAATAAGGATAAAGAAAGGATCCTCAAGGCTGCAAGAGAAAAACAAAGAGTCACCTACAAAGGAAAACCCATAAGATTAGCAGCAGACTTCTCCATACAAACACTACAGGCCAGAAGAGAATGGCAAGATATCTATCGAGTGCTCAATGAGAAAGGCTTTCAGCCAAGAATACTATATCCTGCTAGATTGACATTCAGACTAGATGGAAGCATCAGAACCTTCTCAGACAAGCAACAATTGAAGGAAGCAACCATCACCAAGCCTGCCTTGAAAGAAGTTCTGAAAGGTTTCCTATAAACAACCAGACCACCACAAATAGAACATATATCAAAACACTCTAAAACTCTACAAGAATGGCGTTAAAATATCTTCAATCTTTGATATCAATAAATGTCAATGGCCTGAATTCACCTATTAAAAGACACAGAGTAGGAAGATGGATCAGAAAACACAACCCAACAATATGTTGTCTACAGGAAACTCACCTAACGCAACAAGACAAACACAGACTTAAAGTGAAAGGATGGAAAAGTATCATTCAAGCCAATGGCCCACAAAAAAGGGCAGGAACAGCTATTCTCATATCTGACATGATAGACTTTAAAATAGATAAGATTAAAAAAGATAGGAATGGACACTACTTAATGCTCAGAGGATCAGTCAATCAAGAGGACTTAACAATTATTAATATATATGCACCCAATGAGAAGCCATCTAAATACATCAAACTTCTACTGAAAGAGCTACAGCAATATATTAACAGTAACACAATCATAGTAGGGGACTTCAACACCCCACTCTCTCAACTTGACAGATCATCCAGGAAGAAAATCAGTAAAGACATAAGGGAGCTAAATGAAGAGATAGATAAACTAGAACTATTGGACATTTTCAGAGTCATTCATCCCAAGAAACTGGAATACACATTTTACTCAAATCCACATGGATCATTCTCAAGGATAGACCATATGTTAGGCCACAAAGACAGCATCAGCCTATTCAAGAGCACTGAAATCATCCCAAGCATCTTCTCAGACCACAGTGGAATTAAACTAACACTTAACAATCAACAAAAGATTAGTAACAGTACCAAAATGTGGAAGCTCAACAGTACACTTCTTAACTTCTGGGTCAAAGAGGAAATCAAGGAAGAAATCAAAATGTTTCGAGAGTTCAATGAAAATGAAGACACAAGCTATCAAAATATTTGGGACACAGCTAAAGCAGTCCTAAGAGGGAAGTTCATAGCTATACAAGCACACATTAGGAAACAAGAAAAGGCACAAATAAACAGCCTGATTGCACATCTTAAAGACCTAGAAGAAGAACAACAAAGGAACCCTAAAGCAACCAGAAGGACAGAAATTACTAAAGTTAGGGCAGAAATAAATAACATTGAGAATAGGAAAACCATACAAAAGATCAATGAAAGTAAATGTTGGTTCTTCGAAAGAGTAAACAAAATCGACAAACCTTTAGCCAGACTCACAAAACAAAAAAGGGAGAAGACCCAAATAAATCGGATAGTAAATGAAAGAGGAGATATCACAACAGACACTGCAGAAAATCAACATATCATGCGAGGCTTCTATGAACAACTATATGCCACCAAGCTAGAGAACCTGGAAGAAATGAATGATTTCCTAGATACCTACCAACTTCCAAAACTAAGTAAAGAGGAAGTGGATAACATGAACAGGCCCATCACAGCTAATGAAATTGAAACAGTTATCAAAAATCTTCCCAAAAATAAAAGTCCTGGACCAGATGGCTTTACAAATGAATTCTACAAAACTTTCAAAGAAGAACTAATACCTCTACTTTTAAAAGTCTTCCAGAAGACTGAAGACACTGGAATACTCCCTGCCAGCTTCTATGAAGCCAACATCACCCTGATACCAAAAGCAGACAGGGACACAACCAAAAAAGAAAACTACAGACCAATATCTCTGATGAACATAGATGCGAAAATATTGAACAAAATTCTAGCCAACCGGATACAGCAGTATATCAAAAAGATTGTTCATCATGACCAAGTGGGGTTTATCCCAGGCATGCAAGGTTGGTTTAATATACGTAAATCAATCAATGTGATCCACCACATCAACAAAAGCAAGACCAAAAACCACATGGTCATATCAATAGATGCAGAGAAAGCCTTTGACAAAATACAACATCCCTTTATGATCAAAACACTACAAAAAATAGGAATAGATGGGAAATTCCTGAAGATAGTGGAGTCTATATATAGCAAACCTACAGCCAACATCATACTCAATGGTGAAAAACTGGAAGCATTTCCACTCAGATCAGGTACTAGACAGGGCTGCCCACTATCACCATTACTATTCAACATAGTGTTGGAAGTTCTTGCCATAGCAATCAGGCAGGAGCAAGGAATTAAAGGAATACAGATTGGAAGAGAAGAAGTCAAACTCTCCTTATTTGCAGATGACATGATAGTATACATGGAAAAACCTAAGGAATCTAGCAAGAAGCTTTTGGAAATCATCAGGCAATACAGTAATGTGTCAGGCTATAAAATTAACATTCAAAAGTCAGTGGCATTCCTCTATGCAAACACTAAGTTAGAAGAAATTGAAATCCAGAAATCAGTTCCTTTTTCTATAGCAACAAAAACAATAAAATATCTAGGAATAAACCTAACCAAAGAAGTGAAAGACTTGTATACTGAAAATTATGAGTCACTACTCAAAGAAATTGAAAAAGACACAAAGAAGTGGAAAGATATTCCATGCTCATGGGTTGGAAGAATTAACATCATCAAAATGAATATATTACCCAGAGCCATCTATAAATTTAATGCTATCCCCATCAAGATCCCAAGCACATTTTTTAGGAGAATAGAACAAATGCTACAAATGTTTATCTGGAACCAGAAAAGACCTAGAATTGCCAAAACAATCTTGAGAAAAAAGAACAGAACCGGAGGCATCACACTGCCAGATCTCAAACTATATTATAGGGCCATTGTCATCAAAACTGCTTGGTACTGGAACATGAACAGACACACTGACCAGTGGAATAGAATTGAGAGCCCAGAAATGAGGCCCCACACCTATGGACATCTAATCTTTGACAAAGGGGCCCAGACTATTATATGGGGGAAGCAGAGTCTCTTCAACAAATGGTGTTGGAAACAATGGGTTGAAACATGCAGAAGAATGAAGCTGAATCACTGTATTTCACCAAATACAAAAGTAAATTCCAAGTGGATCAAGGACTTGGATGTTAGACCAGAAACTATCAGATACTTAGAGGAAAATATTGGAAGAACTTTTTTCCGCATAAATTTTAAAGACATTTTCAATGAAACGAATCCAATTACAAGGAAGACTAAGGCAAGTATAAACCTATGGGACTACATCAAATTAAAAAGCTTCTTCACAGCAAAAGAAACCACTACCCAAATCAAGAGACCCCTCACAGAATGGGAGAAGATCTTTACATGCCATACATCAGATAAGAGTTTAATAACCAACATATATAAAGAGCTTACCAGACTCAACAACAAGACAACAAATAACCCCATCCAAAAATGGGGGGAGGAATTGGACAGAATATTCACCACAGAAGAGATCCAAAAGGCCGAGAAACACATGAAAAAATGCTCCAAGTCTCTGATTGTCAGAGAAATGCAAATCAAGACAACAATGAGATATCACTTCACTCCTGTGAGAATGTCACACATCAGAAAAGGTAACAGCAGCAAATGCTGGAGAGGGTGTGGGGTCAAAGGAACCCTCCTGCACTGCTGGTGGGAATGTCAATTGGTCCAACCTCTGTGGAGAACAGTCTGGAGAACTCTCAGAAGGCTAGAAATGGACCTACCCTATGATCCTGCAATTCCCCTCCTGGGGATATATCCTAAGGAACCCAACACATCCATCCAAAAAGATCTGTGTACACATATGTTCTTGGCAGCACAATTTGTAATAGCCAAAACCTGGAAACAACCCAGGTGTCCAACAACAGATGAGTGGCTGAGCAAGTTGTGGTATATATACACAATGGAATACTACTCAGCTGTAAAAAATGGTGACTTCACCGTTTTCAGCCGATCTTGGATGGACCTTGAAAAAATCATGTTGAGTGAAATAAGTCAGAAACAGAAAGATGAATATGGGATGATCTCACTCTCAGGCCGAAGTTGAAAAACAAGATTAGAAAAGAAAACACAAGTCAAACCTGAAATGGAATTGGAGTATTACACCAAAGTAAAAGACTCTGGGGTGGGAGGGTGGGTGGGGAGAATACAGGTCCATGAAAAATGATGAATGAAATAGTGGGGTGGTATTGCTAAATGGGAATCTGGGGAATGTTATGCATGTAAAAAAAAAAAAAAAGAAGTAGAAACGCAAAGCAGAAATTGACTGAGTTTGGAGTATGGCACCAAAGTAAGAAAGCAGAAGTATACTAGAGTTTGCAGTGAGTACCTCCCTAATACTTCCTCTCCACTTTTCCAAGCTTTGGGTCCATGATTGCTCAACAATTTGTTTGGCTTTGTATGTTAACTCTCTTTTCAGTCACCAGGTTCCAGGTGTCATCAGGATGCCGGCCAGACTTCCCTGGATTGAAGACACCACCAATGTGTCCTGGAGCTCAGCTTCCCCAGAGACCCATCCTACTAGGGAAAGAGAGAGGCAGACTGGGAGTATGGACCGACCAGTCAACGCCCATGTTCAGCGAGGAAGCAATTACAGAAGCCAGACCTTCTACCTTCTGCAACCCTCAATGACCCTGGGTCCATGCTCCCAGAGGGATAGAGAATGGGAAAGCTATCGGGGGAGGGGGTGGGATATGGAGATTGGGCGGTGGGAATTGTGTGGAGTTGTACCCCTCCTACCCTATGGTTTTGTTAATTAATCCTTTCTTTAATAAAAAAAAATTAAAAAAAAAAAAAAAAAAAAGAATATCAGTTCAAATGAGCACTTCCTATATATATATTTTTTACAGATGCTACATTGCAATATTAATTAGACAATGGGGTTCTCCAATATAAGTGGAAAGAATATCTCACAGACAGCTTTATATAATCATGTGTGTGTATCTGATTAAATATTGTAATAAGTGAAGTTATTCCTTGCAACAAAACATATACTAATTGGTACTTTCAGACTGAAGAATATGGATGATGAGTTTTCTCTAATTTTACTAGTGAGGGTATAATATGTAATTCAGGTGAGAGAATAATAACATATAATTAAATGAAAATATGCGATCTATGATTTTTTACTCAGTTATATCATTGAATGACATATCTCTCAAATTAGAAATCTCTATTGGTACATATGCATTCAAAGGCTTACAGGTTAAGGGTTTGTAAAAAAAAAAAATGAAATGAGAACTTGTACCTCTGTGCCATAAATTGTAATCCACTATCCCCCAAAAGAAAAAATATATATGTTAATTAGAATGGTGAAGTTTCCATGTAGGTTCTGAGGCTCAGTGATAAAATAAAAAATAAAAGCATATTTAAGAACTCTATTTTTGATAGAGAAGAAATACTACAGTATTATTCTGATGGGCAAAATACTATTATCACTATTTTATAAATTAGACAAGTGAAGTCCAAAGATGGAAATGTTCATCAGCTACCAATCCAAAGTTCAGTGAAGGTAAAGACTTCAGATTTACTTTTACTGACATATTTTCTCTCTATCAAATATAAATATCTAGTAACAAGAATAGTATTATCTAGATGAATTTAAACATTGTGCTGTTTTTGTTTCTTCAGTCATTTTAATAAGAAAGTTAAAAGAGATAAATCTGTTATCAAACTTCCAGTTTATTATCTCTATCTTTGTACACATTTTATAAAGCTAACACTAAGTCATTTGATAAATCAAGGAATAAACTCTTTCCATACAAGTCTAGCTTGTTAGGAAACCTAATGAAAAAATTCATTAAATCATTCTGTGATGAATAAATAAATATAAAAGCAAGTTTGCTTGCTATAGTTTATTAAACCTAATAATCATCATAAAATATTAGTACTCTTTTTAACTGAAGTTTGTAATTCTATTCTTCAATTACTATGAACATTCATATAAATACTTTGTAATTGATTCAAATTACACACCATGACAATATATACTTTTGTCTAGATTATTGAGTTTATAATCTGTCACTATTGAGTCATTATATTATAATGTATAAGAATTCATGAATTACCTTTTTAATCATAGCCAACTCTTCATATTTTATGTAATTTTTAATTTAAATAGAGATACAGATAAATTGAAAGGGAAGGGGGAGATAAGAAGAGAGAAACTTGCAGTACTGACAAAGAGAGATACAGAGAGAGAGAACATTGCTACTGAAATTTTCCCCTGTAGTTGGGGACAGAAGGCTTGAACCTGCGTTCTTGTGCACTGGATTGTGTGAGTTCAACCAGGTCACTTCTAAGGACAGTATTTTTAGAGAGAAAGACAGAAGGAGAGCAAGAAAGACATCACAGCAAACCTAACCAGGTTAATTTTTAAATTTTAAAATGATAAAATTTAAATGACTTAACTATAAAACAATGAGTAGTAAAAATGCATTATGTTATATCTAAGAATAATACTTCATTAAATAAATTTTCATGATATAGACATATTTTTTCATATAGACTTGTATACAAATGACAAAAAGAGACTGAAATTAAATAAAACCATTCAAACAATAAGTGAGATATCATGCTATTGACAAATGGTTATGAATTTAATCTTTAATTAATTTAGCATTTTAATAGTTTGTAGAAAGAGTTCTGCTGTAGAAAGGCAGGCCTATTTGAATGTATATCCTCCATGAATGATCATTATAAATTGTGTTTAATATACAGAAAAGTAACTGTTGAGGAATGCTGACTGAGTCATACTCTAAAATTCTAAAGTAAATATTATGGAATGTTTTGCCTATATTTACTTCTATATAACATAGTTTCAGAACTAGTTTCCAAGTGTGTAATCTATGTTAATTTTTGTGCATAGTATGCTATGCTATAGAAATTGAGTTTCCTTTCTTTATTTGACAAGCTTAGACTCTCCTGATTGTTAAAGCCTTGAGTGTCATTTATTATATCCAAACTAGTATTGGGTTTATGGGGTATGGCCTCAAGTTAGGAAGGAAAAACAAGTAGGATTTTAGTGGGGTCTGGGTTAAACTGAGGTTTGATAGGGATAATAATTATCATATATATGTATATATCTTAGCCAATTGTATACTGTGTTTGTTTTAGAGATTATCAAGGGGTGACAATAATGTTCATGTTGTCAGAACAGAGTAGGAGATAAACTTTCTTTTGTACAGTTAGTTTAATAGATAGTGTGTTTGAGGGAGATGAAGTAAGGGTTATGAGAGGAGGTTGTCTAGGCCTAAGTAGTACATAATTGATTAGCTATATATGGTGCCTTTTTTAAGCCTTTATATTTTATTGCTGAGCTTATTAGGTCTAAGTTTAATCATAGAGGAGTATCGAGAACTTTTACTTTGAGGTATATAGTTGCCCCTACCTCATGGATACCTGTACACTTGTACTCAGTCCCCTAGGCTCTAACATATATCTAAAGTTTGTAACTTTGTTAGTGAGTGAACTAGAAACTATATATTAGGATAAATCTGACCAGATTATTGGAATTGGAAGGCTGACATCTCAGGTTTGGCCTCTGAGGATATAATCTGAAGCGAAAACTAATTGTACCATAAAGTGGCATGTTGGCACTGATGCATTGATTTAATTTGAAGTGAGCAGAAACAGTATAACAGAGTAAGGGATCAAGAGGAGAGTAGTCATCAAGAACTACAAGTAAAATCCCAGAGGTTCCATGACTGGGAAAAATATGGATTTTAAAGAGAATAGGGAAACTTCTATGAAGTCTTAAAGTTTAGGAAGGCAATAGAAAATGGTTGTTACTGGGTGCCTGGTATATATATATAGATATAGATATAGATAGATATATAGATATAGATATATACAGATATTCTCTTTTGTTACCCTTGTTTTATTGTTGCAGTTATTATTGTTGTTGTTATTGCTGTCATTGTTGTTGGATAGGGCAGAGAGAAATGGAAAGAGGAGGGGAAGACAGAGAGGGGGAAAGAAAGACACCTGTAGACCTGCTTCATGGCCAGTGAAGCAACTCCCCTGCAGGTCCCCCCGCACCCCGCCTTTGGAAGTTTTATAGCTTTACGAAACACTGTCAAGTCACTAATAATAAATAGGAAGTAGCACAGCGGGTTAAGCTCACGTGGCATAAAGCACAAGGACTGGCATAAGAATCCCAGTTCTAGCCCCTGGCTCCCCACCTGCAGGGGGGCCTCTTCACAGGTGGTGAAGCAAGTCTGCAGGTGTCTATCTTTCTCTCCCCTTCTCTGTCTTCTCCATCTCTCTCCATTTCTCTCTGTCCTATCCAACAACTACAACAATAAAACAACAAGGGTAATAAAAGGGAATTAATAAATAAGTAAATATGAATGAATAAATAAATGAAAACAACAAGGGAAACAAAAAGGAATGAATAAATCAAATAAAAATTAAAAGAGAAAGAAAGAAAGAAAGAAAGAAAGAAAGAAAGAAAGAAAGAAAGAAAGAAAGAAAGACCAAAATAGCAGGGGCCAAATATAAGCAGACCCTGCAGGTCAAACACACATATTAGAGTGTTTAAGGAACCAGGTTCAGCCTACAGTCCCTGTGTACAGGGGGCAAGCTACACCAGTAGTGATACAGAATTACAGGTGTCTCTCTGTCTCTCTCTATCCCCCCTTTCATCTCACATTATCTCTCTATCCAATAAATAAATAAACCATGCAATTGGCCACCCAAAACCCTCAGAAGTACTTTCAGTCAGTTCCAGAATCTAAGTTTACTTCAGATACCAGATGCCACTAACATTTTATTTTTTATTTCTGTTGTTTTATTTGTTAGTCAGTTTTGATTTTTGCTTATATGTTCTTTTTAGAAACTACTTTTGATAAGATGCAAAATTGCAAAACAGGTGTATAAAATTGGAATGCATTGATTTGTAGAGTCCTGCAGAGTAAGTCCTGTAAGTAGTCTTCTCTAGTGAATGGGTATTTATCCAGGAAGGAATGTTAGCTGTCATGGGTCATAAACGAACAGTATCCACACAAATGACTGCAGATGAAATACTATATTGTCCAGTGTGTCATTTAAATACAAAACTTACCCACTTGGTGTTCCAGTTCCAGTAGACTGATATAGATAAAATGCCTCTCTCTGCTGTGATTTTATGACTATACAAACTAGAGAACTGATAAAGCCACAGAGTTCTCATAAATAAAGCATATCTTGACAACCATTCAAGTTCTTTCATTTCTCTATTATATCTGTGTATGTAGTTTTTAAATGATTATTAAATCCTATAAAACAGCTATGGAATTGAAGATTAGAGATAAAGCTTAGATTTATGTTTCTAGTGAATATAGAATTTAAAATGTCACTTAACTAAGCAAGTAAAATCAAAATATAAAACTTTTCTTAACTTCTCATCAACACTTAGTATCCTTGGATGTTTTTCACCCCCGTGTAATAATGGCTAGTATTTTACTTTTTGGATTAAAAATAGAAGTCAGAAATACACTGAGCTATTTAATATTTATTTACATTTTTGTGATTTATTTTTTTATAAATTTTTATTATTTATTTTAAATTTATTTTCCCTTTTGTTTCCCTTGTTGTTTTATTGTCGTTGTTGTTGTTATTGTAGTTGTTGTTGGATAGGACAGAGAGAAATGGAGAGAGGAGGGGAAAACAGAGGGGGAGAGAAAGATAGACACCTGCAGACCTGCTGTTTCACCGCCAGTGAAGTGACTCCCTTGCAGGTGGGGAGCCAGGGGCCTGAACCAGGACCCTCATGCTGGTCCTTGTGCTTTGTGCCACGTGCACTTAACTACCTGACCCCCTATTTTTGTGATTTCTATAAGTACTTTAAAGTAATTTCTTCTAGAGATAAGATTTTATTATCTTTAGATACAATCAAATAAATATTACCTAGCAGAAAATATAAAAACACATCTAACTAAAGCATATGTAACATTTAAATTCTATGAGATTTGTCATAAATATAAAATAAATGCCTCCTTTTTATTTTGCTTTGTCTTTATCTTTTTCTGTTATTATGATAATATTTATCTTATTGTTGTATTATGGGGTTAATTATTTACAGTGCAGTTGTCAATTTTTTATTGCCATTGGGGTTATCACTGAATTTTGATGCCTGCATGATGAATCTACTGTTTTGGTGGCCATTTTTCCTCTTTTACATAATTTTTTTTCTTAATAATAGAATTTGGGAGGCAAAAGAAGTAAAAAAAAGAGGAAAGAGACAGAGACACTTGGTAGATATACTAAAGTGATCATGAAGCTATTTCCCTTCAGGGTTTGAATTCAGGTACTTGTGTATGTTAACTTATAATCTTAACCAGGTGCACTACTGCCCATCCTTAGATGACTTCAAAATTAAGTTTATGGTAGTATTTTAATATCATTTTATTAGGGAGTTAATGTTTCACTGTACAGCTGTTAAGACATGGGACCATATAATTTCTTATATCCTATAATATGTGTCCACAAAATACCATCCTCCCAAACTTAGTTCTTTGCCAACATCATACACCAGGTTCCTGACATCCCATCCTCTCTCATCCTTAGCAGAATCTTTTAATATGATGCTATATACAAAACACAGTCAAATTTTGATTCTGTGTTTTCCCTTTTGTAATTCTTTCTTAATGATTTCAAAACTTGCCTACATTAATAAATGTATACTTCACTTAAGTAGTATTCTACATTAAGAAACCATTTTAAAGACAGAATAATCTAATGAAGAAAAACCCATAACTGAATGTTTCTTTTTATCATTTTATTTGGGTTGGCTAGTGATGTACAATACAGCTATAGGTACAGTTTTTCATACCACTGTTATAGTTGTCTGCAAAAATCTCTCATCCTCAATTTAGCTATTTTAACCCCAGAATCCCCACAGGAACATCCTTCCCATTTTTTAGCCAGAGTGCTTCATTTTGGCACAAAAAACCATACACAGTTCAAGCTGGATTTTGCAGTTTGCCCTTTCTATCAACACAGGAATATTTCAACAACATATGCTAAAACACACACAAAAAATAAATTATTCAGTATTCACAGTTTATTATAGGAATGATATTTTTGGTTAACTTCCATTACTCAAAGATGTATATAGGTACTTAAGATAGTTTATATAGTTTCTTAATTTTGTGTATATATACACATATACTAATTATCATATATTTGTATATAAATGTATTTGCATAAATATATAAAAGGCTAAAAATAAATTTTAAATATAATTTATTTATAAGAGGGAAACATTGATAAAACCATCGGATAAGAGGGGTGCAACTCCATACAATTCCCACCATCAGAAATCCATATCCCATCCCCTCCCATGATAGCTACCCTATTCTTTAACCCTCTGGGAAGATGGACCCAAGGTCACTGTGGGATGCAGAAGGTGGAAGGTCTGGCTTCTGTAATTGCTTCCCCACTGAACATGGGCATTGACAGGTTGAACCATACTCTCAGCCTGCCTCTCCCTTTCCCTAGAGTGGCGGGACTCTGGAGAAGCAGATCTCTAGGACATATTGGTGGAGATGTCTGTCCAGGGAAGTCTGGTTGTCATCAAGCTAGCATCTGGAACCTGGTGGGTGAAAAGAAAATTAACATATAAAGCCAAACAAGATGTTGATTAATCCTGAGCCTAAAGGTAGGAGTAGTACATGTTGGGTAGTATGCCAGCTCCCCCTGGCTTCTGCTTAACCAAGCACTGGTATGCCTGTATAGGGATTGGTTTGATCCCATTCAAAACGGTCTATTTACATAGTTTGATCCCATTCAAAGCGGTCTATTTACATAAATCACTTTTACATTTACATAAAACACCACACTCCCTCCAGGGCATTAGTGGTTCAGTGATAGAATTCTTGCCTGCTCCGCCCCCTCTCCTTGTCACACCCTGATTTTCACCAGTCACTTTTCTCTCCACCCTCTCTACATTACATCCTGTTTACACCCTACTTGGAAAGTATGTAAGGACAACATTGTTCATTTTAGTTAGTTGATAGTTGTGTTAGTTTAGCTTAGCTTGGTATAGATTGCGCTGCGTCCTGCATGAATAAAGAGATACTGCGTACAACTCAGCCATGAGTCCCGAGTCGTCTGTTACCCGCCCTTGAAGCCAGCCCAGCAAAAACAACAAGTACAGATGAAGAGTTGGGGGTTCTCCAATTTGTAGGTAGCTAGTAGGCATATTTTAGCTATATTCCAAAGGGCCTGTGGCTATACTAGTTTTTTTTTTTCCCCCTGATCCTGACATCTGATATGCAGGTGGATCCAAGTTATTTTCTGGGGAGATGGTTTTCATGGTTGGGAAAAGGACCAGAAAGCTGGACCAGGGAAAAGAGTAGCCCCAAATATGGGAAAGGTGTATAAATATTGTCGACTATAAACCCAATTGATTTGATGTGATCTGGGGTCCATATTAAGTTTAGGAGCCTATGTGACCTCTGCATCCCTGTGGATCTGAGTTCACATTCTATGGTCATGAGTAGGAACGTTCCAAGTTGCCCCAGTATCAGGACCCATCTTCCTCAGGTGTAGCATAGAGTATGTTGTCCATCCTTCCTTCAGAGGATAGAACATTCTCTACCCTTGTTGATCCATGTTCAGGGCAAAGTCCTATGGGGGACCACAAAGGGGTCTATTTTGTTGTTTCAGATAGAGATGACCAGTAATAATGGAGAGAGGGATTTATTTGAGATCTAGGCACATCATGTCTGTTTGGGAATCTCAGGACTCCCTGAATAGGGCCCCAGCTGATGGAGTGGCCTGATAGTGATTAAAGACTAATCATTAAAGTATGCCAGTGTCTTGCCCTTACTCAGTCATTGCTTTGATAAGATAGCTTGTGAGTGAATGAGGAAATTATAATAGGAAATAGGTGAGGAGGGTATTTAAGTCTAAGTAGACACTATCTCATTATCAACTTCATACTGCAGAGTATTGTGTACTTTTGCTTTCAGGTATATATTTTGCCTTAAATTATGAATACATGTGAACATATGCCCTATATCATGGGACCTGGTCTATATCTATGTTTTGGGACTTTGTTAGTAAGTGAACCACCTGGAATGGAATTAGAGAATCCTGTCAAAGGAAAGGTCTTACCCAATTAATGAAGGTGAAGGGCTGACATTTCATGGCTGACGCCTCTGGATATAGTCTGAAGTGAAACATATGGAGTTGGTATTCTCTGGGTTGATTACGTTGGGATCAGCAGATGTGATATTATTTGCTATGAATTGATAGCAGCATGTATGAAATTGAGCACCACTCTAGAGGTTCCAGGACTGTGGAAACATAGGCTCTATAGAAGAAGTGTGAGGTTCCTGCGGTCTTAGGGCTTAAGAAGGCAATAGATAGTTATTGCTATAATCACATTATTTGGCAATTGGGTTAACTTTGAAAAATCCCTTTGTTAGGATTTGCTGTATCATAAACTACATCACCATATATAAATATAATTTTTTTAACCAGAGCACTGCTTAACTCTGGCTTATGGTGGTGTGGGGGATTGAACCTGGGACTTGAGAGCCTCAGGCATGAAAGTCTCTTTCTTTGCATAACCATTATGCTACACCCCACCCTAACATCACCATAATTTGTGCCCTTTGACATTATTTGTATATGTCTGTGCCACTTGGTTGCTTCTGTTCTCCCTGGTCTAAGCTTTTAAGAGAGTCAACCTTTCAAAGACTCAGTCTGTAGTTTGTGCATAAAAGTTTGAGAAATCCAGTCAATTTCCCCCCCTCATATTAATTAAATGGTGATTTATATGACACTAGAAATTAATGGGGTTATACATAAACTCCATTCCCACCACCAAAATACTGTGTCCCATCCCACTCTTCCCCACCCTCCACCCCATGATGCTGAACATCCACCCTCACCCTCTACACAGCATTTTTAGTTTGGTGCTCTACTATAAATTCAGTCAAATCCTGCTTTGAGTTTCCTTCTCTGTTCTTCTTTTTCAAATTCTGTTCATGAGTGGGATCATCCCATACTTGTCTTTATCTTTCAGACTTAACTCACTTAGCATAATTCCTTCTAGCTCCATCCAAGATGGGCCAGAGAAGGTGGTTTCATTGTTCTTAATAGCTGTATAGTATTCCACTGTGTATATATAACACAGCTTTCTTAACCACTCATCTGTTGTTGGACACCTGGTTTGCTTCCAGGTTTTAACTGTTACAAATTGTGCTGCTATGAACATAGGCATACACATATCTTTTTGGTTAAGTGTTATGGATTCCTTGGAGTATATCCCTAGGAGAGGAATTACTGGGTCATATGAAAGGTCCATTTGGGGACCCCTCTCCCCCGGGAAGCCAAATGTCCACCCTCCCCCTCACAACAGGGTTTTTACTTTGGTGCCCTACTCTTGATTTGCCAGCTGTTGTTCCCAAGTCACCATCTTGGCTCCGCTCCTCCCATTGTGCACATATACCACAACTTGCTCAGTCACTCATCTGTTGTTGGAATCCTGGGTCTCTTCCAGGTTTTGGCTATTACAAATTGTGCTTCTTTGAACATAGGTATACACAAATATTTTTGATGGGTGTGTTTCATTACTTAGGATATACCCACAGGAGAGGAATTTCAGGGTCATAGGATACATCCATTTATAGCCTTCTGAGATTTCTCCAGACTGTTCTCCACAGAGGGTGGACAAATTGACATTCCTACCAGTACTGCAGGAGGATTCCTGTGTCCCCACAACCTCTCCAGAATTTGCTGCTGCTACCTTTTCCAGTGTATGACATTTTCACAATAGTGAAGTGGTATTTCATTGTATTTATTTACATTTCTCTGACAATCAATGACTTGGATCATTTTATCATATATTTCTCAGCCTTTCAGATCTCTTCTGAGGTGAATATTCTGTTCATATCCTCTTCCAATTTTTAGATTGAGTCATTTGTTTTCTTATTGTTCAGTTTGGCAATCTCTTTATATATTTTGGTTATTAGCCTTTTGTCTGATATATGACATGTAAAGATCTCCAATTTTATGAGGGGTTTCTTTGTTTTGGTAGTGGTTTCTTTTGTTGTGTAGAAGCTTTTTAATTTAATGTAGTCCCATTGGTTTATTTTTGCCTTAGTCTTCTTTGTAAATAGATTCATTTCATTGAAGATGTCTGTAAAATTTAGATGGAAAAGAGTTCTAATATTTTTCTCTAAGTATTTGATAGTTTCTGGTCTAACATACAAGTCCTTGATTCACTTGGAATTTACTTTTGTGTTTGGTGAAATATACTTGTTCAGTTTCATTCTGTAAAATGGCGACTAGCACTGCAAAAACTGTATCATCTGTTTTCCATCTACACCATGCCTCGGCCTCGCGTGAGCTTAATGTGCAGCTTGGTGATACGAGAATCCGGCATGAAGCCCAGCCAGTCTATCTTGGCGTTACTCTCAATCGCACTCTGTCATATCACAAACATCTCATAAAAACTGCAGCAAAGGTGGACGCGAGGAATAACATCATTGCAAGACTGGCCAGCTACTCATGGGGCGCGAGTGCTTCGACATGACGATCATCATCTCTGGCATTATGCTATTCCACTGCAGAATACTGTGCCCCAGTATGGTTCCGTAACCCCCATGTCCACTTGGTCGATTCCAAATTATATTCCTCTATGAGGATAATTTCTGGAACCATCCGTTCCACCCCGGTTCCATGGCTGCCAGTTCTTAGCAACATCGCCCCGCCAGATATTCGTCGGGATGCGACATCATCTAAGTTCATTTCCCAAGTCTACGCTCGACCGGACCTGCCAATCTACGCGGATATCTTCGCCCACCCTGTTCAACACTTGACGTCTCATCACCCAATCTGGTCCTCTATGCCTACACTGAACTTCTCTGTTCCAGTCTCTTGGAAACAGAGTTGGCAGTCAGTTGAGGTAAAGAACAAACACCTCATCACAGACCCCTGCAAGCATCAACCCGGCTTTGACCTAGCACGTTATGATTGGGCTCTCCTCAATCGCTATCGAACAGGCCATGGCCGGTGCGCCGCTATGTTCCATCGCTGGGGAGCCAGAGATGACCCGAACTGCCCCTGCAGCTACAGACAGACTATGACCCACATAGTCAATGACTGCCACCTCTCCAGATTCAAAGGAGGTCTCGAAACTTTACATCAGGCTCAACCTGATGCTGTTGACTGGCTACGGAAGAAGGGCAAATGCTAGAAGAAGAAGTTTCATTCTTCTGCATGTTTAAACCCATTTTTTCCAACATCATTTGTTGAAGAGACTCCCTTTTCCCCATTTAATAGTCTGGGCACCTTTGTCGAAAATTAGATGTCTATAAGTGTGAGGTTGACTTCTGGGTTCTCAATTTTATTCCATTGGTCAATGTGTCTATTCGTGCTTCAGTACCAGTTTTGATTACAATGACCCTATTACAATTTGAGATCTAGAGTGAGATGCCTCCTGTTTTGACTTTTGTAGGATAATTTTGTAGCCTGATATCTTACTATATTTATATTGCCTTATAATTTCCAAAAGCTTCCTGCTGGATTCTTTGGGTTTTTCTATGTTTACTATTATAGCATGTGCAAATAGGGAGTTTGATTTATTCTCTTCCAATCGGTATCCTTTTAATTTCCTTGCTCCTGCCTGATTGTTATGGCAAGAACTTCCAACACTATGTTGAATAATAATGGTGATAGTGGGGAACCTTGTCTAGTACCTCATCTGAGGAGAAATGCTTCTAGTTTTTCACCATTGAATATGGTGTTGGCTGTAGACTTGCTATATTGAACTCTTCTGTCTTATGGAATTTTCCATCTATTTCCATTTTTTTGTAGTGTTTTGATCATAAAGAGATGTTGGATTTTGTCAAAGGCTTTCTCTGCATCTATTTATATAACCATATTTTTGTCTTGCATTTATTAATGTGATATATCACATTAAATAATTTATGTATATTAAACCAAGCTTATGTTCCTGGGGTAAACCCAAGTTGGTCATAATGAACAATCTCCCTCTTTTTAAAATTTATTTCCTTTTGTTGTCCTAGTTGTTTTATTGTTGTAGTTATTATTGTTGTTATTTATGTCATTGTTGTTGGATAGGAAAGTGAGAAATAAAGAGAGGAGGGGAAGACAGAGAGTGGGAGAGAAAGATAGACACCCGCAGACCTGCTTCACCACCTGTGAATCAATTCCCCTGCAGGTGGGGAGCCAGGGGCTCGAACCGGGATCCTTATGGCAGTCCTTGTGCTTTGGGCCACTGGCGCTTAACATGCTGTGCTAACTCCCAACTCCTGAACAATCTCTTTAACATATTGCGGTATCTGTTTACCTGGGATTTTGTTCAATAGGTTAGCATCCATATTCATCAGAGATACCGGTCTGTTGTTTTCTTTTTTGGTTATATCCCTGTCTGCTTTTGTTATCAGAATGATGCTGGCTTCATAGAAGCTGGAAGGGAAAATTCCTGTGTCTTTAATTTTTTTTCAAAGAGTTTTATTAGTAGAGGTATTAACTATTAACTATTTATTGAAATTTTTGTCAAATTCATTAGTAAAATGATCTAGTCTAAGAATTATATTCTTGGGAATATTTTTGGAAACCGTTTCAATTTCTTTGGTTGCGATTGGCCTGTTCATATTTTATAGTTCCTATTTATTTGATTTTGTAAGTTTATAAGTATCTAGGAACTAGTTCATTTCTTTCAGGTTTTCTAGCTTGTTGGCATATAGTTGTTCATAGAAGCCTTGCATGATACATTGGATTTCTGTAGTGTCTGTTGTGATATCTCCTCTTGGAATATTACCTTAAATTTATCATTTATCATATGAAAGTTTTAACAGAGAAGATAACACTGTGGCTATGCTAAAATAGTTTTTATGCCCGAGACTTCTACAAGGTCTGAGGTTCTATCCCCAGAATCACCACAAACTAGAGCTGAGTAGTGCTCTGGTTAAAAATTAAAGTAGCTAAAATAAAATTTTCAAAAGTATTGCATAATCTTCTCATATATTCCTCTCATAATTTCTACTAACATTGTATACAACTATTATATGTTAATCAAATTAAATAAATTAATGTATATTCAATACTATAGACTTAACTAAATTTAACATTTTTTATTCAGTATTGCAAGTAGTATGATTTTAACTTTTGATTTGTGTGCATGTAGCTGTTTTATAGGAACATATTTGGCTAGAGACTATTCTAGATCACCTCCAGAAATGTCTAAAATTACTGTTTGGAATTTTCTGCAGAAAGATTTATTCTTTCTCTGTAAAAAATATTATATTTGGAAAAAGGACTGGAAAGCTGGATCAGGGAAAAGTGTAGCTTCTAAATATGGGAAAAGTACCAACTACGACAACATCTTCCCAGACAATATCTTGGGTCCAACTGCATATCAGTCAAAAACTAGTAAAGTCATGGGCTCCTTGGTATATACCTAAAATAGACCTACTAGCATTTTCTAAAATGGACACCCCAAATCTTCATCTACAATACTCTTGCCTTTCGGTTCATGATTAGTCAACAATTTGTTCTACTTTATATCTTAACTTTTTTTTCTTTTCTTTTTTAATTTTTTATACTTTTTATTTATAAAAATGAAACACTGACAGAAACCATAGGATAAGAGGGCTACAACTCCACACAATTCTTACCACCAGAATTCCATATCTCAACCCCTCCCCTGATAGCTTTCCTATTCTTTATCCCTCTGGGAGTATGGACCCAGGGTCATTATGGTGTGCAGAAGGTGGAAGGTCTGGCTTCTATAATTGCTTCCCCACTGAACATGGGCATTGACAGGGTGACCCATACTCCCAGCCTGTCTCTCAATATATTAACAGCAACACAGTAATAGTAGGGAAGTTCAACATCTCACTGTTTCAATTTTATTTTTTAAATTTACTTATTTATTCCCTTTTTTTGCCTTTGTTGTTTCTTTTTATTGTTGTAGTTACTATCATTGTCATCACTGTTGGATAGGACAGAGAGAGATGGAGAGAGGAGGGGAAGACAGAGAGGAAGAGATAAAGATAGACACCTGCAGACCTTCTTCACTGCCTGTGAAGCCTCTCCCCTTCAGGTGGGGAGCCAGGGGCTCAAACAGGGATCCTCATGCAGGTCCTTGTGCTTTGAGCCACCTGTGTTTAACCCACTGTGCTACTAACTGACTCCCCCACTCTCTCAATTTGACAGATCACCCAGGCAGAAAATCCATAAAGAAAAAAGGTGGGCAGAGGGTAGATAGCATAATGGTTATGCAAACAGACTCTCATGCCTGAGTCTCCAAAGTCCCAGGTTCAATCCCCCTCACCACCATAAGCCAGAGCTGAACAGTGCTCTGGTTAAAAAAAAATAATAATAATTAAAAAAAAGAGAGAAAAAGGGTACCCAAATAAAGTGATAAATAAACTAGAACTTTTGGACATTTTCAGAGTCATTCACCTCAAAAACTGGAATACACATTCTATTCAAGTCCACATAGGTCGTTCTCAAGGATAGAACATATGTTAGCCCACAAAGACAGTGTTAGCAAACTCAAGAGCATTGAAATCATCCCGAACATCTTCTCAGACAGTCTTTTATGGTGTGTGACAATGTTTTTTATTTGAGCTTTTTCTTGTTGCTGAATGTAAGCTTGAGTGGCTATGAATTTCCCTCTCAGTACTGCCTTAACTGTGTCCCAAATATTTTGATAGCTCATATTTTCAGTTTCATTGAACTCTTAAAGCTTTTTGATTTCTTCCTTAATTTCCTCTTTGATCCAGTATTTATGAAGTAATGTGCTATTGAGTTTCTGTATTTTGGGACTTTCACTATTTTTTTTTTTTGTTTATTGTTAAGTGTTAATTTAATTCCACTTTGTTGGATAGTATGCCAGCTCCCCCTGGCTTCTGATTAACCATATGCCTATATATGGATAGATTTAATCCCATTCAAAGCTTTGGTCTATTTACATAAATCACTTTTACATTTACATAAAGCACTCCAGGGCATTGGTGGTTCAGTGATAGGATTCTCGCCTGCTCTGCCCCCTCCTTGTCACACTCTGATTTTCACCAGTCACTTTTCTCTCCACCCTCTCTATGTCACATCCTGTTTCCACCCTACTTGGCAAGTATATATAAAGACAACATTGTGAGTTTTAGGGTACTTGAGTTTAGCTTAGCTTGTCTTAGATTGTGCTGTGTTCTGCATGAATAAAGAGATACTGCCTACAACTCAACCATGAGTCCCTGGTTGTCTATTACCCGCCCGTGAAGCCAGCCCGGCGAAAACAACATAACCCGTGGAAAACAACACCACTTAACTAATTTTTTCCTGAACCCAACAGCCAACATGCAGGTGTACCAAGGTATTGTCTGGGAATGGTGTCAGAGTTAGAAATAAAACTAGAAAACTGGAGCAGAGAAGAGAGCAGCTCCTAAATATGGGAAAACTGTGTAAATACCATTAACTGTAAGCCTCATCTATCTGATCTAGGGCCTATATTCAGCACAGGAGCCTGTGTAACCTTTGCATCCCTATAGGTCTGAGCTCAATATCCTCCAACATGAAGATTCCAATCTTCATCTGTTATATTCTTACCTATAGGTTCATAATTATTAAATAATTTATCCTCTATTTATCTTAATCATTTTCAGCCACCAAGTTGCAAATGCTACCATGATGCCAACCTAACTTCCCTGAACAGATGACCTGATTAATGTGTCCTGGAACTCCAACTTCAGAGCCCTGCCCCACTAGGGAAATATAGAAACAGGCTGAAAGTATAGATGGACCTGCTAATTCCCATGTCCAGTGAAGAAGCAATTAAGGAAGCCAAATCTTGCAATTCAGCACCCATAGTGATCCTGGGTCCATACTCTCAGAAAGATTAAGAATAGGAAATCTTCCAGTGGAAGGTATGGAATATAGAACTTTGGTGGTGGGAAATGTGTAGAATTTTATCCCTCTTATCCTGTGGTTTTATCGATATTGTCTATTTTTATTTTATAAATATATTAAATTTAAAAAGAATAGGAAAGCTTCTAAGGAAGGGATGGGATGCAGAACTCTGGTGATGGGAATTGTACCCCACTTATCCTATAGTTTTGTTGATCATTACTAAATCAATCAATCGATAAAAATAAATAAATAAATAAATACATAAAAGAAAAAATAAAGAGACTGAGGCTAGAGAGCTTAGAGAATATGCCCTCATAAATGCTTAAACAATTTTTGTTTTACTTTAACCTTGATAGTTCTTTTAAGAATTCTGTTTTAGGGCTGGGAAGATAGCATAATGACTATAAAAAAGCCTTTCATGCAAGGACTACAAAGCCCCAGGTTTTATCTCCAACAGCGTCAGAAGCTAGTTTTAGTTTCTCTGATCTCTCTGTGTATCTTTCTTTCATTTAAATAAAACAAAATGCATTAAAGAAAAATTAAGGTGATAATTTAAAAGCTAAAGTTTAATAATTAAAATGTAAAAGATACACATTTTAAGGCACACATTTTAAGATACTATAATATATAATATAAACCATGTAAAACTAAATCATCACAACAATTAGAGTAAGGGATAGGTGGTAGAACATCTGATCAAATTCATAAATTATAGTGCACAAGGACCTAGGTTCAAGCCCCTGGTTAGTCCCTACTTTCACCGTGGAACAGATCTGCAGGTGTATCTCTGCTTATCTCCCTCCCTATCTAACTCTTCCCTCTGAATTTATCTCTGTCTTATCCAATAAAATAAAGTCAAACAAAACAAAAAATAGTGTGAAGTATTTCATAATGCAATATAAAATTTTGGAAGGTTAAATATCATTAGTGAAGAATCATTATTTTATTTCTTTTTTTTAATATTTATTTTATTTATTTATTCCCTTTTGTTGCCCTTGTTGTTTTATTGTTGTCATTATTATTGTTGTTGTTGTTGGATAGGACAGAGAGAAATGGAGAGAGGAGGGGAAGACAGAGAGGAGGAGAGAAAGATAGACACCTGCAGACCTGCTTCACCGCCTTTGAAGCGAGTACCCTGCAGGTGGGGAGCCGGGGTTCGAACCGGTATCCTTATGCCGGTCCGGTCCTTGTGCTTTGCGCCACCTGCGCTTAACCCGCTGCGCTACAGCCCGACTCCCAGAATCATTATTTTATAGATCAAATTTTATTAATGCTGAAATAGAAACGCACCAAGGGGCCTGAGTAAGGGCACAGGGCACACCTGGTTGAAGGTACCAAGGACCAAGTTCAAGCTCCAGGTCCTCACCTGCAGGGCGGGGGAAGCTTCACAAGTCCTGAAGTAGAGCTGCAGGTGTCTCTCTCTTTCTCTCCATCTCTACCCCCTCTCAATTTATAGCTGTCTCTAGCTAATAAATAAATCAAGATAATAAAATGCACTAAGACCAAAATCTAAGGAATTTATATATTGTAACTAAAAAAATTGAAACTGTGAAATATTGACTGGTCACTAAATTGAAACTGAAATATTGACTGGTCACTAAATAGTTTCAAATTTAGCTTTCAAGGATAAATGATTGAGTTCAATTTGCCTATGAGATTTTATGGTTCATAAAAGCTATGCATAGGAAATAAATTTAACAGATAATGAGTATAGTGAATTTCTTGAAACATCTAATTGGCATAATTGGGGTTAACAACTTGCCTAAGCAAGTCATTTTTTATAATTTGAATCTGAAAATAGTTCTCACTGAAAAAATATTATTTGTGGGCTGAGGTAGATAGTACATTGATTATGCAAAGAGACTGTCATGCTTGAGACTTCAGTCCTTCATATCACCATAAGCCAGAGTTTCTGGATATATTATCCTTAACAAAGATTTTTATAACTATCATTTCAATAAGAGAGTATAAAAGCTGTGTAAACTTACTTTTCCTTTGATGTCTCAGAAAATCTACTATGTCCACATATTATTTGAGTAAATTAGACCCAATAAATAATCTAATAAAAGTAAAATATGACACATAATTGACATATAATGTGATAAGATTATAATACTTCATAATAAAAATAAAATGTTTGAACCATGCAAGGTACAATATGTTGACAAGATTGAATATAACAGAAAATATGTGAGAAATAAAGTCACTATAATTGTATGATTCTTAGTCTTATAATCTATGGAAGAATAACCAATATAAGAGCAGCATGTAAAGTCAGGTATTTTTCTTCCAAATATATAATTGAGAAATACGTGCATTGTGAAGAAAATAAGCAGTGCCTATATGTATATTCTACATGCTTATAAAATGTGTACCTCAAAGGAACTATCTTTCCTCAAAATTCTACTAAGTTATAACATTCTATAATTGTCATATAGGTAAAAAAAAATCTGGTCTCACATTATCACAGTATCAGTTAACCCATAATAATAAATAAGCCAGCGAGGATCCTGGTTTAAGCCCCCGACTCCCCACCTCCAGAGGAGTCACTTCACAAGCGGTGAAGCAGGTCTGCAGATGTCTACATTTCTCTTCTCCTCTCTGTCTTCCCCTCCTCTCTCCATTTCTCTCTGTCCTATCCAACAACGATGACATCAATAATAACTGCAACAATAAAACAACAAAGGCAATAAGAGGAAATAAATAAATAAATTAGCAATAGTTATTATTATGTGGCTTTTCAGTTTTTGTATTTTAAGAATAAAAATATCTTGTTGCTACTGAGAGAGCACCCTGTAAATAGTTTCTTTTCAGTCTTATTTAAACTTCTTCTCATGCAAATATTCATACTTTCTCTATTTCATAGATGTCAACAAAACTTAAAAGAGTACAAAATTCAGTCTAAGTAGACTTAAAAACAGCATCAAAATTATTTCCTCAAAGTAGAGAGAACTATGTTCATTATGTTAGTATATGTTCACTGTGTTAGTGAACATATACTAACATATAATAGTGAACATATAATAACTTTGGTTATTTTAATTGTTTAGATATATTAGTTACAAATATACAGATCATTTTTTTGTTATCATCCCTTTCACACATTCCTTAATTAGATGAGACTACAGGAGTCGGAGGGTAGTGGCTTAAGTACATGTGGAACAAAGTACAAGGACCTGCGGAAGGATGCCGGTTCGAATCCCTGGCTCCCCACCTGTAGAAGAGTAGCTTCATAGGTGGTGAAACAGGTCTGCAGGTGTCTTTCTCTTCCCATCTCTGTTTTCCCTCCTCTCTCCATTTCTCTCTGTCCTATTCAACAACAATAACAATAATAACTACAACAACAAAGAAAAACAAGTGCAACAAAAGGGGAAATAAATAAATATAAAAAGGGTTTTTAAAAAAAATAAGATGAGACTACTTAAACCTATTAAGAGTAGTCTGAAGTTTTGATTTACTTTTAGAAAAATTATGCAGAAGAAGTAACAATAACTTATTCTGAAACCAGGCAACATTGGAAATGTCCTTATCTGGTTTTGGGTTTGTAGGTAGAAGCCATAAAATATGAATTTCAAGTGAATAAGAGAAAACTGAACTAGAACTTGTATAAATGAGTTAGAATCCACAATAATTAACTGAAGTCACTTTATTATCTTACAGCTTGCATAATGGATAACAAAATCTTGGTAAGATACATCATGGAGCTAAGAAGTATTTGATCAGTTTTAAAAAGTAAAGAACATTCAGCAGCATTTGTAGTAACTGTGGTAACTGTAGTACCAGACTGTTGATCAATACATAAAAATAAGCCATAAAATTCATGATAAAGTTTATGAACAAATCTAGATATTGATCTTAAGTCTTGATGACATTATTTCCCTAGTATTTAAAAATACTGAAACTTATTAAAAACTCAATTCAATAAGCAAATGTTACCTTCTGTTTACCTTATTATAATTATTCAGTTTCATGTTTCTGTTGCTTCCCTTAATTTTAAGATTGTACCTATTCTGGGTAAGACATTTCATCTCCTTTCAAGTTATGTATTTCCATACTACTAAAACCAAAGTGGAAATCTCATTGAAATGTGAGATACAAATAGCATCAAAAACAAGGCACAGGAACAAGTTAACTCTCTCAATAGTTTTTTTCACCCCTTTTGTTATTTTACAGGATAGGACAGAGAGAAATTAAGAGAGGACAGGGAGATGGATAGGTAGAGAGAAAGGTACCTGAGACATGCTTCACCACTTGTAAAGCATCCTTCCTGCAGGTGGAGAGCTGGGGCCTAGATCTGGAATCCTTGAGTGGATCCTTGTGCTTGGTACTATGTGTGCTTAATCCTGTGTGCCACTGCCAGACACCCCTCAACAGTTTTTATTTCTTAATTTTTTTTAAACTAGTGACAACTCCAAAAGAGCAGAGGTGGTATATTTATATTACTTTTAGAGACTGGCAAACTATTGTAACTAAATTACCTGTTAAGTAAATAAGTGGGAAAAAAGGACTAAATTTGGACAGTGAAGACCATTCAATTGAGAATATTTTTCAAATAAGTTTACAAACAGTATAAACTGTCTTCTCTTTCGTTATAAGGAAAAATATATTTATGATTAGCTTCTAAGTATTATAAATAATCTTCAGAACTCACTGAATTCTCTGGAGAACAGTATCAGAAAATGTCTCAAACTGGTAACTAGGCTTCTATATTGCCATATGAAAATATACTATATTTTAGGAATTTATGCATTTTTCCAGCTTAAAATATCTGCCTTCCATCTCTTCATCTTGGTTATACACACATTAAAATATATACATTGATGTCTAATTAAATTCTATCCTGGTGACATAAAAGTGCTTGATTTCTGCATACTTTATTCAAGTTCATCAGCATACATCCTTTTTATGCCATTCTCTAGACAACACATTTTTTTGATGATGTGCGTATCTTAGTTTTTGAAAGGTCTGTTGTTTCAGAAATGGAACAACATGACACATTTGCATCAATACCTTCCCACCTTTCTTAATGGCACCTACAGTTCAAATTACTCTATGCTAATAGAAGCAGAAGTTAGCGTGAAAAACACCTGTTAGTGTTCTTCTAACCAATGCAACTGAGCTACTAAAACAAACAACAAATTTTTTTCAGTATTCCAGTGGTAATCATTCTGGCACATGTTTAAAGAACAGCATGCAGCAAAGGCAAGACAGGTTCCCATCATTATTGTTCCCAGGAAAGAACACTTGAGGTAAGATGCATCACATCAACTATCTGTGGAATTAGAAAGAAATCAAATTATCCTTTTCCATTCTAGAATTAATTAGGTCTCAATATGTTTGTGTTCTGTTTAAATTTTGTTCTCTATGAAAATGTATATAAAAATAAAATCTGCTGATAGCTTTTTCTTGAGGGTGAAATGTGGTTATATATATTTTGAAGAAAGGTGGGACTGTACCTTTGTGACATCAAAAATCCTGTAAACCAGCATATCTTCAATAGCTTAGTATTGGAATTGAAATTCATTTTAAAGAAAAATATTTTATTACATGAGCATTATAACATAGTGGCAAAATTCTTTTTCTTTAAATTGGGAATTATGTATTATGAGAGAAAAATAGCTTCATGACAATATTATGTCATGAAGCTATTTTTATTCTATTTAAAATAGAATCATGACAATATTATGCAATTTAATATTTTAATGTGTAAGAGTAATAAGAATATTTCCAATTCCTGGATCCAAAATAACCCACACCATGACACATCATAATAAAAAAACAAAACTAAGGACAAAGAAAAAACATCCCAGTCTTCTGTGGAAAGAAATAATCTGACATACAGAACTCAGAATTTGTGCCTATGTTTAGACAATTATTCTATAAACTATTCCCCCCAATATAATAATAATTTAAAAAAGATAAGCCTCATGCACTATTACCTCATTCATGGTGTTCCCTTACTGCTATTCTTGGTATTCTTGGGTGGTTCAAGAAATCAAATCCAGGGCTTTATGCTTGATAAGGCTCATGTTATAGCCACTGTATGACCTCTCAGGTTCCTGAAATAATCAGACATACAGAAAAATCAGGTTTTCATGATTTTTCATCATAGCCTTTATAAGTAAGAAGGGAGTGACATATTCATAGTAAAAATCATAAAAATTTCCAGACACAAATACTCTTCCCTGCCAAATTATGCCTTAGCCTGAAGAGGAAACTGAAATGTTTTCCAACGTACAGAGAATGAAGAAATTACTGCCAACAGTCATGCCTAGCAAGAATTACTGAAATGAGTCCTACATGAAAAGAAGGAAAGGTACTCCAATTCTAAACAAGGCATTATCAAATTCACTGAAAACACAACAGCAAAAGAAAAATGCAAATACATAGGGAAAGAGAGGGTAAAATGGACTGAGCAATTTGACCAGCATTATGAACCAAAGTCAAGTATCAAAGACTTATATAGCAAACCAGAAATTCTAAAATTCCCATCTCTGCCTCACTTTGGATAGTACCTGGTGTTAGGTGCTGGGTGGGATGAGTCAAGAAGAGAGGAATGAATTCTCAATGACTCTAGAGACAGGATTAGAAAGGGGAGAAAAAGGGTAACTATTAGAATGGGAGTGGTGTACTGCACCAAAGCAAATGACTCTGGGAAAGGATATGATGTAGGTGTGCTTGGGAAGGGTCAGAATCTTAGATTGGTGGTGAGAATATTTTGCAGACATCTATCACATGAAACTCAGAATTTGTGCCCGTTTAGATAATTGCTTTATAAACTATACCCCACCCAATACAAAAAAAAAAAAGTCAGCAAACTAGGTCTCATTCTGAATTATCAGTGTATTAATTTCTTTTTTTTTTTTGTGCCTTGTTTTTTTATATATTTTTTTCTTTATTGGGGAATTAATGTTTTACATTCAACAGTAAATACAATAGTTTATACATGCATACCATTCTCCAGTTTCCTATTTAACAATACAACCCCCACGATGTCATTTATCATCCTTCATGGACCTGTATTTTCCCCACCCACCCACCGCAGAGTCTTTTACTTTGGTGCAATACACCAGTTCCATTTCAGGTTCTACTTGTGTTTTCTTTTCTGATCTTGTTTTTCAACTTCTGCCTGTGAGTGAGATCATCCCATATTCATCCTTCTGTTTCTGACTTATTTCACTCAACATGATTTTTTCAAGGTCCATCCAAGATCGGCTGAAAACGGTGAAGTCACCATTTTTTTAACAGCTGAGTAGTATTCCATTGTGTATATATACCACTACTTGCTCAGCCACTCATCTGTTGTTGGACACCTGGGTTGCTTCCAGGTTTTGGCTATTACAAATTGTGCTTCCAAGAACATATATGCACACAGATCTTTTTGGGTGGATGTGTTGGGTTCCTTAGGATATATCCCCAGGAGAGGAATTGCAGGGTCACATTTCTAACCTTCTGAGAGTTCTCCAGACTGTTCTCCACAGAGGTTGGACCAATTGACATTCCCACCAGCAGTGCAGGAGGGTTCCTTTGACCCCAAACCCTCTCCAGCATTTGCTGCTGTTACCTTTTCTGATGTATGACATTCTCACAGGAATGAAGTGATATCTCATTGTTGTCTTGATTTGCATTTCTCTGACAATCAGAGACTTGGAGCATTTTTTCATGTGTTTCCTGGCCTTTTGGATCTCTTCTTTGGTGAATATTCTGTCCATGTCCTCCCCCCATTTTTGGATGGGATTATTTGTGGTCTTGTTGTTGAGTCTGACAAGCTCTTTATATATGTTGGTTATTAAACTCTTATCTGACGTATGGCATGTAAAGATTTTCTCCCATTCTGTGAGGGGTCTCTTGGTTTGGGTAGCGGTTTCTTTTGCTGTGAAGAAGCTTTTTAATTTGATGTAGTCCCATAGGTTTATACTTGCCTTAGTCTTCTTTGTAATTGGATTCGTTTCATTGAAAATGTCTTTAAAATTTATGCGGAAAAGAGTTCTGCCAATATTTTCCTCTAAGTATTTGATAGTTTGTGGTCTAACATCCAAGTCCTTGATCCACTTGGAATTTACTTTTGTATTTGATGAAATACAGTGATTCAGTTTCATTCTTTTGCATGTTTCAACCCGTTGTTTCCAATACCATTTGTTGAAGAGACTCTGCTTTCCCCATGTGATAGTCTGGGCCCCTTTGTCAAAGATTACATGTTCATAGGTGTGGGGCCTCATTTCTGGGCTCTCAATTCTATTCCACTGGTCACTGTGTCAAGTGTGCTCATCCAGGTGCAACACACCCAGCCCCCTACAAGTGCTTTGTATCTTCTTTTGTTCCACTGGAAGTTACAGTAGTTATCCCAAGGTGACAGATAGGAGTTAACTATTATTTCTATAACTACCCATCCATTTTTTAAATATATTTGCCTTTTATTTCCCTATGGTTCTATCTTCCTTTCTAAGTCATACCCACACCTACTACTATTTTCTTCTCTTTTCTCCTCCTCCTTCTTCCTCTTCCTCTTCTTCCTCATCCTCTTCTTTTTTGTCTTCTTCTCTGGATCGAGATAAAATGTAGTTCAGAGCCCTCTGGTCATCTTCCTCTATTCTTTCTCATTTCTGGGCTCTCAATTCTATTCCACTGGTCAGTGTGTCTATTCATGTTCCAGTACCAAGCAGTTTTGATGACAATGGCCCTATAATACAGTTTGAGATCTGGGAGTGTGATGCCTCCAGTTCTGTTCTTTTTCTCAAGATTGTTTTCACCATTCTAGATCTTTTCTGGTTCCAGATAAACATGTGTAGCATTTTTTCTATTCTCCTAAAAAAATGTGTTTGGGATCTTGATAGGGATAGCACTGAATTTGTAGATGGCTATGGCTAATATATTCATTTTGATGATGTTAATTCGTCCAACCCATGAACATGGAATATCTTTCCACTTCTATGTGTCTTTTTCAATTTCCTTGAGTAGTGACTCATAATTTTCAGTATACAAGTCTTTCACTTCCTTGGTTATATTTACTCCTAGATATTTTATTGTTTTTGTTGCTATAGTAAAGGGAATTGATTTCTGGATTTCAATTTCTTCTAACTTAGTGTTTGCATAGAGGAATGCCACTGACTTTTGAATGCTAATTTTATAGCCTGACACCTTACTGTATTGCCTGATGATTTCCAAAAGCTTCTTGCTGGATTCTTTAGGTTTTTCTATGTATACTATCATGTCATCTGCAAATAAGGAGAGTTTGACTTCTTCTCTTCCAATCTGTATCTCTTTAATTCCTTGCTCCTGCCTGATTGCTATGGCAAGAACTTCCAACACTGTGTAGAATAGTAATGGTGTAGTGGGCATCCCTGTCTAGTACCTGATCTGAGTGGAAATGCTTCCGGTGTTTCACCATTGAGTATGATGTTGGCTGTAGGTTTGCTATATATAGACTCCACTATCTTCAGGAATTTTCCATCTATTCCCATTTTTTGTAGTGTTTTGATCATAAAGGGATGTTGGATTTTTGTCAAAGGCTTTCTCTGCATCTATTGATATGACCATGTGGTTTTTGGTCTTGCTTTTGTTGATGTGGTGAATCACATTGATTGATTTATGTATATTAAACCAACCTTGCATGCCTGGGATAAACCCCACTTGGTCATGATGAACAATCTTTTTGATATACTGCTGTATCCGGTTGGCTAGAATTTTGTTCAATATTTTCGCATCTATGTTTATCAGAGATAGTGGTCTGTAGTTTTATTTTTTGGTTGTGTCCCTGTCTGCTTTTGGTATCAGGGTGATTTTGGCTTCATAGAAGCTGGCTGGGAGTATTCTAGTTTCTTCAGTCTTCTGGAAGACTTTTAAAAGTAGAGGCATTAGTTCTTCTTTGAAGGTTTTGTAGAATTCATTTGTAAAACCATCTGGTCCTGGACATTTATTTTTGGGGAGATTTTTTGATAACTGTTTCAATTTCATTAGCTGTGATGGGCCTGTTGATGTTATCCACTTCCTCTTTACTTAGTATTGGAAGTTGGTAGGTATCTAGGAAATCGTCCATTTCTTCCAGGTTCTCTAGCTTGGTGGCATATAGTTGTTCATAGAAGCCTCACATGATATGTTCAATTTCTGCAGTGTTTCTTGTGATATCTCCTCTTTCATTTACTATCAGATTTATTTGGGTCTTCTCCCTTTTTTGTTTTGTGAGTCTGGCTAAAGGTTTGTCGATTTTGTTTACCCTTTCAAAGAACCAACATTTACTTTCATTGCTCTTTTGTTTGGTTTTCCTAATCTCAATGTTATTTATTTCTGCCCTAACTTTAGTGATTTCTGACCTTCTCGTTGCTTTAGGGTTCCTTTGTTGTTCTTCCTCTAGGTCTTTAAGATGTGCAATCAGGCTGTTTATTTGTGCTTTTTCTTCTTTCCTAATGTGAGCTTGTATAGCTATGAACTTCCCTCTTAGGACTGCTTTAGCTGTGTCCCAAATATTTTGATAGCTTGTGTCTTCATTTTCATTGAATTCTCGAAACATTTTGATTTCTTCCTTGATTTCCTCTTTGACCCAGAAGTTGTTAAGAAGTGTACTGTTGAGCTTCCACATTTAGGGACTGTTACTAATCTTTTGTTGATTGTTAAGTGTTAGTTTAATTGCACTGTGGTCTGAGAAGATGCTTGGGATGATTTCAATGCTCTTGAATTGGCTGATGCTGTCTTTGTGGCCTAAGATATGGTCTATCCTTGAGAATGACCCATGTGGATTTGAGTAAAATGTGTATTCCAGTTTCTTGGGATGAATGACTCTGAAAATGTCCAATAGTACTGGTTTATCTATCTTTTCATTTAGCTCCCTTAAGTCTTTATTGATTTTCTACCTGGATGATTTGTCAAGTTGAGAGAGTGGGGTGTTGAAGTCCCCTACTATGATTGTGTTGCTGTTAATATATTGCTGTAGATCTTTCAGTAGAAGTGTGATGTATTTAGATGGCTTCTCATTGGGTGAATAGATGTTAATAATTGTTAAGTCCTCTTGATTGACTGATCCTCTGAGCATTAAGTAGTGTCCATTCCTATCTTTTTTAATCTTATCTATTTTAAAGTCTATCATGTCAGATATGAGAATAGCTGATCCTGCCCTTTTTTGTGGGCCATTGGCTTGTATGACAGTTTTCTATCCTTTCACTTTAAATCTGTGTTTGTCTTGTTGAGTTAGGTGGGTTTCCTGTCTACAACATATTGTTGGGTTGTGTTTTCTGATCCATCTTCCTACTCTGTGTCTTTAATAGGTGAATTCAGGCCATTGACATTTATTGATATCAAAGATTGAAGATATTTTAACACCATTCTTATAGAGTTTTAGAGTGTTTTGATATATGTCCTATTTGTGGTGGTCTGATTGTTTATAGCAGACCTTTCAGAAGTTCTTTCTGGGCAGGCTTGGTGATGGTTGATTCCTTCAACTGTTGTTTGTCTGAGAAGGTTTTGATGCCTCTAGTCTGAATGACAGTCTAGCAGGATGTAGTATTCTTGGCTGAAAGCCTTTCTCATTGAGCACTCGATAGATATCTTGCCATTCTCTTCTGGCCTGTAGTGTTTGTATGGAGAAGTCTGCTGCTAATCTTATGGGTTTTCCTTTGTAGATGACTCTTTGATTTTCTCTTTTAGCCTTCAAGATCCTTTCTTTATCCTTATTCCTTTCCATTCTAAGTATGATATGTCTTGGTGTCTTTAGGTCTCAGTTAATTCTGTTTGGGAGCCTCTGGGCTTCTTGAATCTTTATGTCTTTGATGTTGTCTAGACTTGAGAAGTTTTCAGCTATTATGGCCTGGTAAATGCTTTCTACCTCTCCTTCTCTTTCTTCCTCTGGTATGCCAATAATGCGTATATTGTTTCTTTTGAAGTCATCCCATAAGACTCTTGTTGTTTTCAGCATCTCTTAATCTCTTTTTGACATCTCCTACTTCTTTTTTAGTTGTCTCTAATTCATCCTCAATCTTGTGAATTCTGTCTTCAGCCTCATAGATTCTATTCTCTCTGCCCTCTACTGTTTTGTGGAGTTCATTTATTTTGTTGCCCTGTTCTGATACTGTTTTAGCTTGTTCAACTAATTGCATTCTTAGCTCAGTGATTTCGGCTTTCAGCTCTTTAATAACCATGAGATAATTAGTATTTTCTTCCATATTCTCTTTTGTTGATACTGCATTTCTGATTACAATTTTTCAAATTCTTTACTCACTCCTGTTATTATTTCCTTAGCTAATGTTTGGATGTTGAACTCGTTATTTTGTGCTTCACCCTCTGGAGGACTTTTAGCTGGAGTCTTGTCCTGGTTCAATTCTCCAATATTTTTTCTTGTTGTTTTAACCATTTTATATATTATATTATGAGTTCCCTTTATCAGTACTTTTCAAATTATTGATCACTATTGCCTGGATTGACTTGTGTCTAAGTAAGTTAATTAAAGGGTTTACAGTGGTGGAAGTTAACAGATGTTTCAATACCTAAGTTGGAGCTCAGTGGTTTAAAAGCCTCTTTTTTTTTTCTTCCCTGTAGGCTATGGGAGCCTGAGGGCTTTTAAACTATCAATAGGTTTCTTAGCTTAATCACTGACTCCTGACCAAGAGATAAAGCAGGGTGTGGCAGAGATAATCCAGTGGTTATGCAAAGAGACTTTCACAGCCCCTCAGCTATGCCATGAGGTATAGGTCTTCTCCTGAGTTTCCTGGTTAGATCTCTGTTCCCTGGTGTCCCTCCCTGTCGCTGCTCCAGATTCTGAGGGTAGTAGCATTGGAGACTCAGAGTTGCACTTGGTGAGTCTTTGGGGAGTTCTCTCCTCCCTTAAGCTGTCCCCCTGTTGGTGGAGCATACTGGAGGTGGTGTCTCAATGATAAACTGCTGAACTGTTAGCAGTCACTTAATCTCTCCTTAGGCTCCTCTCTCCTCTCTGTCACCAGCCACACGTGTTTGTACTCACCGGTGATTTACTGGGTTCCTATGGCCATTCTAGTCCTGTCTTGTTTCGGTCCTGGGTGGTCTCCTTTGGTATTCCTAGTTGATCTGGGAGAGGAGAGGAGAGCAGAGGAGAGGAGAGGAGAGGAGAGGAGAGGAGAGGAGAGGAGAGGAGAGGAGAAGAGAGAATGTGATCTGCTGCTCGTAGCTCCGCCTCCAGAAGTCAAACTGCCCTTCAGTGTACTAATTTCTTTGAGAGCTTTTTCTACTGCTGACTCACTTCCTTGATCATGCAACTGCTTGAAAATGTTGAGCCTTAATCCTTAAGTTCAACCTTCAACAAATATTTGATAGGAACTAGTAGTTAAATACCTCTGCTTATTTGCACCTTAATTCTGTGACTACATGAAATTAACACTGCTGTTCACCTTCAATATACCACCATGCAATTGCAGCTAATGCAAAGCTCCCCCCCATCTTCCTTTCATCTTCTAATGACAGAGAATGCAAAGAGTGAGAGAGAGTAAACGAGATAATAACATTGAAATTTCCTTCAATGCATTGGGGGTTCAGCTCAAACTTGGGTCTTGTATGTGTGACTAACCATCATACTGTCCTAGTGAGCTATCTTGCCAACTACTTGTCTCATTTTTCTTATATACTTATTGGCTTATCTTAAACAGTCCATATAAGAAAGTTTTGGTAGAGTCTTTATGTGCTTTGGGAAAACGTAGTTTAAGACAATAATGATATAGTTTTTGGATTGTGAATGTATTCAGGTATAAAAGGTTAGGAAAAAACTTCTCTATTAGGACAGTAAGTACCAATATATTTTCACTTACTTAAGGATACAAACTGTACAGCTCTGCCACTTCTGAATCTAAATTACAATGGTAGATCTTTAAATTTTTCTGAATTTGGAAAGCTATAGTGCCAATTATCTGATCACAGATCTTTTGTGCTATCCCATATACTTTCATCAAAAATGTGTAATGTTATTCATTTTATATAGTAATAAATTGTGAAAATAAAAAAATTAAATTTTCAAAATAAAAATTCAAACATTTCTTTCTGTGTACTATCATAAAAGGTGATGAAATACATTCACTTCAGAAAGTAGAGGACAAACTGAGAAAACACTTATTATCTAGCTGAAGATTTGTGCATTATGTGAGGGATATTATTTAACTTAATGAGACAAATACAACAGAACTGTTTTATAATATTAATTGTAATGTCCCAGTTAAAATTGTGTGGATGTATTTTAAAGTTTCACAAATTTTAAGCTATAAAAAATTAGAAAGATGAGGACATGGACTTTCTTTTCCCTCATTATTTATGGGAGAAATATGTAAAAGACAATCCATGTATGCAATTTTCACAAAGAAATACATCATGCTGCATCCCCCAAATAAAAAACAACCATTTTAATTCCAGTGTTTTGAGTTTTTTAATTGTATTTAGTTTTAAATTATTTTTAAATATTTATTTATTCCCTTTTATTGCCCTTGTTTTATTGTTTAGTTATTATTGTTGTTGTTGAATAGGAAAGAAAGAAATGGAGAGAGGAGGGTAAGACAGAGAGGAGGAGAGAAAGACAGACACCTGCGTACCTGCTTCACTGCATGTGAAGCGGCTCCCAGGCAGGTGAAGAGACAGGGGTTCAAACCGGGATCCTTATGCTGGTCCTTCCGCTTTGCGCCACCTGTGCTTAATCCACTGCACTACTGCCTGACTCCCATTGTGGCTGATTTTATGACAGGCACACACTAACTAAGCTAAAAACAAAAAAACAAAGCGAACAAAAAAAATGAAACTTGGGCTGGTAAGGTAGTTCATTTGTATAGTGCATATGCTTCATCATGAGCACAAACCTGATTTGAATCTAGCCTCCACCACTATGCATAGCTTAGCAATATATTTCTCTGACTCATAAATTTGGAATTTAAATAATAAGATTTGCAATTTAAACTCATTAAATGCAATTAAATTATTAAATTCCACATGAACTTAAGCCTGTTTTTGGTTAATGCCAGTTTTTCAATCAAATTTAATGTCGACAATAAGAAGCAATTATATTGAGCCTTTATTTTTGTAAAATTTAAGTTAAATGTGAATTTATAGTTTCTATCCATATGAATGATAAATTATCCCGAACTATAAAAGATAACCAACTTTGTACTTCATAATATTTTTCCCCAATAGGGTAGCATATCTTTGACATATTTGACCTGGCATAGTTATACTTTTCACTTTATTTTCTCTATCTCTCTCTCTCTCTCTCTCTCTCCTTTTCTTTCTTTTTATTTTTTTCTTCTCTTCAGGGTTATTGCTGGAGCTTGGTGCCTGAACTATGAATCTGATAATCCTGGAGGCCTTTTTGTGGTGATAGGACTGAAAGAAATTGAGAGAGGAGGGCGAGAAGGGGGAAGAAATATAAAACACTTCTAGACCTGCTTCACCACTTTTGAAGCACCCCCACCTGGAGGTGGGGAGCCCAAGGTAGAAGATAATATCTACTAGGTTGGAAGATCTATAAAAATACAATGTTTGATAATAAATTTAATCCACAGATAATACCAAGAATATTGTTCCTTCTGCTATCTCATATATATATATATATATATTGATTTATTTCCCTCCTAGGAGAGGGAGAAATTAAGAGGTGAGGGGGAGAAATAGAAGCAGAAAGAAACAGTGATAACTGCAGCACTGCTTCACCACTTCTGTAGCTTTCCCCTGCAGGTGGGGAATGGGGACTCAGCCAAGATCCTTTGGCATGTTAGCATGCTCCTACTTTCTTTTATCTTTCCTTTGGACAGTTAAAAGTTTTTACTAGATTTAAACCTTTCTGTCCAGATTTTCTTCACAATACTGCATAAAAAATCATATAAAATGAATGTCTGTATCATCTTTATAAATATTATTTGTATTATTTTGAATCTATAAGCATGAATATTTGCCTTTAATGTATTAACATCAGGCTTTTTCACTGTTCAAAATTTATAATATAATAAAAATACTAACTTCTCAACATCTGTCTCACACTAATTACCCCCACACTCTGACTGAGGCAGAATAGCTACTTAAAAAAAGTCTTTTTAGCACTCTGTGTATAGCAGTTTGCTCAAGGATGTATCTTTTAATAGACCAAGTCATTTTAAAGCAGTAAGCATATGCTGTTTTTTTTCTGATTGTCATCAGATCTCTGTCAATATTTATTGACTATGCATGAACACTAAGTTGTAAGTATAGCTAGTAGGGGGAGGCATGGCAATTTTCAAACTTAATTGTAACTGCTACACACTATAAAGATAAGCAGAATTATCAAAATTCACAAAAATAAGTGTACTTTTTAAAATTTCTTATTTATTAAACGGAAACATTGACAAAACCATAGGCTAAGAGGAGTACAGCCTCGCACAATTCCCACCATCAGACCTCCATATACCATCCTCTCCACTGATAGCTTTCCTATTCTTTAACCCTCTGGGAGTATGGACCCAAGATCATTGTGGGATGCAGAAAGTTAAAAATATGTCTTCTGTAATTGCTTCCCCGCTGAACATGGGCATTAACAGCTCGATCCATACTCACAGCCTGTCTCTCTCTTTCCCTAGTGGGGAAGGAAAGGCTCTGGGGAGGCAGAGCTCCAAGGCACATTGGTGGGGTTGTCTTTCCAGGGAAGTCTGGTGGCATCCTGCTAGCATCTGTAACCTGGTGGCTGAAAAGAGTGCTAACATACAAAGCGAAACAAATTGTTGAACAATCATGGACCTAAAGGCTGGAATAGTCCAGATGAAGTGTTGGGGGGGGGGGTCCTCAATTTTGTAGATAGCTAGTAGACGTATTTTAGTTATATTTTAAAGGGCCTGTAGCTATACTGTTTTTTTGTTGTTGTTGTTGTTTTTGTTTGTACTGTTTTTTAGAATACTACGGATGGACACATAAAATCCTTTCAAATACTCCCAACCAAATGCCAAAATAACAAAATTACTAAATGATTTACTGCATAAAATACAAAGTCATATTAGTAAATGAGAAAACAAGTGTCTGTCTTATTTCATCATTTCAAAACAACTATTACTTTGCCTTTCAAGATGTGTACATCAAGTTATGTAATAATGCTAAGCACTTGAAATTTGAAAATGAGAACTAATCAGTGGATAACTCTCAAAGAAGCAAGATGATTTTTATTGGGCATATGTTAACATTTTCAGCAAAAAACATAACTAGTAATGATAAAATTACTTTGTTTAACATTCTAGTGCTAAATAATATGTCAAAAGTGTGTTTCTAAAATCACAATCTAATAATATTTAAGAGATCATTCAATTTACTAATTCTCCCTTTTCTCATTTTGTGACTTAAAGCTAAAAATTGAGCATTTTATATGTTGATTCTGAAGTATAATATGCAGATGCACCCTAGCTTTCAGACAAATAATGTTCATACACATATAGTGTAAATGAAATTCAAAATAGTATACATTATTGTATAAAGTATTTATGACTAATACCTCACCTAAATGAATTTTAACAATTATTTTTCATGCAGCTTTAGAAGAATTATAGTTAATACAATGTATATTTGAAGACTTCAGGATTGTGGATAGAATCAGGTACACCCTAAACATTTTTATAATTGGAAGAAAACAAGAATAATATTATTACCTAAATATGTACCTTTATATAAATTTATGATTTCTTTAAAAACTTATAAAATTGGACATTGCGAAAAAGAAACATGTTTAACTTGGAATATAAAAACTTTTCCCTAAGCGCTTTCTTCAACTATGGTATATTGCTTATATTACTAACAAGTTCAAGTTATAACATATAATTATAAAGATTATCATATTTCCTAGAAAAATAAACATTATTCATTAAATTTAAACATAAACTTTTGAATCATTTCTTCTTAAAATCCTGTAGCTTTTGTCATATGTAAACCATAGAACTGCTCAGCTCTGATTTATGGTGTGTGTGTGTGTGTGTGTGTGTGTGTGTGTGTGTGTGTGTGGTGGGGATGAATCTAGGACTTTGGAGCCCCAGGAATGAGGATCTCTTTGCATATCCATTATGCTATATACCCTCCATCCACACATCTCTCCTTTCCTCCTCCTCTTCTACTTCTTCTTCTTCTTCTTCTTCTTCTTCTTCTTCTTCTTCTTCTTCTTCTTCTTCTTCTTCTTCTTCTTCTTCTTCTTCCTCTTCTTCCTCTTCTTCCTCTTCTTCCTCTTCTTCCTCTTCTTCTTTCCCTTCTTCTTCTTCTTCTTCTTCTTCTTCTTCTTCTTCTTCTTCTTCTTCTTCTTCTTCTTCTTCTTCTTCTTCTTCTTCTTCTTCTTCTTCTTCTTCTAGCGTTTGCCCTTCTTCCGTAGCCAGTTAACAGTGTCAGGTTGAGCCTGATGTAAAGTTTCGAGACCTCCTTTGAATCTGGAGAGGTGGCAGTCGTTGACTATGTGGGTCATAGTTTGTCTGTAGCCGCAGGGGAAGTTCGGGTTGTCTCTGGCTCCCCAGCGATGGAACATAGCGGAGCACCGGCCATGGTCTGTTCGATAGCGATTGAGGAGGGCCCAATCATAACGTGCTAGGTCAAAGCCGGGTTGATGCTTGCAGGGGTCTGTGATGAGGTGTTTGATTCTTTACCTCAGCTGACTGCCAACTCTGTTTCCAAGAGTCTGGAACAGAGAAGTTCAGTGTATGCGTAGGAGACCAGATTGGATGACGAGACGTCAAGCGTTGGACAGGGTGGGCGAAGATATCTCTCCCTAATTTCATACACACATAAACTTATTAATAGTGGTCTATATTAATAATTTGACTGCTTTATCCAGTTCTACTACAATCTATACTTTATTAAAACTTTAGTCAAGTTCACTTTCATTAGAGACCTTTTAATAGTCTCACCCTTGGGGATTCGGGCAGTAGCACAGTGGGTTAAGCACAGGTGGTGCAAAGCACAAGGACTGGCCTAAGGATCCCGGTTCAAGCCCCTGGCTCCCCGCCTGCAGGAGTCTGTCTTTCTCTTCCCCTCTCTGTCTTCACCTCCTCTCTCCATTTCTCTCTGTCCTATTCAACACTGATGACATCAACAACAGTAATAACTACAACAATAAAACAATAAAGGAATAAAAAAAATAAATATTTTTTTAAAATAGTCTCACCCTTGGTGTCTTTTAATCATTATTTCCCTTGTTAACCTTTCTAAAGGACCAGTTTGCTAATCCATTTCATTTCAGCAACCCCTACTTGCATGGTTTTCTGGGTCTTCTTTTTATCACGTTGACTACTTGTCTTCTGCTTGCTCCTTAGGCTGGAGAATGGAAAGAACACACTTAATATTTGGAACAAAAAATAAATATTTCTCATATTAGAATTGTAAAATCTGTCAAATTTAGGTATTGTGTAATAATCATGAGTCAATTACTGTGACATATTGAAACACTTTTCAATAGGGAGAAGGTAAGATTTTATATTTAAAGACATGATTTTGACATTTTCCTTAAAAATTGTTTTATCTTACAAAAGAGATTTAAATGAAGTATTTTGAAAAAAATTACTTTCAATTTTGAAGTCTAAGAAAGAAAAATGAAAAATTCCAGAACTGTATGAGAAAATTGAAACAAATTTTGAATTTTATGCAAAGGAACATCATGCTGTCATTTAAATCACTATAATCACTTTTCCCACAACTAATGTATGATATCTATAGCTTCAGAAGAAAAATAAATAAATAAATCAGAGAATAATGAACATACACCATGAGGCACACATAGCTACAGAGTCAGACATATAATCATTCATTTATTCTATTTGATATCATAAGATATTTGAAACTGTAATTCATAAATATATTGTGTTAACTCTATATAAACTTATTCACAAAATATACAGTACAATATTCAGGATAGATGAGACAATATTAGAATTATATGTAAGTAAATTTAATTTTAAACTTATTCTTTTAATACTTTATTTATTTATTTTGGGTTGAGACAGAGAAATTTAGATGGAAGATGGAGACATAGACACCTGAATCAATTTTCACTACTTGTGAAAAGGGGGCTATGGGGCTTGAACCTAGGTCCTTGGGAATGGTAAAATGTATGTGCTTAACCAAGTCTGCATCCATTAGGCCCTTAATTTCCAATTTCTACCTAAAATTTTACAATTTTATTTTTATTTTTACTGCTGGAATTATTTCTGGGACTGAATGCCTGGTTAATGACTTCATCACCTCCAGCAGCTATTTTTCCCCTTTTCATTCTTTTTCACTTTAATTTTATTAGTGACAATATTTATTTATAAAATTATAAGATAATAGAGGTATAATTCTGCATTTTTCCCACCACAAGAGCTTTTTTTAAAGAGCTATCTTTTATTATATTTATTTATTTATTGGATAGAAATAACCAGAAATGAAGAAGTAGGGGGAGGTACAGAGGGATAAAAACAGAGAGACACCTTCAGCACTGCTTCATAATTTGCAGGTGGGGGATGGGGGCCCAAACCCACTTACTTGTGCATTGTAACAAGTGTGCTTATTCAGGTGCAACACACCCAGCCCCCCCACCAGAGCTTTGTATCTTCTTTCATTCCACTGGAAGTTACAGTAGTTATCCCAAGGTGACAGATATGAGTTAACTATTATTTCTATAACTACCCATCCATTTTTAAAATATATTTGCCTTTTATTTCCCTATGGTTCTATCTTCCTTTCTAAGTCATACCCACACCTACTGCTATTTTCTTCTTCTCTTTTCTCCTCCTCCTTCTTCCTCTTCCTCTTCTTCCACATCTTCTTCTTTTTTGTCTTCTTCTCTGGATCGAGATAAAATGTAGTTCAGAGCCCTCTGGTCATCTTCCTCTGTTCTTTCTCATTTCTGGGCTCTCAATTCTATTCCACTGGTCAGTGTGTCTATTCATGTTCCAGTACCAAGCAGTTTTGATGAACTTTTTATCCTATGGAGGCCTATGATTACTGTTTTAATTTCTTTACTATAGATTTCCCTGATGATTTATCTACTTTCTCTTGTGTCAAGATTGATATTTGGTATGATTCTAAACATGTGTTCATTTCTTCTGAGTTGCCTATTTCCATATAGATATCTGTAATAATCTTACATGATCCTTTGTATATCTGCCTCATCTATTGTAATAGCTCCTCTTTTATTTTTTTATTTTTTATTTTTTTAAATTTTTAAATATTTATTTAATTTATTTATTCCCTTTTGTTGCCCTTGTTGTTTTATTGTTGTAGTTATTATTGTTGTTGTTGTTGGATAGGACAGAGAGAAATGGAGAGAGGAGGGGAAGACAGAGAGGAGGAGAGAAAGATAGACACCTGCAGACCTGCTTCACCTCCTGTGAAGCAACTCCCCTGCAGGTGGGGAGCCGGGATCCTTATGCCGGTCCTTGTGCTTTGCGCCATCTGCACTTAACCCACTGCGCTACAGCCGGACTCCCTCTTTTATTTTTGAGGTATTTTACCATAACTTTATATCCTTTTCTCTTAGTAAGTATAGCTAGTGGTTTATCTATTTTATTTATCTTTTTGTTGAAACAGCTCCTGCTGTCATTAATCTTCCTGATATCCTTCCTTTTTTCTATTTCATTGATTTCTGCTCTGATTTTAACTATATCCAGTCTTTTGCTGACTGTTTGAACTCTTTGTTGTTCCATTTCTAGTTGGTTAAGTTGAGTTGCTAGATACTTTACTATTAACATCTCTTCTTTATTAATGTGGGCTTGTATTGCTATGAACTTCCCTCTTAGGACTACTTTTACTGCATCTCATATAGCTGGCTTCTCCGTTTTCATTGATATCAAGGTAATTCTTAATTTCTTCTTTTTCTCACTCCAATGATACATACACTGTTCAGAAACATGTTGTTTAGTCTCTAGAAATTGGGGAAATTTCTTTTATTCTTGTGGTTTATTTATAGATTCATTTCATCATGGTCTGAGAAGATGCATTTTATAATTTTAATATTGACATATTTTAGGCTGTTTTTTTTTGTCCCAGCATATGGTCAATACTTATTAATGTTCTGTGTGTAATTGAGAAGAATATGTATTTATTTTTGGGGTGGAAAGTTTTGTATATATCTGTTAGTTTCATTTTTTCTACAGTTTCATAGGACCACCATGTCCTTATTGATCTTTTGTCGAGATATCTGTCTCTTGCTATGAGTGGTATGTTAAGATCTCCTTCTATTTTTCTGTTGATTTCAATGTCTTCCTTAAGTTCAGTAAGTTTTATATATTTGAGTGCACCTGAGTTTGGGAGCATATATATTTTTAATGGTTATGTCTTCTAGTTGGATTAATCTTTTGACCATTATGTATTGTCCCTCTCTGTCTCTGCTTACTTTCTTTACCTGAAGGCCTTACTTTATCTTAGTAAAGAATGGCTCTCCTTGCTTTTTAATTTTTTTTCTGAATTATTAACTTGGAACATCTTGCTCAAGCCTCTTACATTACTATTTTGTTAGTCTTTCCTTTGGGTGTGTTTTTTCTGAAGATATACAATAAAAGGATCCTGTTATTTAATTTATTTAGCTACTCTGTGTATTTTCTACTTTTTTTTTTTTTTTAGCCAGAACACTGATTATCTCTGGCTTATGGTGTTACAGGGGATTGAACAGGGAACTTCAGAGCTTCAGGCATGAGAGTTTCTTTGCATATCCATTATGCTATGTACCCCCACCCACTCTGTATATATTGGCCATTCACATTTAGGGTAATTATTGATAGATGTGATTTACTTATGTACATTATGATTTTTGTTTTGAGTTTGTTTTAAATTGTTGATTATTTCCCCATTAGTTTCTTTTTCTTTTTCATTTTGTTTTTCCTTCAGGGTTATCCCTTGGGCTTGGTACCAGCACTATGAATCCACTGCTCCTAGTGACTTCTTTTTAGATAGGACAGAAAGAAATTGAGAGAGAAGAGGAAAATACAGAGGGAGAAAGTAGACACATAGACACCTACAATCCTGCTTGGCATCTTGTGAAGTTTCTTCCCTGCAGGTGGGGAGCCAGGAATTCAAACCCAGATCTTGCACAGGTTAACTTGCTTAACTGGTTGTGTCACCACTTGCCACCCCTTCCCCATTTGTTTTTAAATGTCATTTTGTGTGGATGGATTCCTGTGGTGAGCTCCTCACTAATTTCTCTTGTACTTTCTGTAAATCTCTGTTCCTTGTTTTGTATTGTGGATACCATAAGAGTAATGACCAACATAGTGTACTTTAAAATGTATTTGCAGTTGGTCTTGATTAACTAACATTTGATAGAACTTCTTTGTTTATTAATTACCTCCCCATTTTCTGTTTTATTGTTTCCTTTTTCATTGTGTTCTTAGTTGTAACCTACTGCTGTCTGCTGTTCACCTTGTTTCCTCTCTTTTTGTCTTTTTCTTTTTATACTCAGTTTGTAGCTTCATTGATGAGTTTTCCTCTGCCCTATGCTTCCTCTTTTTTTAAGGCAATCATTTCAGAAATTCTTGTGAGGTGGGGTTGATGATGGCAAATTCTTATAGTTTTTGCATATTTGAGAAAACCTTTATTTCCCTCTCATATTTGAAGGGCAGTTTTACAGTATGCAAGATCATGGCCAAAATTCCCTCTGTTTTAGTACTTTGAATATATCATACCACTCTATCCTTGTCTCTAGGGTTTGTGAAAAGAAGTCTGATGAAAGCCAATTAACTCTACCTTTGCATGTTAATTATTTCCTTTCCCTATCAGGCAGTAATTTGTTTTTCCTTGTCATTGAATTTTGACATTTAAAATCATGTGTCTTGGTGTTGTTCATTTTATATTCATGTACCTTGGTGTATGCTCTGCTTATTGGGTTTATATGTTCTGAGGATAGCCTAAGTGAGGAAAAATCTTTGCAAAAGTTTTCCTGAATATGGTCTCTATTCCGTTCACTTTGTCTTCTTCCTTAGGATTCTCTATCACACTTACATTTGACCTTTTGATGGAGTTTGCAGTTTCACAGATAGTTCATTCCTTCTAATCCTTTCCTCTTTCTCATCTTCCAATTGATAGAGTAGACTAATTTTATCTTCTAGATTATATATTCTTTCTTCTGCATGAATGACTCTACTCCCTAAGCCTTTAACCTAAGCTCACTGCACTCAAATATTTCACTCCCTGATATTCTGTTTGAAGTATTTATTTATTTTTATTTATAAAAAGGAAACACTGACAAAAACCATAGGATAAGAGGGGCACAACTCCACACAAGTCCCACCACCAGAACTCTGTATCCCAGCCCCTCCCCTGATATTTTTCCTATTCTTTATCCCTCTGGGAGTGTGGACCCAGGGTCATTATGGGGTGCAGAAGGTGGAAGGTCTGGCTTTTGTAATTGTTTCCCTACTGAAAACTGGTTTGTTGACAGGTTGATCCATTCTCCCAGCCTGTCTCTCTCTGCTCTGGGGAAGCAGGGCTCCAGGATACATTGGTGGGGTAGTCTGCCCTGGGATGCTTCCATGCTTCCTAACTGCTAAGAGAAATATGATTGAAATTGTTCTTTTATGTTTTCTAGTTTCTTAGGGAAGTCTGCTTGGTAGTCTTCTTTTGTGGTAACTAACGCCTTAGTGAAATGATCTGTCAATTATTGAATATGCTTCTCCATATTATGCTTACATTCTTGGAATGTCCTCATAATGAGCTTTCTTTAGTCTTTCTTTGATAGTTTCTATGTCTGTATTTCCTGTGAGTCCTGTTTTATTTTTATTTGTGAGATTTGGCAAATGTGGTAGTTTGTTTTTTACAGTATTTGTTTATACATTTATTGTGCTGGTTATTTCTGGGCAGTTGGTGGTATTATTATTGTGGTTTCTAGGCTTTGCTTTATTTATATGTTGCATAGTGAAGGGCTGGGGGCTGGGGCTAGGTTTTCCTGTTGTTTCCTTAACATGGTTTATGCTCTGTGTGGTCTGTGTACATGGTTTCTCCACATGATTCTAATCTGAAACCAAGCTTCAGGGATTTGCTGCTGGGCCTCAGTTGTGTTTATAGAAGCAGGGCTAAGTTCACTGTTTAGTCACTGTCAACTGCTGCAAATTATTTTTATATTTTGGGGTCAGACCAGACTTCCTTTGGCCACAAATTCTCTCTCTCTGCCTCTCTCTCTCTCTCTCACTCTCTCTCTGGTGTTTCCTTATATGAAATTAAGTAAGCTAACACTCCTGAATTCATGGATTAAAAGGCCATAAATTCCCTTCTCTCACCACCAGTGCTGTGTGTTGCCTTTCTACTTGCTGGACATAGGGGGGAGGAATGACACTGTGCTCTGTTGGAACTCTATACTCTTTGTTTGGTTTTAGCCCCATACCCCTTCTCACTAAAAGACATGTGTGAGCATCCACCCGAGGCTGTAGTATTTCTGCAGTTGTCTTAGTTGTACTTGGTAAGTTTTGTTAAGATTGGTAGCATATATTGAAGGATATAGGTTATGTTCCTTTTACTGCATAGTCATCTCTAAGAGGTTCACACCAGTAGTTTCCATAGAGATAAAATAATAAATAAGTTGAAGATGTAATTCCTTATTAATAAAAAATTCTAAACAGAACTATTAAAAACTTTGCTCTAGAATCAAGTTTTGGTGAATGAATTATTGAATAAACGATAATTTATGTTGTCTCTGTTTTGAATTTTATATATATGTATACATATATATGCATACAAGAATATGATGAGGAAAATACTAGTAGTGATCAATTTCTTCTTTGTGTCTGTAGTAGTTAAGTAAGGGAGAAAGTGATGATCAAAACAATTAGATCAATTACGACAAACTCTCAAGACATTTTATTAGGGCACTAGAGGTTTTATTGATTACCATCCTATTAATTAAAATGAATCCAGCATGAGAATGTTTGCTCACTAGTATTCCTTAACTTTTAATTTTAGAAAAGATAATAACTGCTTCACAAATCATTATATATAACAAATGTTAATTGTATTTAAAATGCAATTAATTTGGCAAGGGAAATAGTGCAATGATAGCACACCAGACTTTCATAGGTCCTTAATTCAGTCCCATTACTCCTATAAACCAGAGCTGAGCAGTGTTCTATTCTCTTTCTTATATTAAAAGAAACTAAAACATTCTTAAAATAAGTCAAGTAAAATATAATGTAATTAGTCCATTTTGTTTATTCCTTTGAACCACATTCATGCTGTTTTATATTTATGTATTCCCATATGATTTAGTTTTATTATAATATATGATTTAAATGATTTCTTCATTCAATTTTTAAGTGAATAGAAATAGTAATTGAGCCTATGTAAACTTTCTTAATATCACATTAAAAAGTTTTTAACATAGTCATATGTAAAGTAAATGCAAAATACAAAGATCCATTCACTATTCCTTTTCTTTATAAGGTATAATGTAGAATATACTAGTTTGATAGCTCTGTAAAAAATCTAAGTTTACTTAGAATTGATAATTTTAGAAAATAAATAGAAATGTTAGATTAGTATGAATAAAGTTGGCCTTTTCTTTACAAATGATTACTTACAGATCCTAATATTTCTCTTCTCAAAATTTCAGTTTACATAATATTTTATTTATTTTGATTACACTGCCTGCTACTGATAAGAACAGCTATAAATTTACCATTGATTTCTTGCTGCTAGTTCTCAGAGAGACAGACTATTTAGACAACATAAAGTATGCTTTATAATCAGATTCATTCACTCATTTACTCAAAACACACTAAGTAATGAATATCTTTGAGATTGCTTATCTTCTATTCTGCTGAGAGTGAAAGATACATTGAATAAACATAGGTGGCAGGTGATCGCACACCCATTTAAGCACACAAATTATCAAGCCTCAGCTCCCCACCTGCCAAGGGGATACTCCGCCAGCAGCAAAGCAGGTATGAACTTGTTTATTTCGTTTTCTATCTTTCTCTATTTTCCTCTGCTTTTTCAATTTCTCTCTGTCCTATCTATTAAAAATAGAAAGAAAGGGCCAAGTGGTGGTGCAACTGATTGAATGCACATGTTACAATGCACTAAAACATGGGTTCAAGCCCCCAGTCCCCACCCTGAAAGGGTGAAAGCTTTGAGAATGGTGAAGCAGTGCTGCAAGACTGTCTCTCTATCTCTTTCCCTTTCTCTCTCTCTCTCTCCTTCCCCTTCTATCACCCCTTTATCATTTTCTGGCTATTTCTAGCCAATAAATAAATAAAGATGATAACAAAATTTAAAAATATATAAAAAAGTGACCACGGGGAGCAGTGGATTCATAGTGCCAACACTGAACCCTGACAATAACACTGGTAGAACAATAGAAGAATATATGTGTATATTTAACAGATAGTATGTCATGAAAAAGCATAATTCATCATAAAGAGATATGGTCGAGAGAATTATTTCGGAGTGCATTATAAGGCAGATAGATTCTTGAAGGACATCAAAAAATAAATCATGTCAGGTATAGAAGGCTAAAAATTGTAAACATAAACAAATTTGGCTTCTTATGAAAATTTTTAGGAAATTTAGAGTTATTGGGAAAGAACCATAGAGAGATGAGTTTAGAGAGACAGGGATTTTACTGATGAAAAGTCATTAAAGACTTTAAGTATTGGAGCACAGTGGACAGCAAAAAAGGAACTCCATGGATGAAAGGTACCACTTTAATCTTTCTTTTGCTCTAAAAATATATATAAGACTTAACTTACCAATGCAGTTTAGTAATACCATGCATATGACAAGTTTGGTTTCAAACCTTGAAATCAGTAAAAATAAAAAGGCTTTAAGGTAGTTGATTGTTATGATGTAATTAGCATATGGCTTATGAACTGAACATAATTCACATATGAACTTATGTCAGGGTGTCATCAGGACAGAAACTTAAGCATGATCCAGGTGGAAGAGACTCTCTCTGATGCTGCACACCACCTGCTCTTGGGGTTTCTGGCCTGCTCTTTTGGTTCTTGATTTTCCTAGATGATGGCCCCCGCCATGGTCAATTCTCCCAGGGTTCACACATGTGAATTTAAACCTTGGTAATTAACCTTTCTTATGAATCTGTTCTATTCTCATGATAAAAAAAATGTGTAATATATTTCAAAAGTAAGCAAAGAATGAGACCGGAGGTCACATGGAGGGCAGGGAGTTATGTTTATTTTACATTAATGGGTTATAAGCTAATTCCTACCAGATCTGCACCCCTGTGTACAGAAACAATCAGCTTTTATCAGTTTCAAACTGCATGCATCACAAGCTGATTGGTTAGAAACAAAGTCCATCAAGGTGCTAACAATAAAGGTGAGAGGGGGAGAAGCCAAGATGGCTACTCAGAAGCAGCTGATGGCTTCAGATCTGACAACAGCTGCTGGAAAGCTTTGCATCCTGGCCTTCAGCAGGACGGTGAACAAGATGTTCTAAGGAGGTGACTACAGCTCAATTTGGGTTAGAAAATAGAGCAAAAAGAAAGAATTTTTTTTTTATTATTTCTCTCCTCCCACCTTCCCCCCATAGCCAGACCCAGGGGTAGGGAGCCATGGCTAGCAGGCTCCCTGTAGACCTTTTTTGTTTACCAAGACTCCTGGCTCACCAGAGGGGCCATTCCAATCCTGTTCCTTTCTGATATGACTTTTTACTCTGTTCTCTTTTATTATTACTATTATATATACATGTATTCCTTTCTTTGCTCCCCTTCCCTCAGGCTGACCAAAATTAATTCTTAGTATAATTTCCATTGTTAGGCAACTAGGTGTCTTATCCATTGTGAGAGGAACTTGTCTCATTCATCACATCTCCTCTATCTACTCTCCCCCTTTTCCCTCCTCCTAGCTAATTTAAAAAAAAAAAAAAAAAACCCACACACAACTCTCCTTTCACTGCACTTTTTTTTTTTTTTTTTTACTGTTTTTTTATTTTCTCTCTTTTTTCCCCCCTGTCTTCCTTTCTTCCTTCCTCCTTCCTCTGCTTCCAGAATTCACTGATACTCAGTGAACTATTTCAGGGAAGATATCTGAATCAGAGTGGACTAGACAGGGCTGTCCACTATCACCATTACTCTTCAGCATAGTTTTGGACGTTCTTGCCATAGCAATCAGGCAAGAGGAAGAAATCAAAGGAATACAGATTGGAAGGGAAGAAGTCAAGTTCTCACTATTTGCAGATGATATGATAGTATACATAGAAAAACCTAAAGAATCCAGCAGAAAACTACTGGAAGTTATTAGGCAATCTAGCAAGATGTCAGGCTAAAAAAATCAATGTACAAAAATCAGTAGCATTTCTTTATGCAAACACTAAATCTGAAGAAGAAGACATCCAGAAATCACTCCCATTCACTGTTGCAGCAAAATCAATAAAATACCTAGGAATAAAGCTGACCAAAGAAGTGAAAGACTTGTATAATGAAAACTATGAGTCACTATTCAAGGAAATAGAAACTGATACCAAGAAATGGAAAGACATCCCATGCTCATGGATTGGAAGAATAAATATCATCAAAATGAATATTCTCCCCAGAGCCATATACAAATTTAATGCAATACCCATCAAAATTCCACCAAGCTTCTTAAAGAGAATAGAAAAAAAACTACAATCATTTTTATGGATCCAGAAAACACCTAGAATTTCCAAAACCATCTTGAGGAAAAGCAATATAAATGAAGGCATCACTTTGCCAGATCTCAAACTATATTATAAGGCCATCATCATCAATACAGTCTGGTGCTGGAACAAAAATAGGCACACAGACCAGTGGAATAGAATTGAAAGCCCATATCTAAACCCCCACACCTATGGACATCTAATCTTTGATAAGGGGCCCAAAGTATTAAATGGAAGAAAGAGGCTATCTTCAATAAATGGTGCTGGGAAAACTGGGTTGTAATATGAAGAAGAAGAAAATTGCACAACCTTATCTCACCAGAAACAAAAATCAACTCCAAATGGATCAAAGACCTAGATGTTAGACCAGAAACTATCAAATACCTAGAGGAAAACATTGCTAAAACACTTTCCCACCTAAACCTCAAGGGCATCTTTGATGAAACAAACCCAATTGCAAGGAAGACTAAAGCAGAAACAAACCGATGAGACTACATAAAATTGAAGAGCTTCTGCACAGCCAAAGAAACTATCACACAAACAAGGAGACCCCTCACAGAATGGGAGATCTTCCCATGCTATACATCAGACAAGAGACTAATCACCAAAATATATAAAGATCTCAGCAACCTTAGCACCAAAAAAGCAAATGACCCCATCCAAAAATGGGCAGAGGATATGAACAAGACATTCACTTCAGAGGAGATCCAAATGGTTAACAAACATATGCAAAACTGCTCCAGGTCTCTGATTGTCATAGAAATGCATATAAAGACAACAATGAGATACCACCTCACTCTTGTGAGAATGGCATACATCAAAAAGGACAGCAGCAACAAATGCTGGAGAAGCTGTGGGACAGAGGAACCCTTTTGCACTGCTTTTGGAAATGTAAATTGTTCCAGTCTCTGTGGAGAGCAGTCTGGAGAACTCTCACAAGACTAGACATAGACCTTCCATATGACCCAGTAATTCCTCACCTGGGGATATACCCCAAGGATTCCATAATGCTCAATCAAAAAAATATGTGTACACATATGTTCATAGTAGCACAATTCATAATAGCTGAAACCTGGAAGCAACCAAGTGCCCAACAACAGATGAGTGGCTGAGAAAGCTGTGGTATATATACACAATGGAATACTATGCACCTATTAAGAACAATGAACCCAGTTTATCTAACCCTACTTGGATGAAGCTAGAAGGAATTATGTTAAGTGAGCTTGAGCTAAGTTAAAAAGGTAAAGATGAGTATGGGATGATCCCACTCATCAACAGAAGTTGAGAAAGAAGAACAGAAAGAGAAAATAAAAGCAGGATCTGATTAAATCAAGAGTAGGGCACCAAAGTAAAAACCCTGTGGGGAGGGTGGACATTCACCTTCCCAGGGTGGTGGTGGGGGTGCGGTGCAGGGGTGGGTGGGTAGGATGGGACACAGTCTTTTGGTGGTGGGAATGGTATTTATGTACACTTCTATTAAAGTGTAATCATATAAACCACTATTAAATTAATATGAGAGGGGATAATTGATCATATGTCTAGAACTTTTCGAAACACAGACTGAGTCTTTTTTTTTTAAGTCTTTTATTTATTTTATTTTTGAGAGAGATGCAGAGAGAGAAAGACACAGAGAGAAACACCAGAGCACTGCTCAGCTCTTGCTTATGGTGGTACGGGGGATTGAACCTGGGACTTTGGAGCCTCAGGCATGAGAGTCTCTTTGCATAACCATTATGCTATCTACCCTCGCCCAGACTGAGTCTTTTTAATGCATAGGCTGAGTCTTTGATAGGTTGACTCTCTCAAAAGCAGAGACCAGGGAGAACAGAAGCAACTGGTGGCACAGCTATATAAAAGATGCAGCTATATAAAAGATACAGCAAACCCTAACAAAGGGACTTTCCAAAGTTAACCCAATTACCAAATAATGTGAAGATAACAATAACTATCCATTGTCTTCTTGAACCCTAAGACAGCAGGAACCTCACATTTCCATTATAGAGCCTATATTTCCCCCAGTCCTGGAACATTAGGGTGGGGCCCACCTTGCTGCATGCTTCTCTCAATTCATATCAAATAATATTACATCTGCTGATCACAACGTAATCAACACAACGAGTGCCACCCCAACATGCTTCACTTCAGACTATGACCAGAGACTTCAGGGCAGTGGTAGAGAATTGAGCCATTTATTCCTATTATTCTTACTCAGTACCCTTTCTGAGTAAATGCAATGCACTTAAACCAATAAAATATAGATAAATAAACTAATAAATCACATATGTCATTTTCAGTAAAGGAAACTTGAAAGATAAATGAAACTGGGAGTTTCACAGTAAATATTTAATTGCTTTAGAAATTTAAAATACTGTTTGTTTTTCTAAAGTCCATGCAATTTTTCTTCACAGGATTATATTTACACTTCATATGTACATTTGTTGGTCATCATTGGGGCTTCATTGCTCCATACCCCTTTCTCAGATAGAAAGAAAGCTTCCCACAGTGTGGTGGGGACCAGATTCAAAGATGCATGGCAAACAAAGCAGCTACCTTGCCAGGTGAGTTTTCTTGCTGACCTTACTAATTGTTATTTTAATTTTTTAGAGAACATGATATTTACAAGACTTTTGTCTCAGATTTATAATTCCACATCTCCCCATTTGTTAACCCACTTCAACCACTACTGATGTGTCCTTTCCATGCAGTGCAGAACACTGGGTTCCATACTAACTTAGTGACCCCAGATTTGCAGATCTAGGCAGTGTTTAAATGTTTCCTCCTCTCTGCTCCCTTGTTCCTTAAACCCTACATATGAGTGAAATGTCCTAGCATATGCATTACTACACCTGACCTATTTTGCATAGCATGACTCCCTCTCCTCAATTCCATCCATGTTTTAGCAATAATCCTTAACACAGCTGAAAAAAAAAAAAAAGAGAGAGAGAACCCCGCAGCTAATGTTATACTCATTGATGAAAAGCTGAAAGCTTTTGCCCTGAAATCAAAACTAGGTGTCCAACAACAGATGATCAGTTGAGAAAGTTGTGGTATATATACACAACAGAATCAGCTATTAAAATGATGAATTCACCTTCTTCACCTCATCTTGTGAATGGAATCATATTAAGTGATATAAGCCAGAAAGAAAAGGATGGATATGGTTGATCTCACTCATGGGCAGAATTTAAGAAGTAAGAATAGAAAGGGGGAACACAACGTAGAACTTGGACTAGGCTTGATGTATTGCACCAAAGTAAAGAAAGGTCTCTGGAGGGTCCGGCTGTAGTGCAGCAGGTTAAGTGCAGGTGGTGCAAAGTGAAGTAAGGATCCTGGTTCCAGCCCCTGAGCCTCTGGATCCCCACCTGCAGGGGAGTTGCTTCACAGGTGGTGAAGCAGGTCAGCAGGTGTTTATCTTTCTCTCCCCCTCTTCGTCTTCCCCTCCTTTCTCCATTTCTCTCTGTCCTATCCAGCAAAGAATGACATCATCAACAATAATAATAACCACAACAAGGCTACAACAACAAGGGCAACAAAAGGGGGAAAAATGGCCTCCAGGAGCAGTGGATTCATGGTGCAGGCATTGAGCTCCAGTAATAACCCTGGAGGCAGAAAAAAAAAAGGACTCTCGAGGCAGGGTGTGGGGTACCTTCAAATTCTGGTATATAATGGTGGAGGAGGATCTAGCCTAGGCATGAGAAACAGTTTTGGAGAAAGTTGAGAAATTTTGCACATGTAATAACAACTGTATCTACTGTAAACTATTAATCCCCTGCCTGACCCACAGTCACCCCCCTGCAAGAAAAAAAAAAAAAAAGCAAGACAAAGTTGCTCATTCTCTAACTAATCTGAAATTTCTATGTCAAATTAATTTAGATATATAAACTCTTGGCTAGAATTAGCTATTCTCTCTAGGTTTATTTTCTCAGGTTTTTATGAGATATTGAGTTTTCTAAGGCTTGAATAACATATTGTAAGTAAAGTTCTAAGTAGACTATCTGGCACATAATAAGGGTTCAATAAATGGAAGCAATTATTACTTTTATTGAGACTACAAAACATTCTTGGTGATGGTTTTGAAAATCATTAGCTGCTAAAGAGCAATATGCACAGTTAATAAAGTGACTCAGGTTCCAGTGAAACAAATGCATATAAAATACTTCATTTAGGATCTGGTACATTTATCAGCCATTTTCCTCCATCTTTTCTTTCACTTATGATTAAGAATGAACACAGAATGAGACATTATTATATATATATTAAAAATGAAATTAAGCATATTATTTTATTTCAATAATTTTCCAGTTGCTATCATAACTGATGCTGTGAAATAATAGAAAATTATTTTTATTTTGGAGAAAAAATCATTACTTGGCTCCGGTAAAGGATTATTAAATGATCTCCATGTGTTATTTTGATGATACAAAATGAGATGAAAATTTTTCTTAATATCTTAAAATCCAAAGCTGGCTAAAATGAAGCATATTTTTTCTATGTTGTTTATTTCATTCATGTAGAGCAAGGAATGGAGGGAGGGAGGGGGAGAGAGAGAGAAAGAGAGAGAGAGAGAAGAAGAGAGAGAGAGAGGACAATACCAGAGAGGTGTGCTCCTCTATGTTCTGCACTCTTACCTGACGATCTTTCAGGTATTCAAATATTTATTCTTTAGTATGTTTAAATGTCACTAATATTGCTATTTATTTATTTGTTTATTTATTCCCTTTTGTTACTCTTATTGTTTTATTGTTGTAGTTATTATTGTTGTCATCCTTGTTGGATAGGATAGAGAGAAATGTAAAGAGGAAAGGAAGACTGAGAGGGGGAGAGAAAGACCCCTGCAGGCTTGCTTCACTGCCTGTGAAGCAACTCCTCTGCAAGTGGGTACCAAGGCTCCAACCAGGATCCTTATGCTGGTCCTTGTGATTTGCACCACCTGCTCTTAACCTACTGCACTACCGCCTGACTCCCAGTATTGCTGTTTATATCTTACTTAAAATAGCTCTACTGACCTGAACCTAGAAATTCTGTTCTGGAAGTTTGGAACTTAATCCTTCATTTTCTACTCACTCTTGACCTGAACAGCAGTCTGAGAGGATGCTTTATTTACTTTTATTTTATTTTATTTGTTATAAGTGCCCTATCTCATGGGTCCTGGTCTATATCTGGGTTCTGTAACTTTGTTAGGAGGCATGCCACCTGAAATGGAACTAAGGAGTCCTTTATGAGCTTGGGAAGGTCTCCCCAGAGTTAAAAAGTTGATAGATAATTATTATTATAGCCAAGTTATTTGGGAACTTTGCTTAGTTTGAAAATTTCATGGTTAGGATTTGCTATATAATACAAGACCTAACCATGATTTATCTCATTTAATGCTATTTACAAATAACTAACTATAAATTATATACTGACTTCCTTCTGATTTCCCTGGTACAAAATTATAGCTGATAGGGACTGGGTGGTGGTGCTCCTGGTTGAGCACACATATTACAGTGCTCTAAGACCTGGGTTCAAGCCACCGATCTCTACCTGCAGAGGGAAAGCTATGCAACTGGTGAAGCAGAGCTGCAGGTGTCTCTTTCTCTCTCCCTCTCTATCTCCTCTACCCTCTCGATTTCTGGCTGTCTCCATTCAATAAATAAAGATAATAAAAAAATTTTTAAAAATATTATAGCTGATTAAATATTTCAAAAAATATTATTAGAAATTCATTAGCAATTAAAGCCTAGTGATAAAAGCCAATCAGTTTACTAATTTGAAATCTTAAGTGTTTAGATTGAAGGGGTATATACTCAGAACTAAACTCTATACATCAAAAAGCTCAAGACATTCAATACATTTTTTCCCTCTCATACTGATTAAATAGTGATTTATAAGACTATAAGTTAATGAGTATATATTAACACCATATCTGCCACCCAAGGTATATGTATCTACCCGACCCCCTACAGTGAAGCTGAAAATCTCCCTTGCCCCCTGAGTTTTTTTTTTTTCCTTCACGTTTCTCCCTGTGATTGTCACAATATCTCTTTTTCTTGAGAAATTTTGTCCGCTGTCTGATAAGAGAGTGGAGAACCTCCTTTTGAATTTTTGAAGTCCTTCTGCAACCCCTTCCCAATTTTGTCTACTATATATCCTCAGTATATCTTCAGAAGAAGATAGAACAGCTATATATTTATTATTACCATAATAATTCTTTTATTTTTTTCACCAACTTTGAGTGACTGCTCAGACTTTTTACCCTAGTTGAATGTCTCTGCTTAAGTCAAATTATTGCAGGTAATCATTTTTCTGAATCAAACAAATATAGAACAAATAGCCTCTAATTATGGCTAACAAAGGAAGGACATTTCCCTTGATAGAACTCACTTCTAGTCATAGTAATTTCAGCTGTAGGGTCTCATTAAAATAGTGCTGTGGTATCTTTCCCCCTCATCCTTTTATTATTTTATTTTATTTTATCCTCTACTCCATGGCTACAGCACCTCTTGTAAGTATCCCTTTTGCTCTCTATTTCTCTCCTTTTTATTTAGTCTTATTTCATTTTTTATTTTTATTAGTGATTTAATAATGATCAACAAGATTGTAAGATAGTGGTGGTACAATTCCACACAGTTCCCAGCACAAGCACTCTATGTTCCATCCCCTCCCCCTATTCTTTATCCCTGTGGGTGTATGAACCAAGATTCTCTATGGGGTGCAAAAAGTGGAAGGTCTGGTTTCTGTAATTGTTTCTTTACTGGACATGGATATTGGCAGGTTTATCCATACCCCCAGCCTCTTTTTATATTTCCTTAGTGGGTTAGGGCTTTGCAGAGGGAAGATTCTGAGATACATTTGTGAGATTTTCTGCACAGAGAGGTCAAGATAGTGTCATGGTAGTGTCTGCAACTTGGTGACTGAAAGGTGGTAACATAGAAAACAAATTGTTCAATAAGCAGCAACCAAAATGTAGGAAGAGAGCAAATGAAAGTGGAAAGAGCCTAGGAAGTCTATTTTAGATATGTTCCATATGTTCCTTGACTTTAGTAATTTTTGCCTGAGCCTGATAGCTAGCATGCCGGTGGACTGAAAGTATTGTCTGGGAGATGGTGTTAAGATAGGACTAGAGGGGTCAGGTGGTGGCCCACCTGGTTGAGTGTACATGTTACAGTACTCAAGGACCCAAGTTCAAGTACCTGGCCCCTACCTGCAAAGGGAAAGCTTCACAAGGGGTGAAGCAGTGCTGCAGGTGTCTGTCTTTCTCCCTATCGCCCCCTTTCCTCTCAATTTTCTGGCTCTGTCTATCCAATAAATAAATAAAGATTTTTTTTAATTAAAAAAAGATAGGATGAGAAAGAGTGCAGCCTAGAATGTTCCTATCTGTGACCATGGACTGTGAGCTTAGACAGTCAGGGACTCAGAGGTTATACAGGCTCCTGTGCTAAATATGAATAGACATGGGCCCAAGGTCAGATCATGGGGTTAACAATTAATGGTATTTCTATACCTGATTGCTCCAAGAGGAGAATTACAGGAAACAACAATACAATGGCATAAATTTTATGGTTTCTTTGCATTTCTCTTGATTACAAAAGGAAAATGCAGCTTATTTATACCTAACATAATATAGTTTAAATCAGAAATCATCAATTTACCACATTAAAATTTTGTAAGTTTATAATTATATTCTTTATAAAAATTGTCAAAAACTATTATCTTGATTTGTCATTGACATTTTAAGACTTATCTGTTCTTTTTAAAATGAGTTGATAGGAACTGGTTGATGGCTCACACTTTATTTTGCCTGAGTACCTGTCATGGAGTTCAAGCCTCATGTACTCCATGAGCAGAAGTGTCTCTCTTTCTCTATGTCTCTCTGTTCATCTCTAGACTTCTTAACTTCCATCAAAAAGAAAAAATATATATATATTATTCACAGTTACATGAAACTTGTTACCTATATCCATGTCTGTATTCAACATATTTTGTAATGAAGAACCTAAAGTATGTACTCAGAAATGATTTTGATATAAATTTGTATTGAGTAATTTTAGGGATATTTTGATAAGTACTAGATGGAAAGGAGAATAAAAGGTAAACTTTGCTAGTTGCTTAAAATCAGAAAAATAATACTATTTATTACAAAATGAGTACCTTAAATTTGTACTTCAACAAAGATAGCATGATCTCCAGTTATTTACTGTTATTATTATTTTATTTATAAAAGTTTGTGTAAAAGGTCACAAATATCTCCCATTCTTTTAAAATAATTTTATTTGCTATTAATAGTTTGTTATAAGATTATAGAAATACAATGTATAGTTCTACACCATACCGACAACCCAAGTTCCATATCTCCACCCTCCATCTACCCAAAGATAACTACCATAGTTCTCACAAGGGTTACAATTTGCTTGATAATGGTTTTTTAAATTTTTTTGGCAAGTTCATATAAATCATATCTCTAGATACCACATTTGAGTGAAATCCTCTCATAGTAGTCTTTCATCTCTTTACTTACTTTGCTAAGCATAATCACCTCCAGTTCCATCCATTTTGTTCCAAAAAACACCATATAATATTTTTTGATTGCAGATGAATATTCCATGGGATATATATCCCATAACTTCTTTAGCCAGTCATCTGCTGATGGCCTCAAGCTTGCTTCTATTTGCATTTCTCTAATGATAAGTGAAGTGGAACATTTCTTCATGTGCTTGTGGGCCATGAGTATCTCTTCATTAGACAACTGTCTTTAGTTCTTTGCCCCATTTTTTACTGGGTTATGTTTGCTTCTTTTGTAGATTTATACCAATTCTGTATAGATATTCAATATCAGTCACTTGTCTAATGTATGATGTGCAAATATATTTATTCATTTACTGGGTTGCCTGATTACCTTTGTGTAGTTTGCTTTCTATCTGTAGAATCTTTTTAGTATCATGTAATCTCATTTATTTACACTTGTCTTTATTTTGCATACCCAAGCTAGGTTTGGAGAGGTAAATCTGCAAATACACTTTTGACGTAAAGGTCCTGAAAAGTTTCACAAACATTTCTGTCTATAAATTTTAGAGTTTCTGGTCTAATATCTAGATCTTTAATCTATTTTGCTTTTATCATGGTATATGGTTTTAGGTGGTGGTCCAGTTTCATTTTTCTCCATGTGGCTGTCCAATTTTTCCGGCACCAACTGTTGAAGATATCTTTACTCCACTGATCAGTTTGGGCCCCTTACTCCTATATTAGGTTGTTGTATATGTATGGGATTATCTCTGGGCTTTCAATTTTGCTGCATTAATACAAGTGTCAATTTTTATTCCAGTACAATGCTGTTATGATAACTATTGCTTTGTAGTATAAACTGAAGTTGATGAGCATGATACCTTCATAGTTTTCCTGTTTTTCACAGAAGTTCTTTGACAATTCATGGCCTTTTGATTTTCTACAGAAATTTTTAGATAAGTATTTTGACTTGCTTGAAAAATTTCAGAGATTTCAGTGATATTTTAGATTGCTTGTGGAAGGATGGTCATTTTAATCATTCTTCCAATTTAAGTGTTCTTCTAACCCAGGAACAAGGAATATTCTTACACTACTGTGTGTCCTTCTCTATTTATTTTAGAAATGTCCTATAATTTTCATTATAAAGACCTTCACCATCTTTGCGAGATTTAACCCAAGATATTTTATCTTTTTTGGGGTTTGATTGTAAATGGAATTTTGTCCTTTATTTCCTTTTTCCTCTGATTCATCATTTATATGCATGTGTATTAATTTTGTATCCTGTTACTCTACTGAATTTATTAAATTTTTTTTAGTTTTTTTTTCTTTTTCTTAAAGATTTTATTTATTTATTTCTTTATTTATTTCTTTCTTTATTTATTTATGAGAAAGATAGGAGGAGAGAGAAATAACCAGGCACCACTCTGGTAAATGTGCTGTCAGAGGTTGAACTCAGGACCTCATGCTTGAGAGTCCATTGCTTTATCCACTGTGACACCTCCTGGACCACTTTTTTTCTTTTTCTGGTGTTCTCTAGGTATAATATCATATCATCAGCAAATAGTGATAATTTGATTTTTGTTTCTTTTCAAAAACATGTGACTTTGACATCTCTTTCTTGTCTGATTATAATGTCCAGGACCTCAAGTAATATGCTGAATAACAGTGGAGATAGTGGAGATATTAGACATTCTTATCTAGTTTTCAATTTTAGAAGGAAAGCTTTCAGATTTCCCCATTGAGAATTATGTTAGCTGTGAGTTTGTCATAATTAATTTTTATTATGTTGAGGAGTTGTCATTTTATTCCCAGTTTCTGAGGGGCATTTATCACGTATGGGTATTGGATCTTGTTGAATACCTTTTTGCCATCAATTGACCATGTGATTTTTATCTTTCTTTTTGTTAATGTGATGAATTACATTGATTGATTTGTAGACACATCCTTTTTTCCCAGGGATAATTTCCACTTAGGTGAATTATTCTCTTAATATGTTATTGGATTTGATTAACCAAGATTCTGTTGAGGGTCTTTGCATTTGTGTTCATGAAGGATTTAGGTATATAATTTTCTTTCCTAGTAGAGTCTTTTCCTACTTTGGGTATCAAGGTGATGTTGCCTCATAGAATGTGTTTGCTAGTGTTTTTCTTTCTTCAATTTTCTGGAATAATTTGAGGACAATAGATGTTAGTTCTTTTTTGAAAGTCCTATATGATTTTTTAGTAAAGCCATTTGGGACTGAGCTTTTATGTTTGAGAAGACTTGGTGACTGATTCAATTTCTAAACTAGTGAATGACTTGGTTAAGCTATCTATTTTCTCTTGAGTTAGGTTCTGCAGGTGCTATGATTTTAGGAATGCAACCATTTCATCTACCTTGTCCAATTTATTCCCATAGAGATATTCATAATGTTCATGTATGACTTTTTTGTATCTTCCTATCTTCAGTTGTAATTCCATCTCATGTTTGTGATTGTTTTTATCATAGATTGCTCTCTTTTTGTGATTTTAGCCAGTGACATCTATCTATTTTATTTGTCCTTTCAAAGAACCAACTCTTGGTTTCATTTTGCATTGACATTCTTCTGAATTCTATCTTATTAATTTATGCTCTGATTTTCACTACTCCTTCCTCCTGCTGACTTTTGGATCTCTCTGTTGCTCTTTTTATAGTTGACTCAGTTGTGATACAAGATAACTTATTTTAAATCTTTATTGTTTGTTAATATGGGCCTGGACTGCTATAAACTTCCCTTTTAGGTAAGCCTTTGCTGTCCTTTCCTTCTACCCCACCCCCTGTACTTCATAATTCTTTTGTACAATGATTGCTGACTTCTTGAGTCTTACTTTAAGTTTCTTGAAGTGAGTTCATATTGAGTTTTCTGAACTCTGTTTTTGTCATTTTTTTTTTTCTTTCTAGATTTGGGTATATCTGGTCATTTGGGTTTTCTGTCATTGTTGTCTGTGCATCCTCCAGTTTCTTATGGGGTAAGGGAAATTTGATCCTGAGTCACTAGGCTGGTCAGTGTCCCTGATGTCCCAGGTCTCCCGGCTGCTATTCAAGCCTCTGTGGGGCAACAATGCTGGAAACTCGAAAAATCACAGTTGTAACTTTATGAGCTTTTAGGTGATTTTTTTTTCTTTTTAACAGCTCTTCATTTTCTAAACATGAAACTGGAAGTTATGCAGCTTAGCTTCTAATCTCCCAATTAAGTGTGAGCCATCACTGTGCACATGATTTTAGCCTGGGAATGGCTCCCTTACCTCCTTTCAGTCCATGAGCCACTCAACTGCAGCATAGGTGACTTTTTTCTTTCTTTTTTACTTTTTTGTTTATTTATCTATTATTTTTATAACAGTTGATTTTTTTTAAACTTAGACCTAGAAGTGGTGTGGATCAGCTCTTCCTATCCCAGTTTCTTGCCAGCTGTCCCTGAGTACTTCCTTATACTTGCCAGAATCTCTCTTACCCTTTTTCTGTCCATGAGCCACACATGTCTGTACTCACCTGTGGCTGGGTGAGTTTTCAAAGAAATCCTGGTTGTATTTTGTCAAGTTTTCAGGAGACTTTAATTGTTGTTTTTCAAGTTGACAATGGAGAGTGAAACATAGCTATGCCTCCAGAATTTTCCTCCTCTCCTGTCGGCTTTCTGGCAGGGTGATCTCCAGGAGAAAGGTAACAGACCGGTTCTTTCTCGCTTGCGCAAGGGACGACACAAAGTAAAGACACCAGGGAGACTGCCGCGTGCTCAGATCTCAGATCTCGTTTATTAGCAGGTGGGCAAAGGTTTAAATAGAAAACAAAATGAAGAACATTATTCAAATATGTTAGAAACTACAGGTTTCTTAAAGGTCAGCTTGCCCCTATGGTAGGGGGTTAATATGACAAGAACTGATGCAGATACATAAAGGTCAAGATAATTAGTCTCCAGATGCAGGTATTTAATTACCCAAAGGCATTTGAGGGGAGGAGAGAGGTTGAACCAGTTAAGGCAAGATAGAGAGAAGATAAGCAAGGTTTGATGCAAATTGAGGACATCAAAGAGCACTGCTAGGAGTGTGTGATAAGGCGTGTTCTCCTCTGTGATCAGAAGGTGAGGTGAACTTTGATTAAATGAACCTTAAGGCAGGGGCCATGTGGCCTGCATTAATGAAGAGAGGCAGTGAGGTTTCGTGGGCCTGAGAGTCAAGAAGGAAAGAACTAAGTATGAGTTTCTCCCCTTTGCTCACCTCAGTTGAGAGAGACTAACAAGAGGGTACCATCTCAGACCTCCATCCAAGGATGGGGGGGAGTTCTCCCTAAGCTCTATCAAGCTTACACGTAGCCCCACACCTTCTCTTCTTTTCTTTAATTAATGAATGGTGTCTATGGATCAATGTCAGCAAGAACATTTACTTCCTCTAAAGGAATATGAGTGTAAGGGTGAACAGAGGCCCTCTGAACTGTGACATGCATGATGTCATGTATGCGTTTCTTGAGGAATTGAATGAGGCAAGGAGCAATCAGCAATAGAACTACAATAGCTAGCAAAGGGCCTAAGAGAGGCAGAAACCAAGCAGTTAAAGGAGAAGAAAGCCAAGAGTTAATATTGAAAGGGGAAAAGGAATTCTTAATATTACGGCTGAGTTTGTGTAAGGTATCAACATTCTGCTCTACAAATCCAGTTTCATTTACAAAAAAAAAAAAAAAAAAACATTTTTCTAGACAAAGATCACACTGTTTAGCATCAATCATGTCCAAACCATGGTGGTTCTGGAGTACCACCTTATCAAGGGTGTTTATCTGTCTCTGGAGAGGCTCCAAGCTGTCAGAGGTGAAGTCAATGGACTGTTGAAGTTGATTTTTCAATGAGTTCAGCAGCATAGAGGGATTGTCCCAAAGTCCCACCAGCAAGTCCAAGAGAAGCAGTCAGTCGATGTGACGTCCAGGGGAAAAAATACAGCACGTCTGGTCCACTGGTGGTTGTCAGCGCCAACTGATGAAATTCTTCTTCTTCATAGAGGGTCAGTTGTGGAACAAGTGAAACTAGGAGGCAAGGACCAGGTAGAGAAGAATTGACATGAAAATATAAGGTGGTGCATACACAAACAGAGGAGGTGCATACACATTAGAACTCAAGGTGAGGTTCCTTGAACATCGAGGAACATTGGGAGTAAAAGAAGAAGTCAATAAACATGTAAGAATGAAGTCAGAGCCAATGGCTTCTGTATAAAGAGGAACTGAAGTCAGAGGTGGTAGGTCAGCAGAGAGAGAAGACTTGGATAGGCTGGTGAGGTTAGCTGGAGTATATACTGGCATGGTGTCCTTTATGGTAAAGACTTGCCAACAGGGACTCTGTGGATTTTGCAAGAGCAATAATGTCATCCACCATAATAAAAGGAAAACAAATATGGACATCCAGTGTTGAAAAAGAGAAAAAGAAAAAAAAATGTCTCTATGACTGGAAGAGTGGGTGGCTTTGCCAATGAGATATAGATGGACAATTTGAATTTTTGTAAATATTAAGAAGGTTTAGTATAGTTACTTCATTAGCACTTTAGCCAACTGAATATTGGGGGTGCATTCCCCTTCTTTTTTTATTTAATTGAGTTTAAGGGTTATAGTATAGGGAATACTGTAATAAGAGTAATGTTCTAAAGGGGACAAAAATACATGGAATGGGTATGTCTATTGAAGCAAAACAGGAGAGCATATGGCTCATAAGGTTTTTGAGCTTTTACCTGTTTGAGCTGTAGCCCAGATGAATTTAGAAAAAGTACCAATTGAGAAAAAAAATGTTTTTGTTTAGCAAACATGGGCAGGTGAGTTACATCAACTGACAGACAGCATTGGCTTTTATGCCACGGGGATTAATCTTGAAAGTCTGAATAGTGGACACCTTAATTAAACAATGCAGGAGCCACTAAAGTGCTCTCACTATGGCAGGTCAAGCGTTAAAATTTAAGAGGCTTGTAAAAAATGAGAGAAAAAATTAAGCATATGAGTTACTTTAGGAGTCACCACACACCCATGAATAAAAAGAAAAAAAATTATTTTTAAATCTTACCATATGAGCAGTCGGTTCTTCATGTGGAGAGTGTAACTGTAATCATTTACTTAAGAGGAAGAAAACTTGTACCAGTTAGAAATTGACTATAATTGATGATTTAATGGATAGAATTGGCTTAAGTACCTTCATATGATTTTAGAAGGCTCTTTGTTATTAAAATATACCAGTATGTTATAGAAAGTCAATACCTAATGTGCTGACATGATAAAATTATTACTATTTTTTTTTTAATTTTAAAATAGCTTAAACAATTTTAAGTAAAATGTTAAACTTTGTTGTTAGGAACTTTGTTTATCACAAAGCTTATTACACCCTTAGGGCAGCTATGAGCTAGGGTGGGTACACAACTTAATTGATTTAGATATGTAACTTAAAAGGCTAAGATAAAACTCATAGCTGAAATGTTCAAAATAAATTTTTACTGTTACATTTCTTTTAGATGGCAATTTTACACTAAATAATTTTGTTGAATCAAATTTGCCGAATATTAATTTTTTTTTATCAGGCCAGGAATACCATATTTAACCTTTTTTCCTGGAAGGCCACTGCTCTACCCAGATTGGGTCATTAGAAAGCCAGTCCAAGCATAGTTTGTTACAAACAGTGGCAGTTAGTATTGGGGTGCTGGTAAGATTTAGAATTCTGAGAGAGACTGCAGAGGCATCTTATCACACCTAGAGATCTCAGAAAATCTCTAACCAATGAATTGATGCAGATATTAGCTATCAGAAGGATGAAACTATCCTATATTCTAGTCCGGTTATTCCACACAAGGGGAATTATGAAGTCTAGGTCCAAGAAGTGCCCAGCACCAGGGCACTTTTATTTGTCTCAAAATAGTTTCAGTCTACTCTGGTGCATTTTGTCAAAAGTCAGTAACCCTATCTCATAAAAGGTTGTCCACAAATTTTTAGGCTCTGGATCAGCACCTACTCTTTCCAGCTGGCTACTTTTACCCTGGGTCCTCTCGTGCACAGGGACTCCCCCCATGCTCAGCAGGGAGCAGAACAGGGGGTGGCGGAAGGGTTCTCTGGCTGGATAGAGGCACGGTATCTACAGAGCATTTTATTAAATCTTTGTCAAAGTCCAGTAAAGGTATGCCAACTCTATGAGTCAGGGATCTTTAAAATCACATTTAGTTTAAATCTTATTTGAAACTTAAAACAAACTTTAGTTACTTAGGGGTTAACACACATTAGTGAAAACAAGGTTAGCACACAGATTTACACTTAAATCAGACAGTCTTGGTGAAAAGAAAAAAATTTCCCTTTGAAACGCAGTTTGGATTTTTAGTTCACAGCAACTCTGCCCGAGGAGGGGCGGGCGTGGCAAGGGGAATGACTGACTGAAGTCTCCGCTTTCGGGGTGTCTCTCTCCTTCTCCTGGGGAAAGGTAACGGGCTGGTTCTTTCTCACTCACAACAGGGGTGACATGAAGTAAAAGACACCAGGGGACTCTTAGCATGAATCTAGAATCTGAGTCCTTAGAGTCCCAGAATCCTAGAGTCCATTTATTAGCAAAATTGACATGAGTTAAATAGAAAAGCAATGGAGGTAATTATTGTTGCAATATGACAGAAATTACAGGTTTCTTAACAGTCAGCATGCCCCTAAGGTAGGGGGTTGGTATGACAGGAATTGATGAGATACAAGACAGTTATTTTCCATAACACAAGCAACTTAATTATCCAAAGGTATTTGAGAGAAGCATAGGTGTTAAACCCGTAGGGTGAGACAGAGAGAAGATGGATATCAAAAGGCCATATAGTTTGGCATTTCTCTTGTCTGGGGTCTGAGGTGTGTGATGAAGTGTGTGATAAGGTGTGTTCTTCTGTGATTAGAAGGTGACTTTGAATGAGTGAATCTGTGGCCATGTGGCCTGCAGTTAATGGAGGGAAGTACTGGGGTATCTGTGGGCCTGAGAGTCAAGAAGGAAAGAACCAAGTCTGAGTTTCCCCCCTTATGCTCACCTCGGTTGAGAGAGACTTACCAAGAGGTTATCTTCTCAGACCTCCATCCAAAGATGGGGGTGGTTCTCCCTAAGCTCTATCAGGCTCACACATGTTCCCAACACTCCGCCAATCTCTGGAGCAGTAGCTCTATGACATGATTGGCTGTGCGGATGGAACAGGAGAGCTTAGTTTACTGCTGCACACAGAGAAAAATCTTTGGAAGTTCTTTTCTTGGCTAAGGTACATTTTAGATTTTAAAGAAACAAATCACTAAATTTCTATCAAAAGTGTGTGCTGGTTCTCTGATTAGTAGCTTTTAAGTTAGAGGGAATGGCTTGTTTGATTGATTTCTTTCTTTCTTTAAAGAATAGCTTTAAAAATCTTCCTCAGAACTGGTTTAACGTGTTCTGAGGGCTCTGGCTGCCACCTGAGCAGAGGAAAAAAGCTGGATCTTTTGGGTTTTGTCCTTTTAGGCAGGGAATAGCAGTTTCAAGACTATGCCAAGGTCCACTTTATGTGTCTGACTAGTCTCCCTTTACAGGGATCGGTGTCAGGGGACCAGAGGGGTCCCATCCTCCATTGAATCTGTGGAGGAGTGCTACATCATAGGGCAGCTTTCCTGGCACAAAAGTGGGAGAGGAGGAAAAATTAGGTCAGACTTGAGATTCAACAGGGGAAGAACACTCAGTTTCTCAGAGTCTGGCCAGTGTTCTGTTCCACTGAAGTTCTCCCTCTGTGTCCTCTCCATGAGCTTCCCTGGAGTGTGAAAAGGTAGGAAGAAGGAAAGATCACAGAGGGCTCAAATTGGGAGCCCTAGGGTTACCTTCCAGTGTGCTTCGATTTTCTTCTTGATTTCTTGGAGCCACAGTCCCGTTCTCCAGTTGGCTGGCGTTTTCAACCAGGTGAAGCATGGTGCCTCTTGGGCCTATTTTTTTCTCTTGGGGTCGGGTAATTCTGCCCCACGCTATGGGCACCACTGTCCCTTGATATACACCTGGCTTAGGAAAGATTCTATATCACTTCAGTATGACTGACTGGTCATTGTATTATATACAGGAAATAATTAAAAAATATATTTAAGCATGTACCTCTGAGTGCTCTTTGTAGTAATTTAATAATTATGTATTAACTGAAATAATGAATTAGGGGATCTGGTGGTAGCGCAGCTGGTTAAGTGCACATGGCTCCAAGTGCAAGAACCACATAAAGATCAGGGTCTGAGCCCCTGGTTTCCCACCTGCAGGAGGGTTGCTTCATAGGTGGTGAAGCAGGTCTGCAGATGTCTCTGTTACTCTCCCCTCTCTGTTTTCCCCTCCTCTCTAGATTTCTCTCTGTCCTATCCAACAACAACACCAATGACAACAATTACAATTACAATAACGACAATGAGAAGGGCAACAAAATGGGGAAAAAATGGCTTCCAGGAGCAGTGGATTCATGGTGCAGGCACTGAGCCCCAGCAATAACCCTGGAGGCAAAAAAAAAAAAAAAAAAGGAAAGGAAAGGAAAGGAAAGGAAAGGAAAGAAAAGAAATAATGTATTAATAAAGATGATTAGCACATGAATGGCTACTCAGTTTAACTCTTTTAAAACAAGAAATGTGCATCCTTTAGGGCATCACATGCAGTAATGCTCGATAGTCATGTTCTGTACCAAACAAATATAGAATAATCTCCAATCATTACTGAAAGGAGGAAGGATGCTTCCCTCTATATATATCATTCTAGTCATCAGTAATTTCAGCTGCTTGAAAGTTTTTGCTCATTAAAATGCTTTTGCAAGTCAATAGGATATATCTTAATTTTCTAAATATGGATATTGCCCCTTTATGATTCCAAACATTTCATGATGTCTTTCTCTTGCTTATGATTCATAAAAACCCATACCCAGATAGACCTCCAAAATCAAAGATAAGAATGGAACCTCTGGTGCTAGGGCGATGGTGCAGCAGGTTAAGCGCACTTGGCACTTAGGCAAGGATCTGCTGAAGGATTCCTGTTGGAGCCCCCTGGCTCCCCACCTGTAGGGGAGGTCGCTTTACAAGCAGTGAAACAGGTCTGCAGGTGTCAATCTTTCTGTCCCCCTCTCTGTCTTCCTCCCCTCCCTAGATTTCTCTCTGTCTTATCGAACAACAATGACAACAACAATAATAATAATAACAACACCAATGATAAACAGCAAGGGCAACAAAAGGGGAAAAAATGGCCTCTAGGAGCAGTGGATTCGTAGTGCAGGCACTGAGCCCCAGTGATAACCCTAAAGGAAGAAAAAAAAATCTCAATTTTTTAAACAGAAAGATCTGTCCGGGTCCTATTTATGTGGATGAACTGCTCTTGTCAACATCTGAATGAATGCAAAGTGATCTGACATAGGTAGAAGGGAGAAGACAGAATATGTCATTTATTTTTTGTCTCAATACTTCACATAAATTGGTGTGTTGTGACTTGTCATAATAAACCTCACAGATAATTACAAATCAATTTCATGTGCAGTAAAATAAATGAAAAGTAAAGGTTAGAAGGTAATTTTTCCACAGATGTGTGATACAAACAAAATATCTAGTTTTGCTCTTTTAGAAGTTATGGTTAAACTTTGCATGATCAATGGATGTGATTGTGAATAGCTATTTTACAAAATTATAATAAGTTTAGGAATTGGAAATTGATTTACTAAGGAAATGAAAATGATAAATGAGCAAATGAATTATAATAAATAGCACTATATTTTCTCAACAGGACATCTATATAAACACGTTCAGTCAAATATTAACCCAAAATAGAAAGTTACACAGAACAATAAATCAAATTTATAAATTAGAATGAGAAATTTTCTTTATTAACAGTAGCTTGATATAGTATTCAATAGTGTTGTTGCATAATTATATTTTTCAAATGTAATTTTATAATATTTTTATCATTAAATTTCAAAAATATTATATAACAATAAATTATATTTGATATAAACATATGTTAAATTTATAAATATTATTACATCATATTTTATAATATTTTTATTAAAATTAGTATTTCAATCACTATGTCTGCTAAAAATATCACTTGGATGCCATCAATGTTATTATACAGTGTAACAGAATAGGATTCCTAGCGATAATAAAATTCAACTAAATTATTGTAGGTAAAAATTGAATTATGTGTTTTTAGAGCATCTTGCATTTATCTAATATATGAGTCTTACTTGATCTCTTGATATGGCTACAATCTCACATGGTGATCTGAGTAAAAAAGCAATTGTTACTGGGGGGAGGAGGAGAAGGGAGAGGATAGAGATGAAGTTGTAGTTCTGGTGTAGTTCTGATGGAAAAAGCCAATGCTGGGTGCAAGAGTATTTCGCAGACATCTATCATGGGGATTTTGTTTGCTTCCCTATACAGTCCAATTAGGATCAGTTAAGGTATATGACTTTATTACAGTCAGTTTTTAGTCATGTCCCTATCAATGTAGCCTGGTGTTTTAGACTCTAAAATATGAGTATCCCATAAATAATTTCAAATTGTGACTATATAACATGAAAAAATAAATGCTAAGTCTAGCAATGAAAATATGAATTATTGTTTCGTTTCCATTTATAAAGGATTTATAGCCATGTGTTTCAACCACATATTATTTAATCAAATATGATTTATAAGTTCCTGAGTTAGTTTTAGTTATTGTTAGTATTATTAATATAAAGCAATTAATAATATATAATTATATCAATAAATACATAATAATATACTAAATAAATATGTAATGTAGTATATTATTAATATTATAATATATAATAACATGATATACTTATGTATTATATTTTATATTATAAATATATAATCATATAAAATATAATTATATAATAATTAATAAACATATTAATGATAAATATTTATTTTAATAAGGATGAGCTTTCGTAATCCTTAAAGATGACCTTTAATAAATAGGCCTGGGAAAACTGGGTAATCACATGCAGAAGAATGAAATAAGACCACCACATATCACCAGATACAAACGGATCAGACTTACATATTAGACAAGAAAATATCAAATACATAGATGAAGACATCAGTAGAACACTATATGGTATCTACTTTGTAAATATCTTTGGAGACTCAATCTAGTCCAAAAGCAGAGTAACTAAATGAGAAAAATAAACATCTGGGACTAGATTAAATTTCTGAAAAATTTCTGCACTACAAAAGGAACCCTCACCAAAACAGAGAGACACTTATATATCTTAATAATATCTTAATTATTATAACTAATACTGTTATAAACATGGGAGTGTATGCTATTTATGTTTTCTTTGGAAATACAACCATAAAGGAGATTGCTAGATGATAGTTCTAGTTTCTAATTTAATATGTCCTCAATCTAAATCATGCACATGGAAAAATACCACACTATATATATATATATATATATATATATATGAGCTATTTTGCTCCCATGATGGTAATGTTTATTATATCAATAATTCAAATCCAAGAATATGAAAAATCTGTTTCCTTGTATCTTCTATTTTTATTTGCAGTGATTCATCATTTTTATGTTATAACTTCTTTGCCTGCTTTATTAAATTTAATTCTAGATTTTATTTATTTATTTATTTATTTATTTATTTAATTGAATTGTCATGGCTACAACTTTCAAGATAGTGTGGAGTAGTTATAATAGATAGCTTTGTATTATTCTTGATAGAAAAGGGAGTCAGGTGGTAGCACAGCAGGTTAAGCCCAGGTGGCGCTAAGTGTAAGGGCTTGCGTAACCATCCTGGTTCCAAGGGTGAAGCAGGTCTTCAAGTGTCTATCTTTCTCTTTCCCTCCTCTCTCCATTTTTCTCTGTCCTACTTAACAATGACAACATCAATAACTACAACAATAATACAAAGGACAACAAAAGAAAATAAATATAAAAAAAGAAAAGGGAGACTCTTCAGTTTATTTTATTCTTTTTAAAATTTATTACAACTGATATTTTATTTTATTAATTTCTTTATTGGGGAATTAATGTTTAACATTCAACAGTAAATACAATAGTTTGTACATGCATAACATTTCTGTTTTCCATATAAGAATACAACCCCCACTAGGTCCTCTGTCACAACTGATATTTTCACTGGTTCTTAGAGCCATTATGACTCCACCACATCCAGGAATATTTTATTTATTTATTTATTTTAATTTTGATATAGGTTAGATAGAAATGGAGAGGGAGAGATACTTGCAACATTGCTCTGCCACTTATGACGCACCCCTATCCCACCACACACACACACATAGGAACTGGGGTCTTAAACGTGAGTTCTTCCCATTATAGGTGCATTTCCACCTAACCCAACCTATCATCATCATCATCATCATCATCATCATCATCATCATCATCATCATCACTATTTGACCACCAAGGTTATTACTTTTTCTTAGTGCCTGCAGAAGGAATTCACTGCTCCCAAGTCTTAATTTCTTTTTGTGGATAAAGACAAAATGAAATTGAAAAGGATGGAGCAGTTTGAGAGAGAGAGAGAGAGACCGAGATATCTACACAACTGCTAAACCATATTGAGGGTACTTCTTTGCAAGTGAGGACGAGGGACTTGAACCCAGGTCCATCAATATGATAATATGTGCAGTTTTTCAACATCATCATCTGTTCCAAGCACTCATTTTTTTCCATCACTGTGTATGATGATTTGGGGCTTGTTGATAGAGTCTTTACTAAATTTACATATTTTTTTAAAAGTTTGAATTATAAAAACATGTTGAATATTGTCCAAAGCTTTTCAGCATCTACTGAAATAATCATGTAATTGTTCCCTGCTGTTGATATGTAAGATAACATTAACTGACTGTTATTACACCCTTGCATCTCCAGAATAATTCCCCTAGCAGGTCATGAAAGATGATATTTTTCAATGTGGTATTGAATTTACTTAGCTAAGTTTTTTTTTTTTTTTTTCAAAATCTTATCTATGCTCATTAGGAAGGTTGTCATCTAGTTTTCTTGTTTTGTCATGGGTCTGTCAGCTTTGGTTACCAAGCTGATGTTTTCTTCAAATAAGGTGATAGAGACTATTCTCATATCAAAATTTTGGAAGAACTTTAAGCTAATGTAATTGGTTCTTTCTTAAGATTTAGTAAAATCATCTGGATTTGCTCTTTTGTTTTTAATGAGGCGTTTGCTTTCTATTTCAAGGAACTTGGTTGTAAATGGTTTGTTCATTTTCTAGCTCCTGATTCAGCCTTGCAAGATTGTATGATTCTAGCTCTTTATTCATCTTGTCTAGATGCCCTACCTTAAAGTTCTATAGTTGCTCACAAAAGTATCTAGAGATTTTTTTCCATGTGGTATCTGCTATGATTTTTCTCCTTTTATTCACAACCTTATTTATTAATATCTTCTCTTTAAAGAAGTCTAGCTATGGGTTTTTCAGTTGTATTTGACTTTTCAAAGAACCAGCTCTTAGTTATATTGATTTTTTCATATACCTATTGATCACTTGAATATCTTCCATGGAAAAATATTATACTTGGGGCATGAAAGTCCTTTTTTTTTTTTTAATTTTACTTATAAAAAGGAAACACCGACAAAAACCATAGGATAAGAGAGATACAAATCCATACAATTCCCACCACCAGAATTCCATATCCCATCACCTCTCCTGATAGCTTCCCTATTCTTTATCCTTCTGGGAGTATGAAACCAGGGTCATTATGGAATGCAGTAAGTGGAAGGTCTGGCTTCTATAATGACTTCCCCTCTGAACATGGGCATTTAAAGGTTGATCCATACTCCTGGCTCCTCTCTCTCTTTCCCTGGGGTGGGGGGCAGAGCTCTGGGGAAGCAGAGCTCAAGGACACTTTGCTTGGGATATCTGCCCAGGGAAATTCCGTTGGCATCATGTTAGCATCTGGAATCTGGTGGCTTAAAAAAGTGTTAACATATAAAGTCAAACAAATTGTTGATTAATCATGAACCTAAAGGATGGAATAGTTTAGATGAAGATTTAGGGGGTTTCCATTTTGTAGATAGTAGGCCTATTTTAGGTATATTCCGAAAGGTCCATGACTATACTAGTTTTTTTTTTTATTTTTCCCTGAGCATGATATCTGATATGCAGGTGGATCCTAGTTATTGTTTGGGGAGATGATGCCATGGCTGGAAAAAGGACCAGAAATCGGGGAGAGAGGAGCTCCCAAACACGGGGAGGGTGTACAAATATTGTTGACTGTAAACCCCATCGACTTGATGTGATCTGGGGCCTATACTCAGTTTAGGAGCCTATGTTACTTCTGCATCCCTGTAGATCTGAGCTCACATTCTTTGGTCATGAGTAGGAACATTCCAAGCTGCCCCAATTTCAGGACCCATCTTCTTCACATGGAGGAAAAGTATGTTGTCCAGCCTCCAGCTTCCCTTCGGAGGATGGAACATTCTCTACCCTTATTGATCCATGTTGAGGGCAAGATCCTATGGGGGTCCACTGAGGGGTCTATTGTGTTGTTCCTGATAGAGATAACTAGTGAAAATAGAGAGGGATTTATTTGAGATCTAGGTCCATTTTATCTGTTTGGGAATCTCAGGACTCCCCGACTAGGGTCTCATTGATGGGGTGGCCTGATGACTAAAGAGTCATCATTAAAGTATGCCAGTCTCCATACTTTAACGATGACTCTTTAGTCATTATCAGGCCACCCCATCAGCTGGGGCTCTATTTGGTGCTCCTAGCACCAACCTGACTTGCCTGGGTAGATGACCCCACAATGTGTCCTGGAGCCCCACCTCCCCAGAGCTCTGCCCCACTAGAGAAAGAGAGAGACAGGCTGGGAGTATGGATCAACCATGTTCAGTAGGGCAGCCATTACAGAAACCAGACCTTCCACCTTTTGCACTCCATAATCCCTGGGTCCATACTCTCAGAAGAATAAAGAATAGGAAAGATATCAGGGGAGGGGATGAGATACGGAGTTCTGGTGGTGGCAATTGTCTGGAGTTGTTTTTGTCAATGTTTCCTTTTTATAAATAAATAAATAAATAAATAAATAGATAAATAAATAAAGTATGCCAGGCTCTTGTCCTTATTCAGCTTTTGTAGTACTTACTTTGGTAAGGTTAGCTTTGGAGTGACTGAGAGAAGTGTAATAGGAAATAGGTGAGAAGGGTATCAAAGTCTAAGTAGACAGTATTTTATTAGGAACTTTATGGTGTCATTTTAAGTCTTTCTACTTGCTTGCTGCGTATACTAATTCACTGCAGACTACTGTGCACTTTTGTTTTCAGTTATATATTTTGCCCTAATTTATGTGAACATATGCTTATCTCATGGGACATGGTCTTTATCTGGGTTTTGGGACTTTGTTAGGAAGTGAAACACCTGAAATGGAATCCTATGAAAATCATATGAAGTCTTCTTTATTTCATTTTAATGCCTCGCACATAAGAGAAATCATGCACTATTTGGAGCAGTGTTTTCCTTTTATTTTAATACTTCCAATTGACCTGCATTTTGACTGGTGAAATTAATCTATTTTCAAACCAGAGTTAATATCCACATATGAAACCTTTTCAATGTCAACTTAATCATTTCTTTCTAGTTATTTTATTTCCCAGTTTTTATTTCTTTTTTTCTATTTCTGCCTAACTTTTAACATTGATGATTGCGTATAGTAGTATGATCTCTTTACCTTTGTTTTATCATTTGTCTATTTTCTCAAGGTAATTGCTCTGCAATTATCAAGAGGCTTACATATAGTATGTACAAGATAACACTCTTTCTTTTGATATGGCAGCAAATTAGCTTTAATTATCTCCCAAAACTATCTTTTCCCCCATTTTATATTTTGATGTTATTATTTTTATTTTTGCAATTTGTACTTTCGAACAAAGTGTAGTAACTATTAAGCATTTGGATGCTCATTTCCTTTAACCTTTAAAATAAGTAATTGGTTAGTATATCATTTTGCTACAGAATTAAAGCTCCTAAACCTGATTGTATTTTATTGTCATTGTGTTGTCTGCTTTCCTCATGTTATCTTGTCAGTGATAAGTGGCTTTTCATCTCAGCTAATGAAAACGTTTCAAATGTGTTGCAAGAAAGTTCTCATTATGAGTTCTTTGTTTTATTTTATGTAGGATATATTTATTATCCTTCCCAATCTGAATAATAATAGTAACAATAATAGCCAGAACACTGCTCATCTATGGTGGTGTGGGGGACTGAACCTGGAACTTTGGATCTTCAGGCATCAGAATTTCTTTGCATAACCATTCTGCTATCTACCCCCTTCTCTATATGGTAGAAAGGAAATGTACTAGTGCAATTCATATAATTTGATTTTAAAAGAAAACTATTCAGCTTCTTCATATTCAAATTTATATAATTAGCACTGGAGGTGTAGCACTGTTAGCCTTCCTTTTCAAACAGTTGCATTTAAATGTAGCATGTATTCAGTGAGACTGTATAGATAAATGTTTATAATTTGAATAAACTGAATTTGTTCTGTTTTATCTAAGATCATTTATAGCTGAAAGAAAATGTGATTTCTATCTTACCAATGATAGAAAACAAATTCTCTACAAAATTAAAAATAATCTTGAAAGACCAGTTCAGAAATCTACCACATAAACTGAATTGCAATGCTTGGCAAGCCCTTAGGTGTTAGTCAGAAACACCTTAGTTTTCCTCCTTACCACACATAGGACAGGAACTGATCAACATCAAAATGCTTAAAATGTATTAGTTATTTTTTAACCAATAGTTCAATACATTTTATCTCAAGACATCTAAGAAGCTTATTTTCTCTATGAGAAACTGAGATAAAAGATTAAAGAACCAAAACAACAACAACAACAAGAAAAGTCCCTACCTGCAGGAGACATCACTTCACAAGCTATGAAGCAGGTATGCAGTTGTCTTTAATTCTCCCTCTATATCTCCCCCTTCCTTCTCAATTTCTCTTTGTCCTATACAATAAAAAAGGGGAGTTTAGGAGCAATAAATTCATAGTACTGGCACTGGACTCCAGCAATAACCCTGGAGGGAAAAAAGAAAAAAAAAAAAAGGTGAGGTGAGAAAAAGAAAACATTGACCACTTTCTTCAAAGGAAATAAAGGAAAAAAGTGTAAGAGCAGTTAACCAGCAGCCCGTGCAAATGCCTGTTGCTTTGGAGGGAGTGGTGAATCTAAGCCATCTGTCACTTAGCAAGGAAGATAAAATATTTTTAGACTCAAGCTATGTAGTTAATGTACCATCAGTCATTCACTATAAATAAGTGATCCATGCATTCTCTGATGGTAACTCTTATCAGCAAGAGTAGCTGAATTATATTTATCTACTGACTAGATTAATACAACATCTTATAACAATATCCTGACAAGTGAAATTATATACATATTTAAATTTATCTTAATTTTGACTCTTCAAGATTCAGTATTGTGTAAAGACTTTTGAGACTACTCAAGAAATGTTGCCATGTATGCTCAAGTGGAGAAATAAAGCCATTTTGGTCCATGTGACAATCACACAAAATTGAAGACTGACACGCTCCTTTGAAGCAGAGTGTGTATTGCATTGTTAGTAAGCTCCCAAAGAAACAGTGGACTCTTTTTTTCATAAAGGAAATGAGCACAGAAGTATAGAACTAGCTGTATTATATAGAAAAAAAAGTGGGTAAGGTGAAGTCTAAGATACATGATCAGCATACAAGCTGAGGGCAGTTACATAATCAGTAGTACTCTGCTTACCCATAATGTTTATAGAAAAACCCACAGGATGCAGGGTGGTACAAAAACTGAAATGCAAACTTATACAATAACATTAAAATGAAACGGGTCAACTTTTCTCATTTATTCATTTTCTTTGCCTCTGCACCATATACTATTTTTATATGGGCATTGTTCTCCATCAATGTAATGTAAGTAAAAAAGGTGCTTTTTTACTTATGAGCTTAATACTTCCTGAGTATGACAAGAGTGAGCCAAGTTATCTGATCCTGGCATTTGGCATTCTTTACTTTATGTCCTTTTTGGGTAGTTTGACATCTCTAACTGGCTTAATCTTAAATGGCAGTGCTATTTTTCTTTGCAAAATGGCTATGAAAAGTTCCCCAAACTTCTACCAAAATAATTATTAGTTTATCCTAGTCTACTTCTAATCTAAAGCAACAAATAGAAAGGAAAATGAGAAGATAGTGTACCTCACAGAATCACGTCTTCAGATAGACCAAGCAAAGATTAGTATAGATAGAATTAAAAAAAACAAACAAAACATTGACTTATTTGTTATAGGATGTAAATCAAAATGTGGATCTATATGTAGAAGAAATACACCTTTGTTTCAGTGAAGACAATCAAAATGTGAAATATTTTCTGGATCTGTTTAACATTTCTCACAAATGAATGTTGTCAATAATTTTCCAAAGTTCACTACAATTGACATAAATATCTTTTAGATTGCTTTGTGCATACTTACTGGAAAACTTAAAATGGACCATTTATGTAATTGTTGGTATCTTGAATCTTGCCCTTATTACTTGAAAGCATTGATGATATCCATTCTGGTTTTGCATTTAGCAATAATTTATTTACTTATTTATTTTGGCTCCAAGTTTATTGCTGGGGCTCAGTGCCAGTACTACAAATCCACTGCCCAGGTGGTCATTTTTTCTTTTCTTTTTCAAATTTTTATTCAATAAGAAAGAGAAACATTGAGAGAGGGAGATAGAGAGGGAGAGAGAAAAAGATAGACACCTGCAGACTTGCTTCACTGCTAGTGTAGTGTCCCCACTGTAGGTGTGCAGTGGGAGGCTCATACTATGTGCGCTTAACTGGACATGCCACTGCCTGGCACCACGATATTATTTTATCCATTGTTATTTAGGTATAAAGTAAATACAATGGAGTTAAGGCAAAATAGGAAGCCATAGAAATATCTAATGTTTTTCACAAATACACAGAGAATATAATTAACCCTAGCTCAAGGGGAGGTAGCTTGCAATTTATAAGTCAGTAAGAAAAGTTATTGTAAATCTAAGGTGCAGTTATACACCCAACAGCTGATTCAAAGTCCTTTTTCCCCAAAGAATTTTGCTTTACATTACTATTTTTATTAGCGATTCAATAATGATTGATAAAATTCCTACCACCAGAGTTCTGTATTCCATCCATTTCATTGGAAGTTTTCCTATTCTTTATCCCTCTGGGAGTATGGACCAAAAATCTTTATGGGGTTCAGAAGGTGGGAGGTCTGGCTTCTATAATTGCTTCTCCACTGGACATGAGTGTTGACAGATCAATCCATATCCCCAGACTGCTTCTATCTTTCCCTAGTGGGATAGGACACTGGAGAGGCAGGGTTTCGGGACACATTGGTAAAGTTGTATGCCCGGGGAAGTCAGGTTGGATGGTAGCATCTGCAACTTGGTGACTGAAAAGCATATGTGAAATGTGGATGCTAAATGTGCTTTTAAAATTCAGATATAAAATGTTTTAGCCACTGAAAAAAGATTCATTTTCATATTTATCTCTTAAATGTTTTCAGTACTATATATGATATTTAGAAACTAAAGCATTTTCACTAGACATGTCAAAAGACAATATCTCTTACAGTCTGGGTGCTGAAAATAGACACTGCAGTTGCTAGCACTCACATAATAAATGAAATCACTGAAGTGAAAATACTTAGGTTAATATAAGAAATAAGAAATCAAAGATAGATTAGGATATTTTATAAGGGAAGTAAGAAAGAAGAAACTAGAGAGGACAGATTTATATTAAAGAAAAAGTGCTTCTGTGAATCTACACTATTTACGGAAAAGCAAGACAGAATGGTCCTATCTGTCAAATGTCTTAAAAAAAAAAAAAAGATAGGTGGTCTGGGAGGTGGCACAGTGATAAGACTCTCAAGCATGTGGTCCTGCTAAGACTCAAGCATGGGGTCCTGAGTTTGATTCCCGGCAGCACATGTGTCAGAGTAACGTCAGGTTCTGTCTTTCTCCTCCTCTATTTCTCATAAATAAATAAAATCTTTTTAAAAAGATAGAAATAAAACAGAATCATTCAGTGTGTCTGTGCCTTTCTCTTTCTACCCCACTTTCCTCTTTGGACTTTCAGAAAATGAAAAACAGAGACAAAAACAGATAGAAACATTTATTTTAAGGCATTGGTTCAGGGACTTGTAAGACTGGTAAGAAGTCCAAATTCTTATTTCAGTTACTAAGCAGTCTTCTAGAGAATTTCTTCTTACTCAGAAAATTTCAGTCTTTTATTATATTCCTATTTTCAACCAATTGGATGAAATTTATCCAAGTTACAGGTGCATTCTCTTTTACTTAAAGCTCGCTGCTATCCTCTTCCTTCTCAATTTATCAAACAGATTATATATACATATATATGCATATAAATAATTTAGAAAGTTCATTTTTTATTTTTATTTATTTTTTAAATATTCTATTCATTTATTAACGAGAAGGATCAAGGAGAGAGAGAAAGAACCAAACATCACTCTGGCACATGTGTTGCCAGGTACTGAACTTGGGACCTCATCCTTGAGGGCCCAACACTTTATTGACTTTATCCAAAGTTCATTTATCTAAACATTAATGGCAACAATGATTCAATAGATAATCAAAATTGATTTAAAGTTAGACATCATAATGTTTAAATTATTATCTTTAAAATATGTATTAAGTAAAATAAAACACTCTTCGATTTGAGTTAGTAGTTTATCTTTATTTCTAGTTCTTATACTCAGGCTCAACTAAACATCAAACAAAGAAGGCTTATATTCTGTTCACCTTGTTCAGTATCCCTACCTCTAACCTTTGTGAATTGGTTACTTGCATTCTGAATTATGCAGGGAGAGAATTTGAGCTTTACTTCGTATAATCAATAAATTATTAACTTGTAAAATTCTACTTTCATGCTATCTGATGTTTACTCTTTTTAAAACTGTTATTAACTATTCATAGATTATTTATTTCTTATTTTTAATACAGGATTGAAATAATACGCAACATCAACCCATGATATATATCTGCTTGCTTTAAATTTAATTTTCAGAATCTTCGTATATTTGAATCCCATGATTTTAACGTGGGTAATGCAGTATGTACATATTAATATATTAGTTTTTCTTACTAGCTTTTTCATTTACAAAGTTCTTAAATATTTTAAAGATTCTCTATTATGAATACTAATGATATGGTTGGTGTATTCTTTAACACTGTTGCAATTTCACAGTAATAATAATACATCCATGTTAGACAGCACATCATTTAACTAAGTAGCAGATACCAGATATAGGCTAGAGTGTAGGGTACTGGGTTCAGGTGTACATGAGCAATAATAATTATTCATAAGCAATAATAATTGAAATGCCTAAAGAAGGCATCATAAATTCTCTAATCGATTGGACTTAGATCAAATTAGCTGGGAAGTCTAGCAGAAAGGCCTAAAGAAGACAAATTCCTAAAACCAAAATCTGGTTGGGTTCAACAAATGATACTCAACTGTGAGAAAGCCTAGGGTCATCAGATAAAGAGAGGACTACAAAAGTTGGATAAGGGCAAGAGACTGGTCCACTTAATAGTGGCCCTTTTGGTCAATATCACACTACCTCATTACCTGGGGCCTTAGTCAGGGAATCCTTGTATTCCCACACAAATATAATGAGCCCAGATATTTATTTATTTATTTATTTATTTATGCCTTCAGGGTTACTGCTGGGAATCAGTGCCTGCACTACAGGTCCACTGCTCCTAGAGGCCATTTTCCCCATTTTGTTGCCCTTGTTGTTGTCATTATTGTTATTGTTGCAATTGATATTGTTGTTGGATAGGACAGAGAGAAATCAAGAAAGGAGGAGAGACAGAGAGTGGAAGAGAAAAATAGACACCTGCAGACCTGCTTCACCACTTGTGAATCGACACCCCCACACACACACACACACTGCAGGTGGGGAGCTGGGGCTCAAACCCGGATCCTTATGTCAGTCCTTATGTTTTGTGCCATGTGCACTTAAACTGATGTTCTACTGCCTGACCCCTGGGCCCAGATTTCTGATGGATCCCTTTCTCAATCATCAGTGGTCACTTCCATCAAGAACAGCATCATAAGCTATCCTGTGGACACTCCCAGGACTTTATCCTCACTATAAAGCAGTGATGGTACAGATAGCCCCACTCTCTGAAGGGAGATTGGGGTATCCTGCCCCACTGCTCAAGGAAGACTGATCCTGAAATGAGTGTAGCCAACAATGTTCCCAGCTATGACCATGAGGTGCCAGCTCAGACCAATAATGATTCAGAGGTTACACAGGCTCTGGTGTTATGCCCTAGGTCAATTGCATGGAGCTAAATAGTTCATTATTATCCACAATTTTTTTTTTTCGAGAATAAGAGCTACTCACTTCCCTAATCCAACTTTCTAGCCCTTTTCTCTACTCCAACACAATTTTCTCAGACAATTTTCCTATCTGAATTTGGTTAGCTATCAAACTCCAGCAAAACTACCATAACTGTGTGCCCCTAGGAACATGCCTTAGATGGACTTCCTAGCTTTCTTCCACCCTAAGATCCCTATTCTCATTTGTTCTATTCCTACATTTTGGTGCCATTTTGACTAACTTTATGTCCGGCCACATTCCAGACAACTAAGTTGCAGATGCTACCATGGTTCCATCCAGACTTCTCTCAGCAGACAACCGCACCAGTGTGGCCTGGAGCCTCACCTCAAGAGCTCTTGCCCACTGGGGAAGGGTAGAAACAGGCTGGGATTATGGATCCACCTGCCAATGCCCACATCCAGTGGAGAAGCAGTTACAGAGGCCAGAACTTCTACCTTCTGTGCCTGAAAAACAACCTTGATCCATACTCCCCAGAGGGTAAAAGTGTTAGGAGGAAGATGAGGGGGATCTGAACTCCTGCTTTATCAGCATCCAGAGAGAGAGGAGGAAAAGGAGGTATTAATGCTGTCACAAGTGACTTGGAGGGGAAGAGAGGATTGAATCAGGAAGAATAAGAGTGCAATTATGTATGAATATAGACAGATAGTTGTAGAGATTATGGTTGGTCCATGCCTACAACCTTAGGGGAATTGTGGTGGCTTATAGTGGGGAGACTGAAGATTCAGAACCCTGGTGGTGGGAGTGGAGTGGATTTATACCTCTGTTGGAATATACTTTTTAAAATCAATATTAAATCATTAATGTGATTAAAAATAATTTAGAGATTTAAACATCTACATTTAAATTATTTTCTTTGATTATAATTTTTTTTTCTTTGCTTCCAGCTAGGGCCAAATGCTAACACTATAAATCCACTGCTTCTGGTGGATTTTTTTGTTTGTTTGTTTCCTTTTTATTTGATAGGAAAGAGAGAACTTGAGAGGGGATAGAGGAGAGAAAGATAGACACCTCTTGTGAAATGTTTCCCCCTGTAGGTGGGTATCAGGGGCTGAACTTGGGCCCTTGCTCTTATTCTTGTACATAGTTCAACGTACATTTAACCTGTAGGCCAGCCCCCCTCACCATAAATTATGTATGCTCTGACATTGTTGATGGAAATGTAATTTAAATAACCATATAGATAGTAGTAAAGAGATTCCTCAAAACAATAAAAATAAAAATTTGAGTGACATAATAGGTTGACCCAGCCTTTCTTCAGAGAATGGGGCAGCCCTTACAATTGCTGCTCTGCAGTGAGGGCAAGGTCCTGGAGAGGCCCACAGGAGGGCTTATAATGATGTTTTGGACAGAAGTGACCAGTGATGGTGGAGAGTACATTTTTTAAAGAAATGTAAGAAACCAAAAGTTGATTCTGAGGAAAATTAGCAATTTTTCTGTTCATATTTACAAATCACAAAAATTGTGAAATGAAAAAAAAAGGCTGTTTCTCCCTATATCTCTCTTCATGACATTTATCTGTAGTAGATCACTACTTTCCTTTTAAAAAGTACTTTGGTACATTGAATTTACATATTTGTCTTAATTAAGAATGTATTTGTGTATATTCTTCTGTAAAAAGGTCTCTACTCAGTAATTTTAAAATTCAACTTCGGCATGCCCTTGCTTGAAGGTTGCTTTGTCTGACTATTTAATTTAATGAGGTATAATTTTTTTCACTTGCTAAATCATGAATAAATTATATGATTGCAAGTAGAAGTAAAAATGGTACTGTGAAATAAGCAGATATCTTTGGTTATCCTTACCTCCAGCTCTACATGTCCTAGTGTAAGTCTGAAAGACCCAAATTCAATTCACTGTTTATCCTCGTTTTCTAAGAGATCTCTCCATAACAGAGGGGAAATTACTACTTACTTTTTATTTTTAAAAGAATAATAAATTATATGAACAATGATGACATTCTACTTCCCAGAAAATTTCTCAGCAAAAAAAAAAAAAAAAAAACAATAACTCCTATGAAATTGAGCATGTACATCAAGGAATACATTTGCCTGGGCTTTATTGATACATAGTCAGATGATAACAGATATATATCTATAGACATACAATAGAAAATAGATAAAGGTCTCGGTGGAGCCAGGATGGTGACTGGAATGTAGCAGCACCCATGGGCTCTGACATCAACTGCTAGGAAGCCTTGAAATCCTGGACTTCAGCTGGACAAGCAAGGAGGCATCCTAAAGGTAGACCAGGAAGGTGATTATAATTCAATTTGGGTTAAAAAATTAAAGCAAAAAGAAAGGAAATTTCTGGATTATTTCTGTCAGCCCCCCTCTCCCTATAACCAGACCCCAGGGGGAGGGAGCTGCTGCTAGCAGGCTTCCCTTGGAGCTCTCTTCTTTACCAAGATTCCTGGCACACCAGGGTACCATTAAACCCTGCTTCCAAATTTCTAGGCTACTTCTGATGTTCCTCTGAGTAAGGGACTTAGACCCATGCAAGTGACAATTAGCTAATCTAGCAAGCCTCACCCAGCCTGGGAAAGACTGCTTGAAAGTTTGTTTGTTTTTCTTTTTTTTCACATTTGTTAGTATTGTGTTTTCTTTCTCAATCAGTTGTCTAGACTAAATGTACATAGGCTAACAGGGAGCTGTCCAAGCGGTAGACCCACTGCTTGGGCTTTTCATTCTGTTCTATTCTACAAATACTATTATATATACACACATATCCCTTCCCCCCCTCAGGTGACCAAAATTAACTCTTAGTATACTTTCCATTGCTAGACGACAAAAATTATCACCCACTGTGAGAGAAATGTGTCTCACTTTTCATACCTCCTCTATACACTGTCGCCCTTCTCCCACCTCAAAGACAATTATATATATATATATATATATATATATATATATATATATATATATCTTCTTTCACTGCTTTTTTTTTCTGTTTCCTTCTTTTCTCTTTTCTCTATTTTCCCCCTGTCTTCTTTTCTCCCTTCCTCCTTCCTCTGACTTCTGAATTCACTGATACTTATTTGTGAACTATTTCAGGGAATAAGTCTGACTCAGAGCAGACTCTCTTTGTGTGTGTCTCTGCTCTACTTCCCCTTCCCCTCTTGCTACCCCTAGAATCTACAGTGGACAGTATATTTGCCTAATTATCTATTCCTACTATCCCTTTTTTCCTTTCTCTTTCTTTTTCATTTAGATTTGGTTGCTATTTTATCTTGAACTGGAGACATTGTCAGACTAACTGGTATTGGTTAAACTGCTTCAGTCATTGTCATTGCTTTAGTTACTATTGTAATTTCTGAGGGTAGTGATTGCATTTGTCATAAAGGTATATAGTATAGTGTGGCTTGTAAATAAAACAAAGCAACTGAGGAACAACAGAACATAAAAATAAAAAAAACACATTAAAAATGGGTAGATCAAGAGCAAATAAAATGGCTAATACAATGAATGAAGACAAGAGCCTAGAAGAAACTACAAATCAGCCAGAAGTAACCATAGACAAGAAAAGCATGCAAGCAATAATACATTTATTAATCACAGAAATGAAAACAACTTTAGAGGAAAAGAATAGCAGTATTAGGGAAACAACAGATGAGACCCTCAGGGAAGATACTAACTACCTTGAGGCAATTAGAGAACTGAAAGCTGAAATAGCTGAAATGAAGAAAGAAGCTGAGGGAACGGAAAGCAGACTAGCAGAAGCAGAAAACAGAATTAGCCAGACAGAGGATGAGCTAGAGAAAACTAAGAAAGAGGTGAAAGAGCTCAAAAAGAGATTGAGAGACACTGAAAACAACAACAGAGACATATGGGATGATCTCAAAAGAAGTAACATTCGTATAATTGGCCAGCCAGAGGAAGAAAGAGAGGAAGGGGAAGCAAGCATTCTAGAGGAAATTATAGAAGAAAACTTCCCAGACCTGAACAAAGAAAGAACATTAAGATCCAAGAGGCTCAGAGAGTCCCAAACAGAATCAACCCAGACCTGAAGACACCAAGACACATCATAGTCACAATGAAAAGAAGTAAGGATAAAGAAAGGATCCTAAAGGCTGCAAGAGAAAAACAAAAAAATCACATACAGGGGAAAACCTATAAGACTATCAGTAGACTTCTCTACCCAAACTCTAAAGGCCAGAAGAGAATGGCAAGATATCTATCAAGCCCTGAATGAAAAACGGTTTCATCCAAGGATAATATATCTAGCTAGACTTTCATTCAAATTAGATGAAGTCATCAAAACCTTCTCAGACAAACAACACTTAAAGGAAGCAATTATCACCAAACCGGCCCTGAAAGAGGTTCTAAAAGACCTCTTATAAACAAGAACATCACTATAATACTTGCAACGTATCAAATAAAAACTTGTTGAACAATGGCACTGCAACACATTAAATCCATAATATCAGTAAATGTCAATGGCTTAAACTCACCCATCAAAAGGCACAGAGTGGGTAGGATGGATCAGAAAACATAAACCAACCATATGCTGCTTGAAAGAATTCCACTTGACCCAACAAGATAAACACAGACTTAAAGTGAAAGTATGGAAAACTATCCTACAGGTTAATGGACCACAAAAAAAGGCAGGAACAGCCATTCTTATCTCTGACACAATAGATTTTAAATTAAATAAAGTAATAAAAGATAGGCATTGTCCCTAGATAATGATTAAAGTATCAATCAGCCAAGAAAATTTAACAATTATTAACATCTATGCACTCAATGAGGGAACATCTAAATACATCAAATACCTTCTCAAAGAACTTCAAAAATACATCAATAGTAATACAATAATAGTGGGAGACTTTAACACCCCACTCTCACACTTAGACAGATGAACAGAACACAGCATCAACAAAGAAACAAGAGAATTAAATGAACAGATTGTCACATTAGACCTTTTGGACATTTTCAGAGCTCTTCACCCCAAAAAATTGGAATACACATTCTTTTCAAATCAGCACAACACATACTGAAGGACAGACCACAGCTTAGGCCACAAAGGCAGCATCAATAAATTCAAGAGCATTGAAATCATCCCAAGTATCTTCTCAGACGACAGTGGAGTAAAACTAACATTTAACAACAAACAGAAAATTATTAAAAGTCACAGAATCTGGAAACTAAACAACACACTGCTTAGGATCCACTGGGTCAGAGAGACACTCAAGCAGGAAATATATATGTTCCAGGAAACAAATGAAAATGAAGACACAACCTATCAAAATATTTGGGACACAACTAAAGCAGTACTGAGAAGGAAACTCATAGCCATACAATCACATATTAAGCAACAAGAAAAAACCCAAATAAACAACCTTACTGCACACCTCAAGGACTTAGAGGAAGAGGAATAAAGTAACCCTAAAGCAACCAGAAGAACGTAAATCACTAAAATTAGAGCAGAAATAAACAACATTGAAAATAAGAGAACCTTACAGAATATCAATGAAGCCAAATGTTGGTTCTTTGAAAAATTAAACAAGATTGACAAACCCCTAGACAGACTCACTAAACAAAAAAAGGAAAAGACTCAAATTCATAGAATTGTAAATGATAGAGGAGATATCACAACTGACACCACATAAATCCATAAAATCATGCAAGACTTCTATGAAGAACTATATGCCACCAAGCTAGAGAATCTGGAAGAAATGGAAGAATTCCTAGAAGCATATGCCCTTCCAAAACTGAACCAAGAAGAACTACAAAACCTAAATGCACCAATCACAGACAAAGAAACTGAGACTTTGATTAAGAATCCCCCAAACAACAAAAGTCCTGGACCAGATGGTTTCACAAACGAATTCTACAAAACTTTCAGGAAACAGTTAATACCCATAATCCTAAAGCTTTTCCATAAGATTGAAGAAACAGGAATACTCCCTTCCACCTTCTATGAAGCCAACAGCACCATGATAGCAAAAGCTGATAGAGACACAACAAAAAAGGAAAACTACAGACCAATATCTCTGATAAACATAGATGCCAAAATATTAAACAAGATCTTGGACAAACGGATACAACAGCATAACAAAAAGATTGTTCATCACGACCAAGTGGGATTCATCCTAGGAATGCAAGGCTGGTTCAACATCCATATGTCAATGAATGTCATTCACCACATCAATAAAAGCAAAGCCAAATACCACATGATTATCTCAATAGATGGAGAGAAAGCCTTTGACAAAATCCAACACCCATTCCTGCTCAAAACTCTACAAAAAGTGGGAATAGATGGGAAATTTCTCAAGATAGTGGAATCTATGTATAGCAAACCAACAGCCAACTTTATACTCAATGGACAGAAGTTGAAAGCACTTCCCCTCAGATCAGGGACTAGACAGGGCTGCACACTATCACCATTACTCTTCAACATAGTATTGGAAGTTCTTGCCATAGCAATCAGGCAAGAGAAAGAAATCAAAGGAATACAGATTGGAAGGGAAGAAGTCAAGCTCTCACTATTTGCAGATGACATGATAGTATACATAGAAAAACCTAAACAATCCAGTAGAAAACTACTGGAAGTTATTAGGCAATATAGCAAGGTATCTGGCTACAAAATCAACGTACAAAAAATCAGTGGCATTTCTCTATGCAAAGACTAAAACTGAAGAAGAAGATATCCTGAAATCACTCCCATTCACTGTTGCAACAAAATCAATAAAATACCTAGGAGTAAAGCTGACCAAAGAAGTGAAAGACTTGTATACTTAAAACTATGAGTCACTACTCAAGGAAATAGAAACTGATACCAAGAAATGGAAAGATATCCCATGCTCATGGATTAGAAGAATAAATATCATCGAAATGAATATTCTCCCCAGAGCCATATACAAATTTAATGTGATACCCATCAAAGTTCAACAAAGCTTCTTTAAGAAAATAGAACAAACACTACATTCATTTATCTGGAACCTGAAAGCACCTAGAATTGCCAAAACCATCTTGAGGAAAAGATACAGAAATGGAGGCATCACACTCCCATATCTCAAACTATATTATAAAGCCATCATCATCAAAACATCATGGTACTGGAACAAAAATAGGCACACAGACCAGTGGAACAAAATTGAAAGCCCAGATCTAAACCCCCACACCTATGGACATCTAATCTTTGATAAGGGGGTCCAAAGCATTAAATGGAAGAAGGAGGCTCTCTTCAATAAATGGTGCTGGGAAAACTGGGTTATAACATGCAGAAGAATGAAAATGAACCACCTTTTCTCACCAGAAACAAAAGTCAACTCCAAATAGATCGAAGACCAGGATGTCAGACCAGGAACTATCAAATACTTAGAGGGAAACAATTGGTGAAACACTTTCCCACCTAAACCTCAAGGACATCTTTTACGAAACAAACCCAGTTGCAAGAAAGACTAAAGCAGAAACAAACCAATGGGACTACATCAAATTGAAAAGCTTCTGCACAGCCAAAGAAACTATCACACAAAGAGCCAAAGAAACTATAACACAAAGAGACCCCTCACAGAATGGGAGATCTTCACATGCCAAACATAAGACAAGAGACTAATCTCCAAAATATATAGAGAACTCAGCAAACTTAGCACCAAAAAAGCAAATGAACCCATCCAAAAATGGGCAGAGGATATGAACAAGACATTCACTTCAGAGGAGATCCAAAAGGCTAACAAACATATGAAAAACTGTTCCAGGTCGCTGATTGTTAGAGAGATGCAAATAAAGATAACATTGCAATACCACCTCACTCCTATATAATGGCATACATTAAAAAGGACAGCAGCAACAAATGCTGGAGAAGCTGTGGGACAGAGGATCCCTTTTGCACTGCTGTTGGGAATGTAAATTGGTCCAGCCTCTCTGGACAGGAGTTTGGAGAACTCTCACAAGGCTAGACATAGACCTTCCATATGACCCAGTAATTCCTCTCCTTGGGATATACCCCAAGGATTCCATAATGCTCAACCAAAAAGATGTGTGTAAATCTATGTTCATTGCAGCACAATTCATAATAGCTAAAACCTATAAGCAACCCAGGTGCCCAACAGGAGATGAGTGGCTGAGAAAGCTGTGGTACATATACACAATGGAATACTATGCAGCTATTAAAAACAATGAGCACACCTTATCTGATCCATCTTGGACAAAGCTAGAAGGAATTATGTTAAGTGAGCTAAGTCAGAAAGATAAAGATGAGTATGGGATGTCCCCACTCATCAATAGAAGTTGAGAAAGAAGAACAGAAAGGGAAACTAAAAGCAGGATCTGGTTAAATCGAGAGCAGGGCACCAATGTAAAAACACTGTAGTGAAGGGGAGGGTGGCCATTGGGCTTCCTGGCATGGCAGGGATGGGGTCAGGAGTGAGTGGTGAGGATGGGACACAGTCTTTTTGGTGGTGGGAGTGGTGTTTATGTACAATTCTATTAAAGTGTAAACATTTAATTAATTAGCCACTATTTAATTAATATGAGAGGCAAAAACTGATATGTCTAAACTTAAAACACAGACTGAGTCTTTTTTTAAATTTTTTAAATTTTTATCATTTATTTCTTTATTGGGGAATTAATGTTTTACATTCAACAGTAAGTACAATAGTTTGTACATGCATAACATTCCCCAGTTTCCCATTTAACAATACAACCCCCACTATGTCATTTATCGTCCTTCATGGACCTGTATTCTCCCCACCCACCCACCCCAGTCTTTTACTTTGGTGCAATACGCCAATTCCATTTCAGGTTCTACTTGCGTTTTCTTTTCTGATCTTGTTTTTCAACTTCAGCCTGAGAGTGAGATCATCCCATATTTATCCTTCTGTTTCTGACTTATTTCACTCAACATGAATTTTTCAAAGTCTATCCAAGATCGGCTGAAAACGGTGAAGGTCCATGAAGGATGATAAATGACATAGTGGGGGTTGTATTGTTAAATGAGAAAATGGGAAACGTTATGCATGTACAAACTATTGTATTTACTGTTGAATGTAAAACATTAATTCCCCAATAAAGAAATAATTTAATAAAAAAAAGAGTTTAATAACCGACATATATAAAGAGCTTGCCAGACTCAACAACAAGACAACAAATAACCCCATCCAAAAATGGTGGGAGGACTTGGACAGAATATTCACCACAGAAGAGATCCAAAAGGCTGAGAAACACATGAAAAAAATGCTTCAAGTCTCTGATTGTCAGAGAAATGCAAATAAAGACAACAATGAGATATTACTTCACTCCTGTGAGAATGTCATACATCAGAAGAGGTAACAGCAACAAATGCTGGAGAGGGTGTGGGGTCAAAAGAACCCTCCTGTACTGCTGGTGGGAATGTAAATTGGTCCAACCTCTGTGGAGAACAGTCTGGAGAACTCTCAGAAGGCTAGAAATGGACCTACCCTGTGACCCTGCAATTCCTCTCCTGGGGATATATCCTAAGGAACCCAACACGTCCATCCAAAAAGGTCTGTGTACACATATGTTCTTGGCAGCACAATTTGTAATATCCAAAACCTGGAAGCAACCCAGGTGTCCAACAACAGATGAGTGGCTGAGCAAGTTGTGGTATATATACACAGTGGAATACTATTCTGCTTTAAAAAATGGTTACTTCACCATTTTCAGCCGATATTGGAGTCTTTTTAATACATTGGTTGTCTTTGATATGTTCTCTCCCAAAAGCCTAGACCAGGGAGAACAGAAGCAACTGGTAGCACAGCTATATACAAGATGCTGGTACTATACCCCAAACCCTATCAAAGGGACTTTCCAAAGTTAACCCTATCACCAAATAATGTGATGATAACAATAACTATACACTGTCTTCTTGAACCCTAAGACAACAGGAACCTCACATTTCCACTATAGAGCTTATATTCCTCCCAGTCCTAGAACCTTAGGGTGGGGCCCACTTTTCTGCATGCTGCTCTCAATTCAAATCCAAATAATATTGCATCCGCAGATCCCAACCTAATCAACACAACAAGTGCCACCCCAGCTGCTTCACTTCAGACTGTGTCCAGAGACTTCAGGTGTGGAATGACAACCCTTCAGCTTCATCACTCGGGTGAGACCTTTCCTTTCATAGTATTCTCTAATTCCATTCCAGGTATTCCACTCCCCAATAAAGTCCCCAAACCTACATATAGTACAGGTCCCCTGAGATAGAGCATGGTTCACCCGTGCCCATAAACTAGGGGAAAAATACATACCTGAAAGCAGAAGTACACAAGAGCATGCAGGGAATACCCCCAACACTTCATCTGCATTATTACAGTCTTTAGGTCCATGACTGTTCAACAATTTGTTTGGCTTTGTATGTTAACTCTCTTTTCAGCCACCAGGTTCCAGATGTCAGCAAGATGCTGACCAGACTTCCCTGGACAGATGACCCTATAAATGTGTACTGGAGCTCCACTTCCTCAGTGCCCCACCCTACTAGGGAAAGTGAGAGACAGACTGGGAGTATGTATCCACCAGTCAATGCCCATGTTCAGCGGGGAAGTAATTACAGAAGCCAGACCTTCCACCCTCTGCAACCCACAATGACCCTGGATCCATACTCCCAGAGAGATAGAGAATGGGAGGGCTATCAGGGGAGGGGGTTGGTTGTGGAGATCGGGTTATGGGAATTGTGTGGAATTGTACTCCTCTTATTCTATGGTTTTGTTAATGTCTCCTTCCTTAAAAAAAAAGGGAAATAGATAAAGAAATATATAATTTAAACCCATTCATGACTTATCATAACTCAACATTTCCTTTATAACATGATCATGCATTAATATTTGACCAGAAGAGGTCATGTATGAATACATAGTACCCATTTGAATGATTTAACACATTTTTGACAAGATTACTATTCGGACTCAGTGCCTGCATGATTCCACTGATCATGGCAGCCATTTTTTCTCTCCTTTCGATAGAGGGTGAAATAGAGAGAAAGGAGAGATACAGAGAGAGAAGATACACAGCAGCACTGGTCTACTGCTGATGAAGCTAACCCTTCAGGTACTCCAGTGTGTTAACCCAGAGCTCAAACCCAGGTGCTTGCTCACGACAAAATATGTATTCTATTAGTTGAAACACCTTCCAGACCTCTACATCTTACTTTTTAATGTTTTAGACTTAAAGACCATGAGTTCCTAATTTTTTTTTTTCCTCCAGGGTTATTGCTGGGCTTGGTGCCTGCACCATGAATCCACCGCTCCTGGAGGCCATTTTCCCCCCTTTTGTTGCCCTTGTTGTTGTAGTCTCATTGTGGTTATTATTATTGTCATTGTTGATGTTGTTCTTTGTTGGACAGGAAAGAGAGAAATGGAGAGAGGAGGGGAAGACAGAGAGGGGGAGAGAAAGATAGACATCTGCAGACCTACCCTGCTTCACCACCTGTGAAGCGACTCCCCTGCAGGTGGGGAGCAGGGGGCTCGAACAGGGATCCTTAAGCCCGTCCTTGTGCTTGCACCATGTGTGCTTAACCCACTGCGCCACTGCCCAACCCCCATGAGTTCCTAATTTTAAAGACTGACTTTGTATATCACAGAACTTTATCAAGTATAAATCAAGGATCCCTTATTGAGTTCTACTAATCTTCTTGATACTTCAAACTTCTCATGAAGTACTGCTAAATTCCATTTTTTTTTAATTATGCTATTGGGGGAATAGTGATTTGCAAGACAGTTGTTGCCACATAAATACAATTTCTTATCACCCTATTCCAGGTGTCTACTACTCTACTACTATTTGTTTATTTATTTATTTATTTATTTATTCATTCATTGATTTATTTTTGTCACCAAGCTTATCTCTGGGATTTGGTGTCTGCACAATGAATTAATTGCACGTGGTAGCCATCCTCCTCCTTTTTCTTTTCTTTCTTATATTTTATAAGATAGAAAGTGAAAGGAATGGAGATGAAAACAGGGAGGGGGGAAGAGAGACATCTATAGTACTGCTTCACTTCTTATGAAATTCATTCCCTTCAGGTCTAAAGCAGGGACCGGAACCTAGGTCCTTGAGCATAGCAACATGCTATAATACTTTTTAAATATTCAATAACTATCAGTTTATATTATTTTGTCACTCACTTTGATTTTTAGTAGTATGTGAATTTTTTAATATGTGTGATTTTTTTCCCTTTAGATCGTTTGTTATCCTTATATTTTATGTAAGATTCAAAATTACTTTTATGGGTACTTGCATTAAAATCACTCAGAAAAGTCACATTAAAATAATAGTCATCTCTAATTTTAAATTCTAATTTTTCTACTATACTGACTTCTTGAGGGCAAAGAACTGATTTTGTTGTTGTTGTTTACTTAGCACCAAAGACCATATTTACTTTCATTTTAAGTTTTGAGACAAGAGTTTAATACAATCTAGCAAAATGAATTTCCCAAGTCATAGATACACTAAGAATATTCATCTGTAAAAAGGTAAAAAAAATTCTTCTGTAAAAAAAAAAAGTTTCTGTAAGAAAACATTCCTATTTATCTTAAGCTAAAGTAATAGACACATAAGCAGACAATAAATTAAATAAACAGATCTTAATCTGTAATCACAGTGGCAAGTGTGAAACTGTATAACCTAGTTTGGCAAGACTTATTAGTAATTATGTATATACATGTATGTATCACAGCAGTGAAAAACAAGTTTAGGTGACTTGGGTGGTAGTGCAGCGTTTTAAGCGCACATAGCCAGAAGCATAAAGACCAGCACAGGGATCCAGGTTCAGGCCCCCATCTGCAGGGGGTCGCTTCACAAGCGTTGAAGCAGGTCTGCAGGTGTCTTTCTCTTCCCCTCTCTCTCTCTCCCCTCCTCTCTCCATTTCTGTCTGTTCTATCCAACAACAACGACATCAACAACGACAATAATAACCACAACGACAACAAAAAAGGGCAACACAACGGGGGTGGGGGTGGGATTTGGGCAGGAAGACAGTTTACTCAGTAGACCTTTACCATGTGTGAGACCCTGGGTTTGAAAACATGTACAGGTATTCTGTATCTTTATTAAGTTTGCTACTTACTTTTTTTTTAGTGTATACTTCTGCTTTTAAATTATATATATACATATATATTCTATATATAATTATTTCTCTTTATTATGACAATTTTGATTTACATATGATACATTTAATATAATTGAAAATAATGACTAGTACAAAGAAGCTGTTAATAAGTATTTATCAAATTGAAAATGATCACTTCTTCAATTCAGTTGAGTTGTCTTACATTATTTCTATCTGTCCCATTAACAGGCATGGTAGCTATGTATTTAGTCACTCTAATCTAGAACATATACAACTGAGCATTTTCTTAGTTATTTTAACTTGTTTTCTGCTATGCCTTGTAAACTTTTATTTTTCATTTCCCTTTTTTTTCTCAATCTCCAGGGTTATTTCTGGGGCTCAGTGCCTACACTATGAGTCTACTGCTCCTAGAGGCTTTTTTTCCCCATTTTACTGCCCTTGTTGTTTATCATTGTTATTACTGTTGTTGTTGTTTCTATTGCTGTCGTTGTTGGATAGGACAGAGAGAAGAAGGGAAGACAGAGGGGGGAGAGAAAGACACCTGCAGACCTGCTTCACTGCTGTGAAGTGATCCCTGCAAGTGGGGAGGAATCCTTATGCTGATCCTTGGCACTTTGCGCCATGTGTGCTTAACCTGCTGCACTATCTCAAGGCCCCTCTTCCAACTATTTTTATTCTTTCACATAATAAAGAAATAATGGAAGATAAGAAGAAAAACATCTTCAAAAATATGTAATGGCATTTTACAAATTTCCTTTTTAAATTTTATTTAATAACCCTGAGAGACAGGAAAATTAATTCCACTCTACGTATTAGTAAAATAATATTAATAGTATAAAGACTATGTTTATACTCATGGATTTACTAAATTAATGACAAGAATTCAAATCAGTATCAGATTTGCATTTCAGTCAATAGACTAGAGTAAGCAGTTCATGAACTGCACTTCTTGTTTTCATATAAATCTAAGGGGTAGGCATTTTACCCATAATAAAATGGCAAAACACACTGACACAATTAATAAAGTAATCTTAAATATGCTTGAATAAAATTATATTGAATATCATTCTTAAATCCTCCATATTCTTTTTGATGTTTCTCAGGACAAAATCTCTGTATTGTGTGCAATGCTTTCACACAAGCACTAGAAAAAACACTAATGATTGTTTTACTTATATAAATATTTTCTTTATTCAGGATAAAGAATATAAAATAATTGACTTGCAATATTGTAAAAGTAGTATAGACTCAATAGTACAGACATTTTATGTTAAATCTATTTCCTTTTTTAAAAAGTTTTTATTAACTTTGTTAGAGACAGCCAGAAATTGATAGGGTAGGGGGAGATAGAGAGACAGAGAGACACCTGCAGCCCTGCTTTATCACTCATGAAGTGTTTCCTTTGCAGGTGGGGACTGGAGGCTTGAACCTGGGTCCTTGTGCACTGTAACAGGTGCACTTAACTGGGTGCGCCACCACCCAGCACTAAATATATTTCTTGTATTAGCCTATGAAGAAAACATTGTAGCATAAATATTCTGAAATTGCTCAGAGTTGATGGAATACCAAAGTATTATTTTGATTTTAAGGGATTACTTATAAATGAGAGAGAAAAAAATTACTCTGGTATAAAGAGTAACAGAATTGAACCCAGGATCTCACACTTGAAATGTCTCTGCCCAGCCACTTTATCCATCTCCTAAGATTTCAAAGTATTATAATAATTTTATATATAATATTCTATTATTGGTATCAAAAAGATTACAGACACAAGCTACAAAAATGTGAAGAGAAAATTTTATTTAAGGGCCTAGTCAGAATATAAATTTTGGGGTGCAGAAGGTGTGAGTTCTAACTTTTTAAATTACTCTATTCTGGACATGGGTGTTAGCAAGTAAATCTATATCCACAGCCTGTTTCAGTCTTTCTTTAGTTGGGTAGGGTTTTGGAGAGGTGAGGTTCCAGGATGCATTTGTTCAGAGAAGTCAGGATGGAATCATAGTAGCATCTGGAACATGTTGGCTGTAATGCAGTAATATGGAAAACAAGACAAGATGTTTAGTCAACAGAAACTATAAAGTAGGAATAGAGCAGATAAGTAAGGATCTCAGTGTAGAAGGAAAGTAGGAAGTCTATTTTAGGAATGTTCCTAGGAACCTATGTCTTAATAATCTCTGATAGAGCTTGATATCTAACATGGGGGTGGAATAGGAATATTGTCTGGCAAGATAGTGTAAGGGTTGAATGTAGAACTAGGAAGCAGGATTAGGGTAGAGAGTTGCTCACAAACTTGAAGAAGATATATAAATATAACTATTAAACACAGTGACATAACTCAGGGCCCATACTCATTTATACTTAGCACAGAAACCTGTATAACCTCTAAGTCCTTGTCAGTCTGAGCTCACAGTCCATGGTCACAGGTGGGAACATGCCAGGATGCACTCATTTCTGAGCTAGTCTTCCTTGAGTAGCAGAGTAGGATGACCCAGCCTCCCTTCAAAGAATGGACAGTCCCTACCATTGCTAGTTCATAGCCAGATTTCAGTCCTGAAGAAGCCTATTAAAGGGATTTTAATGACACTCACAATGATTGTGACCAGTGATGGTAGAGAGAGGGATCTACCAAGGCCTAGGCCCATATTATCTATGGAGGATCTAAGGTTTTTCTAAGACCCCAGGTGATGCGGTCTGATAGTGGCCAAAAGGGTCACTGTTAAATTCGCCAATCTCTTGCTTTTATTCTGAATTCGTAGTCCCTTCTTTATCTGACAGGCTTAAACTTTCTCCAGGTTGTTGAAGTATTGAGTGTCCTTTGTTTTATTCAAGCCAGTATTAGGTTTATGCGATCCGATCTCAAGTTAGAGAAGAACTAGACCTAGGAATTCAGTGGGGTCTTAGTTAACTTCAAGTTTTTCTGCATTTATGTGTTTGATGGTTCTAACAAATGCCATAAGGGCAATAATTATCCTTTATATATAGTTTTTGACCAAAGAGGCTATCATTAAGCGAATGAGACTCTTGTCCTTATGTTTTGTAGTCCTTCCCTTATTTGATGATCTTTGATTCTAATCCAGTAGTTTAAAAGTTGTATATAAAGTGACATTAGGTGTAAGGGGTCTGGCCTCAAGTTAGGGAGGAAATACACCTAGGATTTTAGTGGGGGTCTAAGTTAACTTTAAGTTTTACTGTATTTATTTGGTGATTCTAGTAAAGGTTATTATAGGGGTAATAATAATTGTCCTTTAGTTGATTTATAAGATAAAACTTTTCAATGTAGGGAGATCATAGTTACTTGTCCAAGGTCATTGGGTGATAGAGTAATTGATGACAGGATTCAAATTATACTTTGGTATGTTTAATTGCAAACTCTGTCTTCTCCACAAAATTATCTTCCTGAAAGACAGAGTGGGGAAAAAAAAAACTGGCAGAGAAAGGAGAGGGACAAATAGAAGGAACAAGCAGTAGAGGAGGAAAAAAAAAAAAAGAAAGAAAAGTGAGGTGTGGAGGAACTGAAACAGAGCCAAATTGAGCAACAGGCAGAAATGAGTGGAGCACTAAATTTGAGTGCTGATCCTATGGGGCTCTGTAGGCAGTGCGCAGGTGCACCTGGCACACTGATCGTCCTTTACTCCAGGTGACTACCTGCAATCAATTAGGTAAGAACTTACGAGAATGATTGCTGAGTTATATGAGTTATGTAACAAAACTATATGTAGCTTTATAGGATGTAAAAATGTGTCTTCTAAAAATAGCTCCCATTTTCCTCCATAGATGGGAATATTTCTATTTTTCTAAGTCATTGAAAGTTAAAGCATTTAAAGTTATCATTTTGTGGGTTATACCTAGTGAATTATGTGTAGTCATAATTCACTATTATATATAGTTTAAGTCGCAATCCCATAATGACAATATTACTTAGATCTAGTATAAATTCACTGATTATTTTTGCTGTTTTAAATTTACTTTATAGTGTTAATTTTGGGCTTACAAGGTTTTATTAATGTACTTTATTCACAGATTCTTAGTTTTGTATCTAATCCCCCCAAAAGTATGTAACTTTAAAAAATTAACTCTCACAGTCCAGAATATTTTGCTTATTCTTTTAAAATTTTATTAGTGATTGAATTATGGTCAATATGATTGTGAAGCCGGGTGGTGGTGCACCTGGTTGGCTGCACATGTTACAATGTGCAAAGACCCAAGTTTGAACTGCTAATCCCCACCTCTACTTTGTGGGAAAGCTTCATAAATTGTGAAGTAGTGTTGCAGTTGGGTCTCTGTCTCTTTCCCTTTCTCTCACACCCTTCCCTCTTGATTTCTGTCTCTATCCAATAAATAAATAAATAAATATAATTAAAAAGTCAAAAACAAAAGTAAAAGAGACAAGATAGTGTGAAAAGTAAGGTACAATTCCACACAGTTCCCACCACCAGAATTTGACATCCAGCCCCTTTACTGGAATCTTCCCTACTCTTTATATCTCTGCGAGTATGGACAAATGAACTTTGTAAGGTGCAGAAGGTGGAAGGTCTGGCTTCTGCAATTACTTCTCCTCTGGACATGGGCTTTGACATGTAGATCCATACACCCAGCCTGTCTCTATCTTTTCCTAGTGGGGTAGGGCTCTGGAAAGGTGGGAGTTCCAGGACACACTGATGAGATCTTCTGCTCAGGGAAGTCAGGTTGGCATCATGGTAACATTTGTAATTTGGTGGCTGAAAAGCTGTAAGATATAAAGCAGAACAAATTATTTAGTAAGAAGGAACATAAATGTAAGAATGGAGAAGATTTGGGGTCTTAGTGTTTGAAGAAGCTAGAAAGTCTGTTTCAAGTATATTCCAAGGGGCCCATGACTTTACTAATTTTTGTCTAAACCCCACAGCTAACATGCTGGTGGACTAAAAGTATTGTTTAGGAAAATGATGTCAGAGTCAGGAATAAGACTAGAAAGCTGGATCGGGGCTGAGAGTAGATCTCAAATATGGGATATATATATATATATATATATATATATATATATATATACACTGCTAAGACAGACAATATTTAAAATAATAATATAGTTCATCTTCTCTCACTCTCTTTTTCATGGATAGTGCTTTTGTTACTGTACTGAAAAACTCTATCACCCTGGAATTTATGCTATAATTTCTCCTCAAAATTAACTCATTTTTGTATTTTGCACTTGAGTCTATGTTCTCTTTTGCATCTTAGAGTTAAATTTACATCCTATTAGAGCTGAATTTTGTGATATTTGAGTTCAGGCTCTTTTTACTGCATATGGATAGCTACTTGACCTATAATAATTTGTTGAACATACTGCCTTTTCTTCCTTCATTGAATGGATATGCTTCCTTTCAATAATCTTTTACTGTGTGCATCTATTATTTGACTCTTTTCTGTTTAACTGATCGATGATGCCAAGGAGTCTTGATTATTGCATCATTATAATAACCCTAGCCAGCTACTGTGAGTATTCTTTGTTCTAGTTTATAAGTTTTGTTTCTCTTGGTCTTTGCCTTTACATCTTTACTTTAAAATTAGTTTGTCAGTATTCACACAAAAGGTGAAAGTTTTGATTGAAATTAAATTAAATCTCTATCAATTTGAAGTTAGAAGTACATCTTTGAAATACTGGGTATCCCTATACATAAACATAGAATGTGGCTTCATTTATTTTTTTCCTTATTTTTATTGTTAGATTTTTATTTGTTTTATATAACTTCTGCGTATATTTTGTTAGATTTGTAAAATACATGTCTTCTTTTCAGTGCTAACATAAATTAATTTTTAATTAAATTCCAAGTATCAATTGAATTTGTGTGAAATATGTTGATTTTTCTTATTAAACCTTTATTCTGTGACCCTTTAATAACTGTATTTTAGTTCTATTTGCTTTTAGGAATGTGTAAAAAGACAGCAATTACCTGCTTTATTATTATTTGTACCAACTCCAAATAATGTACTAAATTTAACCTTTGTAATTTTCTTAAGATAAACCCAATTTTTTCTACCTTATATTATCTTTATTTATTTATTTATTTTACTTTTCGTTGCCCCTGTTTTATTGTCATAGTTACTAATGTTGTCATTGTTGGATAGGATAGAGAGAAATGGAGAGAGTAGGGGAAGACAGAGAGGGGGAGAGAAAGATACCTGTAGACCTGCTTCACCTCCTGTGAAGGGACTCCCCTGCAGGTGGGGTGCCCAGGTTCTAACCGGGATCCTTATGCTGGTCTTTGCGTTTGTGCCACATGCACTTAATCCACTGCGCTACAGCCAACTCCCCCTACCTGTTATTATCTGTTTGTTTAGTAATTATTTGACATTACTATATTGTTTCAGATGCTGTCCTAGAAACTAAGAAAATGCTAACCATTCTAAATGATACAATCTCTCATCCAATGACATCAACTATTGTAGAACAAATAAAATATCAAGCAAGAGAATAAATTAAGTTCCCCCAATTTTAAAAGGAGGATCCCATATATTACTGGGTTCATGTACCTGCTCCTCATCTGCAGGTATAAGCTTTATGTGTGGTGAAACAGTGATGTAGCTGTTTCTATCTCTCCTCTTCTATCTCCCCTTTACCTCTAAACTTTTCTCTGTCGCTTTTCTAAATAAATAAATAAAAGAGAGAGAGAGGGATAAGTATTTGAAAAGAGATATAAAAAGAAAATAATGAGAAATATATGTGGATGGAGAGAAAAATACTTATATGGGGACACAGAGATAACTCAGTTTGAGCAGAGAATTTTTTAAACTAATCCCCAGATTTGGAAACTAGTTTTTTTTTTTTTTTTTTTTTCTGTTTCTGTTTTTGTTTTTTAACCAGAGTGCTGATCAGATCTGGCTAATTGTGATGAAGGGGATTGGACCTGGGACTTTGGAGTCTCAATCAGGAACATCTCTTTGCATCTCTTTGTATTATCTCCTTCACCCACATAGAAAGAAGTATATTTAGAAAAGACACCTACCAAAGGCAGTGTAGAATTGATCTTGAGAAAAGAGTAAAACCTGACATTAAACTCAACCGCAGTAGAAAATATATTTACTTAAGGAAAGGAAAATGATCAAGAATATGGGCCTGAATAGAATAATTAGAGAAAGAAAGGGTAGGCAGGAAATAAGAATGTCTTAAAGCAAGGGGTTTCTTAGTTTATAAAGTTCATATTTCAACATTCCTTCCCCTTGTTCATGACTGGCCAATTCATATATGTGTGGGCTTACTCAGTCCTTGTAATCGGCAAAAGTTAATATATGTAGATGCTGTTTGAGGTCAGGAGTTTTATATCAGCTCATGAAGAATTATAACTCAATAACTCATGGTCTCAACTGCATACCATTATATGATACACACAGCAAAGGTGTATATGAAGAAGGTTATGAGAGTTGATTATATATTTATTCAAAGTACTTAAGATTAAGGAGGAAGTAATCCACCTCTGCATGTCCCAGAGCAATGCATTTTAAAGACATTTTGAATTTAACAATGTTTGAGTCTCATTACTCGAAAAAACTACTTTGTAAAGAAATCAACCCAAGTAAAGGAATGGATTGTGACTGGATCTTTTCTCTGGAAAGTCACTTTGTCCTTTTATTTATTCTTTTCTCCTCATAGTTTTTTAATTTTTTTTATAATAATTACATGCTCTCCCTCTGTCCTTCTGTCTTTCTATTTAACTTGCTTCACTTTCTACCTGAGGCCCCTGTGGCCCTGAGTTCAGCTCCTGACACTACCATACACCTGCACTAATCAATGTTCTCTCACTTAGTCTAATATAAACATTAAACAAATATTTTAAAAGACCCTTCTCTTTTTACAAAAACTTTAACTAGAAATACTGTGGAACTAACTGTCAAAGTTAGGAATAAATTTTTATGAAAACAAATTGTAATTGAGATAAAATTTTTAAATAAGCCCTTACTTGTGATACTCACCACCACTACCAGTGGGCCCAGAGCTTGAATCTAGGTTTTGTACATTTTTAAGAATGCATTTACAATATGTTCCACAGTTCAGCTCCTTAAGAATTAGCTGATTGATTAGATCCACATAGTAAAATACATAGGAAAAAAACTCTGAAAATAAAGAGAATTGATCTTCTGTAAGAGACATATACACTAATAAAGGGTAATCTCGAGTTGAAAGTGAATCTTCTTCTCTGTACCAAATGAGAAAAATAACCAAGACTCTAGAAATTTATTAATAGAAAAGCAACAGTATAAGTCTACATGACATTCATATTCTTGTTTAATATGCCTAACTTGGCAACTGCCTTTCCTTTTTCCTAACAACTTTTTGCTTTTAAATGGGAATGTGACTTATGGTTTAACTTGGACCACATAGTTAATTTTCCATGTCCTCTCCCATTTATTTAGAAAGTATGCAATGCTGTTACAATTATTATTTTTTCTTTTTTCCTATTAATCTTCTTTATAGGTGTGTCACAATTAAAACTTATAAAGATAAAGGATAAATTATTTTTCTTCTCTAGAGTAAATGCTTTTTGGTTACCACTATTAGAAAAGAATATTGATCCTTGTAAGTTAAAGGTTGCTTTGTTTATTTATTAATTGATAAGGTAGTGTCTCATCTAGCCAACTGAAGTAAAACCATAGGTTTTATACAAACTAAAACTTACTTTTTAGTCAGAAAAAAAGATGGACAAGTTAACAATAACAAAAACTGAAATATTATTTCAGATAATGTCACTTTTCTTAGAGGAGAGCAAGGGATATTACCTCGCTCTTGCTGACCGAGAAATCCAGACTCATTAATCTAGACTTCCAGACTCATTAATCTAGACTTGTTTTTAATATTTCTTGACATTATATAACAATAATAGTTTAAAGAATAGTAGTGTTTATTTTTTTAAATTTTCTTTAAAGATATCTTAATGATAGATACTTGTAAGTTAAAGGTTGCTTTGTTTATTTATTAATTGATAAGAGAGAGAATTGAACAGAGACAGTAGAGGTCAGCACATTGATCAGATTTAGTTTATTGTATAACTGGGGATTGAAGCTAGAGATTTAAAGCCCCAGGCATGAAAGTCTTTTTGTAAAACCATTATGCCCTCTTCTCAGCTGTTTACTTTCTCTTTTACATAGAACTTATTACACCAAACCACATTGATTATGCATACAGTTAGAGGAAAAAATAGTTATTTAAAACTTTAAGGACCAATATATGGCATTCCTGTTGCAATTCACTCCTATTTAGACTCACGTTCGTAAAATTCATTATATTTAAAATCCAGATATCAAGTACTTCATGCTAAACTACATAACTCTACATACATTTCCTTTCATTACACATGGTTTTAAATTCATTTACATATTTTATGTTTTTGAATGGTCCTATGAATTTTACATTTGTTTAAATATTGTTATTCTTGAATAGCACAGAAACTAAGGTTTCTTAAAGCATTTCACTGCCATTAATTCAGAGAGTCATTGGTTCCATATGATAACAAAAGTTATAGCTAAGTAATGTGGAGGATATTGATAATTTTGCTATTGTTTTGCTATGTATTTAAATAAAAAGAGAACCATTGAAAGGTATTTGTTTGTCTCAGCTTGGAATTAACTTCCCACAGAAGTATTTTATGAGATTACTTATCATAGTTTTCTTGACAATAGCTAAGCATGCAGTGAGGCAAAAATCATAAAATAACTGTTGAATAAAATGCACATATCAAAATACATGGCTTTCTTCAAGGTTCCCTGAATCCGGAGGTCCTTTCTTAAGAACAAAAAATTAGAAGCACTGAATTGTTTCAGGAGTTTGCAAAGTGGACTCTTTAGAGTCTACTGACACTAATTAATTCAAACACAATGTTCAACTGTCAACTTTACATCTTCCATATTATAGGAAAATTGACACAATAGAGTATTATATTAATATTTCTTATGTAACACATAAATAATCCCATAACTAGAAAAGTCTATAGGTTCCTCTTTTTAGTATTATTTATTTTTATTATCTTATTTATTGGATATAGACAGGCAGAAATAGAGAGGGTAGGGGAGATAAGGAGGAAAAGAGAAAGAGAGACACCTGCAGCATTTCTTCACCACTTGAAAAGCTTTCCCCCTGCAGGTGGGGACTAGAGCCTCGAACCTGGGTCTTTGAGCTCTGTAACGTGTGTGCTCAAACAGTTGCACCACCACCCAGCCTCTAGGCTCTTCTTTTTCTATATTTTTAAAATTATCTTTATTTATTTATTGGATAGAGACAACCAGAAATCAAGAGGGAAGGGGAGGGGTAGAGAGGAAGAGAGACAGACACCTGCAGCACTGCTTCACCACTTGTGAAGCTTTCCGCCTGTAGGTGGGGACTGGGACTCAAACCTGGGCCCTTGCACATTTTGACATGTGGGCTTAACCAGGTGAGCTACCACCCAGCCCCTAGGCTCCTCTCTAAAACTGTCTTTAGGGCTAGGAGATGGTTCATGAGATAAAGTGCAGCATTTATTTTTTGAAAGGCTCAAGATTCAAGTCCAAACACATATGAGAAAGCAGAGCTACATGGATGGTGGACTAGATGAAAAAGTTATCATGGGGAACAATGGAATTGCTCCTGTATGATGTTACAGCATCACAAATAACAATGGTAACAACAACAATAAACCCTAATAATACTGAAAGAATAAAGGCACCTTTGATTAGCCACTTGGGACTCAGGAGGGTTAGAGAGATAACTCACAGTGGAGGATGCATGCCTACCCCTACACATAGTTCAGGTTTGAGCTTGACACCACATGGGAATGTGCTGACACTTGGGGGAAGCGCCGATGCAGTGTTCTCTCATTCTGTTTTGTTTTGTTTTGTTTTCATATGTATAAAAAAACAGCCCTGGATGCTCAACAATTTTTTTGGCTTTGTATGTTAACTCTCTTTTCAGCCACCAGGTTACAGATGCTAACATGATAGAACCAGACTTCCCTGGACAGATGACCCCACCAATGTGTCCTGGATCTCCGATTTCCCAGAGTCCCAACCTACTAAGGAAAGAGAGAGGCAGGCTGGGAGTATGGATCAACCAGTCAAAGTTCATGTTCAGGCAGACTGGTGGTAGCGCAGCAGGTTAAGTGCACATGGGGCAAAGCTCAAGGACCTGAGTAAGGATCCCGGTTTGAGCCCCCGGCTCCTCACCTGCAGGGGAGTTGCTTCACAAGTGGTGAAGCAGGTCTGCAGGTGTCTTTCTCTTCCCTTCTCTGTCTTCCCCTCCTCTCTCCATTTCTCTCTGTCCTATCTTGCAACAACGACATCAATAAAAACAATAATAATTACAACAATAATGAAAAACAATAAGGGCAACAACAGGGAAAATAAATATTAAAAAAAAAAAACAGCAACAACAAAGTTCATATTGAGCGTGGAAGCAATTACTGAAGCCAGGCTATCTAACTTCTGTATCCCACATTGACCTTGGGTCCATACTCCCAGAGGGTTAAAGAACAGGAAAGCTATCAGGGGAGGGGATGGGATATGGAGTTCTGGTGGTGGGAATTGTGTGGAGTTGTACCCCTCTTATCCTACAGTTTTGTTAAATAAATAAATAAAAAATATTTTTTAAAAAAAGGGCAACAAAAGGGAAAATAAATAAATAATTTAAAAAACAAGCAGCCCTGGATCAATGAAAGCATACATGAGTGATGTCTGGCTTGTGTAAGCCGTAATAAAAATAAGCAAAAATAAAAATCAGAACAATGGCTCTTCAGCCTGATTGCTATGTGAGCAAATGTTTTTCAGAACAAAATATTATGGGATGTTACTTTCATTTTTTTTTGCAAGATTAAATTTGTGTTTGGCTTCCATATGAATATCTAATAAAAGATGGGTTATTTGTGGACCAAGAGGTGGTTGATACCATCCTGGATGGAGCTTGAAGAAATCATGTTAAGTGAGATAAGTCAGAAACAAACCGATGAATATGGGATGATCTCACTCATAGACAGAAGTTGAAAAACAAGATCAGAAGGGAAAACACTAAACAGAACTTGGACTAGAGTTAGTTAGTGTACTGCGCCAAAGTAAAATACCTTGAGGTGGGGGCGGGGGTCAGGTCCTGGATCATGATGGCAGAAGAGAACCTAGTGGGGTTGAACTGTTATGTGGAAAACTGGGAAATGTTATGCATGTACAACACATAGTATTTTATTTTCAAATGTAAACCATTAATTCCCTAATAAAGAAAAAAAAAGGTTAGTGGCAAATAAGGTTATTAACTTTCAAGCATGATGTGCAGAGTTTAATCCTCATCACAGTGTGTGCCAGGATGGTGCACTGAAGCACTTCACTCTCTTTGTCTTTTCTCTATACTCTTTAATAAGTAAATGGAGGCCAGGCAGTGGTGGTGCACCTGGTTAAGTGCACACATTGCAGTGCACAAGGTCCCAAGTTCAAGCCCCTGATCCCCACCTGCAGGGGGAAAACTTCACAAGTTTTCACAAGTGGTGAAGCAGGGCTGCAGGTGTCTCTCCACCTCTTTTCTATCTCGCCTCTTCCCCTCTCAATTTCTCTCTGTCTGTATCCAATAATAAAATGAATGAAAATATTTTTTGAAAAACAAGTAAATGAAACATTGTAAATGTATGTGAAAAGTGGTGGTTACAAAAAACTATGGTATACTTTGTAGACATTAAAAATCCACAATATTTTATGCTAGTTATATCTCAATGAAACAGAGGAGAATAACAAAAAATCTTAGATACGTGTTACTTTTGTCATTTTTATTTTCATGAATTTTAAGTATATTTATCTTCTCAATAGACTTAGAATTATTTCAAGTTATCCATAACTTAGGTTTCTCCAATAAATTTCCCCATATCCTAGATCCAAACTAAGAAAATCGAATTAAGCATCTAAACTTAGAGAATGTTTTTAATAGCAATTTTATATTTACAGTTTTGCATTGCTATCATTTTTGCAATTATTTGGCAAAGTTGTTGAGAAGGAACATTGGTATGAAGGAATTCTGACTCAATCAGTTAATAGCTATAAGATCTAGGGCAAATCATTCATACTTGTTAGCTTCAATTCTCTCATCTTTGAAGAGCGTAATAATAATTAAAAGGATGCATGAACACTATTATATATAGCATGAAGCTAACATGTAAGTAACAATTGTGAGCATTTATAGTCATTAATTATCCTCCAATACATAATTAGTAATAATAATAATAGTACTGTATGAGAAAAATATTCTATAACTTACTAGTTTCTAAGTCTGTCAATAACTATGTCCTATATGTTTATAAATTTATTAACCAGAATATTTCAGTATAGTGTCCTTTTATTCATATTAATAAAACACTGAATACTAGGTAGTCAACTTTAGATTGTCATATACTAAAACCAATCAAAATTTGTCATAAACATTATGTGATCCTTCTTTCATCTTGAAATAGGTGCTACTAAGGGGGTGGGTGGTTGCATACATGGGTAGGTTGAATACATGCATTACCATGCACAAGGATCCACGTTTAAGACCCCACTCCCCACTTGCAGGAGAGGACCTTTTATAAGTTGTGGAGCAGATCTGATAGTGCCTTTTTCTCTCTCTTTCTATTCCCCCTTCCCTCTCTCAATTTCACTAGGATGGGTGGATTGAGATGAGATTTGGCATGCTGAGGGTGGTATAGCTGTATATAAGAGATAGATTCATAGTGCAGGCACCAAGCTCTACTCTACCCTGGTGGAAAAAAAAATTATATTTACTTTTATTTTTTTTATCCACACTAAGCTCGGTTCTGGAAAATTCACTGTTAAGGGTGAATTTTTTACTTGATAGGACAGAGAGAAAGTGAGAATTGGAAGGTAGAAAGACACTTGCACCACTGATTTAGTTAATGAAGTGGGAACCTTGTAAGTGGGAACTGAGAACCTGAACCCAGCTCCTTGTGTATAGTAACACTTGTGATCATTGGGAGTCACATTTTCAACCCTAAAGTTCTGATTTTTATAGTATTGCTATATTCCTATAATTTAAATAAAAGTGAGGAAGCAAACTTGGCATTATTGGGTTACTTGCTATATATGAGTCACTTATTATGTAGCTTATTTTACATTTATTTTAATTTGGTTATCATTATTTAACATATTAATTGTATTAACTGATTAAATAACTTTAAAATATAACATCATCTAGAGCTTTATATGTGTTTTTTTTTTTTGCTATTTATTATTATCCATATGCTAAGATGAAGAAAAGAAAACTTGGGGACAGACAGGTGGTAATTACCAGTTAAGCACAAATAGTACTAAGCACAAGGACTAGTTCAAAGATACTGGTTTGAGCTCCTAGCTCCCCACCTGCAGCAAGGATGTTTTAAATGCCTTGAAGCAGATCTGGATGTGTATATCTTTCTTTTACCCTTTCTATCTTTCCTTCTTCTCTAAATTTCTATATGTCCTTTCATATGGAGAAAAGGAAAAAGAAAAAGGCCACCAGGAGCATTGAGCGATAGTGTCAATACTGAGATCCAGCGATAACCCACTTTATTTATTTTTATTTATTTATTCCTTTTTTTGCCCTTGTTGATTTATTGTTGTAGTTATTGTTGTTGATGCCATTGTTGTTGGATAGGACAGAGAGAAATGGAGAGAGGAGGGGAAGACAGAAAGGGTGATAGAAAGATAGATACCTGCAGACCGACCAGCTTCACTGACTATGAAGTGACTTCCCTGCAGGTGGGGAGCCTGGGTCTACAACCAGGATCCTTATCCTGGTCCTTGTGCTTTGTGCCATGTGTGCTTAACCCGCTGCACAACCACCTGACTCCCTCCTGATAACCCACTTTAAATAGACAAACAAGTAAACAAACAAACAAATATATAAAACTTGGACAGGATAAGTGATTCAACCACAGTCAAAACTTGGCATCATAGTACCTCAGATGACAGGCATTTGCTTTTTGTTTCCTTTTCTTAATTCTCTTGTCTCTAGGACTTCACTGTTTCAGGTATCCCTTTTCAACTGTAAGAGACAGAAAAACAGAAGAAACAGAAATACATCACATGGGAAAAGTGGTAATGTGTCGCTGTCGGCCCGCAACAATGACATGGACACCAGAGTCTTCTTCCTCAATTCCCTTTATTTCCTTCTTATGGCCACCTTAAGTACCTTTCACTGTTACATAGTCAGCCAATGGGCATTAAGCAAGCATACAGCATTCATAGATCATGCAGCCTTCTACCAATCATAAAACAGTTCACGTGTACAACACGCAGTCTGTGAAGTTGGATCCTCCAACTTCCGCAAAGTTGTTTACCACTTTACTGGTTTAGTCACCACGTGGCCGGCGCCATCTTAGGGGCGTGATGTGCAGTGTCATTATGGCTTCCGACAGTAATGCATCATAGAGTACATGCATTATCATGTACAAGGAGCTGTGCTCTATTCTCTGGCCCCTACCTACAGGGAGGAGGTTCTATGATCAGTGAAGAAGTGCTGCAAGTATCATTCTTTCTCCCTCCCTATCACTCCTTCCCTCTCAATTTATTTCTGTCTCTAAAAAGAGCTGATATTGGGGGAGCTTGGAATGTCCCTACTCATGACCATAGAATGTGAGCTCAGATCTAGAGGGATGCAGAGGTCACACAGGCTCCTAAGCTAATTATGGGCCCCAGATCACATCAAATCAATGGGTTTTACAGTCAACAACATTTATACCCCTTTCCCATATTAGGGAGCTACTCTCTTCCCTGATCCAGCTTTCTGGTCCTTTTTCCAGCCATGAAATCATCTCCCGAGACAATAATTAGGATCCACCTGCATATCAGATTTCAGGTGCAGGAAAAAAAAAAAAAACTAGTATAGCCACAAGCCCTTTGGAATATAACTAAAATATGTCTGCTAGCTATCTACAAGACTTCCCTGGGCAGAGAACCCCACCAATGTATCCCGGAGCTTCAATTCCCTAAAACCCTGCCCCAGAAGAGAAATAGAGAGGCAGTCTGAGAATATGGATCGACCTGTCAACACCCATGATCAGAGGGGAAGCAATTACAGAAGCCAGACCTTCCACCTTCTGCATTCCACAATGACCTTGGGACCATACTCCCAGAGGGTTAAGGAATATGAAAGCTATCAGGGTATGGGATGAGATATGGAGTTCTGGTGGTGGGAATTGTATGGAGTTGTACCCCTCTTATCCTATGGTTCCTGGCATCATTTCTTCTTATGAATAAAATAAAATAAAATAATATAAAATAGAGCTACAGGAAGCTATGCATCTTTTGTGTGGGCACAAAGCCCAAGCAGCAACTCTTATGAAACAAAAGGGGGGTGGTGGAGAAAGAAGGGGAAAAAAAGAAAAGAATGAAGGAAAGAAGGAACAAAGGGAACAAATAGAAAAACATTCAAGGTAATGATGCCCAAAAACCTGAAAGTTTTTAAAAATAAACATTATGCAAAATATTAATTGTGTATAAGAGTTTTAGATATAATTAATCATGGGAAGAGGTGGACATGTAATTTGTTGTGTAAAGAGGGTGGAGAGTTTGTCTTTTTTAATCACTTTACTAGGAGGGCTAATGGTTTACTGTATAGTTATTGATGTAGAGTTTCAATTTCTCACCTCCTCATGATAGGTGTCTGAAAAATACTCTCATTTCTTAACTACTCATCTGTCTTTGGATACGTCCAAATTAGGAATATTTTATCTTTTTAATAGTAAGGTAATAAATATATGCTTCTGTTGGAAATTCTTCTGTTTTTCATCCAGGGTTATTGCTGGGGCTCTGTGCCTACACTATGATTCCACTCCTCCTGGCTGCCTTTTCCCCCTCATTTATGTTGTTGGATAGAACAAAGAGAAAATGAGAGAAGAGGGGAAGACACAGAGAGGAGGAGAAAGAGAGACATCTGAAGACCTGCTTCACTGCTTGTGTAGTGATCCACCTGCAGGTGGGGAACTGGAGCCTCAAATAGGGATCCTTGCACCAGTTCTTGTGCTTCCTGCATGCTATGTGTGCCTAACTGGTGTGTCACCATTCAGTCCCATGTGTTTGTTTTAATGTTTTAAAATGTAAATATCATTCTTATATTATAAATAGAGAAATTGCTAAATTGATATACTTTTTCACTGACCCTTAAGTTAATGTTTACCAAACTTGAAACACACACATAAAACATGTAGTTTATAACACACAGGAGAAAAACTTTAGTTACAAAGACATATCATTTCAAACATGAATTTAGATCTGTACTGTCATAGATGAACCATCTTTATTCACACAGTTTAAGACTAAATATTTCACATTTATACCAAGACTAAAAAAAATCAAAAGAGGAAAAAACAATTTTGGACTATTTCTGGATGTCTCCAGAAACCATGGCTGCATCCAGAATTTTTATATAAAGTCAATTAAATTTCAGAGTACTCTGAGCAAAATGGGTCATACAAAAAAAAATTGGTCATTCAACTCACTCAAAAAGTTTTTTTTAGTCATTCAACTCACTCACTCACAAAACACAACTGTCCAGTCATAGCATAAGGTATTCAGAGAAGGGGTGGAGGGGGAAGAGATCGGGCTCTGTGAAACAGATTTTTCAGATTCTGCCATGTTGTATTATGGGTCCCATGGTGCATCCTGCAGCCAATCCTCTTGCAGTGTTTCTTGTTCCTCAGAGATAGCAGTGCCATCATACGGGTAATACCAGACATGTCAGGCAGGAAGCCAGACAGGTTTTGAGTAATTCTGTGGAAAAATGCATGTGAAACCCCTCCCCATGGTCAATAGGGGGTCAGGCCCTTTCCAAATTTTATTGAGTGAGTCTTTCCTTTTGAACTTAATAGCTCAGAGGGTGTATGGTGTTTGCCAATGAAGAATAATAGGAGACTGGTCCGACTTTTTGTAAATATTAAAGAGATTTAATGTAGTTAAGGCTTTTGCCAGCTGGATATTGGGAGAGATTTAATGTAGTTAAGGCTTTTTCCAGCTGGATATTGGGAGGGCATCTCCCCCCTTTTTCTTTATTTAACTGAGCCTTAAGGTTTTGATGGGCCCTCTCAACAATGCCTTGTCTCTGAAGATTATAGGGAATGCCTATAGTATGAGTAATGTTTGGAGGGAACAAAAATCTTTAAATTGTATGATGGTAAAACAGGGCCATTGTCAGTTTTAAGTTGAAGAAGTATGCTCATTACAACAAAACAGGAGAGCATATGGCTTATAAGCTTTTTGGAGCCTTCTCCCATCTGAGCTGTTGCCAACATAAATTTAGAAAAAGGTATCAATAGAGACAAACACAGATTTTTGTTTGCCAAAGTTGGGTAAGTGGGTGACATAAATTTGCCAAAGAGTGTTGGTTTTTAAGCCTCGGGGGTTAACCCCAAGAGTTGGAACAGCAGATGTCTTCATTAGACCTGCACAGGAGGAACATGTAGCAAGAATACATTTCATCTGTGCCAGAGGAATATCAGGAAATTGAGCTCGAAGGCCTTTAAGATTAACATTGAGTGTTGGGTTTTAAGCCTCGGGGGTTAACCCCAAGAGTTGAAACAGCAGATGTCTTGATTAGACCTACACAGGAAGAGCATGTAGCAAGAATACATTTCATCTGTGCCAGAGGAATATCAGGAAATCGAGCTCAAAGGCCTTTAAGATTAACATGGGTTAGGGAATGAAAGTCAGCAAGATCAAAGATAGAGGCTAGGAGAATTCCTGTGGAGGCGAGGCAGTCAGCTGCAGCATTCCCTTTAGACAGGTGACCTGTAAGAGAGCTGTGGGAACAAAGGTGTTGAACATACAGTGGTTGGGTTCAAGAACAGAGCATAGAAGCAATTTGAATTAAGAGAGGAGAAAGTGGGTTGTCATCAATTCTCACATAAAATGAGCAAGCCATGGAAGTATGTTAACGGTATACACACACTATAAGAAAAAAGGTTGAAGGATTCTAGTACAGCTTTTAATGCAAGGAAAACAGCATAAAGTTCTTTCTACTGAGGGTAATTATCAGGAAGATCAGTAAAGAAAGACTTGGGGTATTGCTTGCCTGGATAACATATAAGGGCAGCAGCCCCCTTTTTTCCAACATCAGTGAAGATCGTAGGAGCGGATGTGATGAGATCTTGAGAGAAAAGTTTAGGTAGTAGTAGAGGCAAAAGAGGTAAAGAAGGTATCAATTTATTAGAAGGAAAATGATTATTTTATTGTCCTGGAAAACCCATTAAACTTATGGCAAAATAAGAATGGTGGCACATGAGCCATTCTGTATCTGTGAGAGAAGAAGGAAGAATAATTGAATCTGGTTCCCTTCCTAAGACCTGTATCTATCTGTTTCTTCCTTGGAGAATCATAAATGCTAAGGCATCAATCTCAGTAAGAAGTCTTGGAGTTTCCCTCTTGGCTCAGGTAGTATCTTTATCTCCCTACTGGCTGCCTCCAACCACTGTTTGATCTGTTAAAAGCAAACAAACACCCCTCCTCAAAGCGTATGTTAACCCCCAAAGCCTCCTTTGCACTGAAAAGTGTTAACCAGTCTCTCCAGGACATGAACCTCCTTTGGTTCTCCCCCTCCTCTTTGGTAAATCTTCTAATATTTAACTCCACCCCCACTATAGTGGTGGCACTGTGGTAAAAGCATGGCATTATCAAATGGCTTCATACACCAGTAGGGGGAACTCCAAAACTGACATATTTGAAAAATGTTCTTTCTTTAACTCTCTATATAAACCTGTACCTATCTCCATATAAATGAGTGTTTGTACCAGAATACTCCCCAAGTCCTCCTTTCTGAATCACGAGTTCTGTAAGAGCTGTTGAGGGAGGTTCAGTGGCTTTCCCCCTGGCTGGATCCCCTCCACAGTAGTGCCAGCATTCCCAGGCAGGGTGAGGCTCTGCTTGGTCAGATATTTGTAGCTCCAATTGGCCACTTAGAAAACAAAAAAGTGCAAAGGGATTCAGAAAGGAATAGGATTGAAATGACACCGCTGGTGAGCCAAATCTTGGTAAAGAGCTCAGCAGGGAGCAGCTCTCCAGCCCCCAGGGTCTGGTTATGGGGGGAGTAGAGGGGTGCACTGCGGGAATAATAAAAATAAATTATTTGTCCCTCTATTTTCTAACCCAAATTGAGCTATAGTTAGTTCCTTGGTGTCATGTTTAGAACCCCTTGTTCCCTATCCTGCTGAAGGCCAGGAATCCAACCGTTTCCAGCATTTGTTGTCGGAGCTCATGACAGCAGCTGCTTCCAAGTCGTCATCTTGACTCCCCCCACACCTGTCTAAATGTTTTTAAAGGTCTAGTTGAATCTGGTTTTATTCAGAAATTATGCCACTGCCATCATTAACACTTGACTATTTAATTCATGGAACAAGAGACTTAGCCTCTGATTGGTATGTTACTCTTAGAACGTTTCTTTACTAATTTAATTTATTTCTTTATATATATGTCAAATAATGATTTAAATTATCATTATATTATTATTATTATTATTATTATTATCACCTCTAGAGTTATCACTGGGCCTACATGCCTACACTACATATCCAGTGCTTTTGTGGCCATTTTTTTGATAAGACAGAGAGAAATTGAAAGGGTTGGGGAAGATAGGGAGAGAGAGAGAGAAAGAGAGAGAGAGAAAGAAACACCTTTAGGCCTGCTTCACTATTTGTGAGGGGACCCTCTTGCAGATGGGGGAGTTGGGGCTGGAACAGGGTCCTTGAGTATGCGTTATATATGTTTAACCTGGTGCACCAAAACCTGGTTCCCTAATAACTGAAAATTTTTACACATTAAAATTTATACCAGATACTATGCAAGTCACTGCATGTTACTTCATGTTAGGAGAACTGAAGTAATGCATTTATGTATGTATTTATTGCATTGTGAAAGGAAGATACAAGAATTAGTGTAGTGAATTGCACTTACAGTAGAGTTAGTAGTCAATGTAATTGCCATACCATTATAATTGAGGAAATTGTCCTGTTTAATGAAGTTATATGTATAGATACTGGTGTAACTGATTTATATTTGGAATTTTGGAGAAAACTATTGTTTTGATGTTAAGTTTTTGAGTTTAAAGAATCTGTGAGAACTCTAATAGGTGACATATTCGTGTTCCATGCTTACTGGAAAAATATTTGAAGGAAAGATAAGTATATGTTATCTATATGTCATGGAACTGATAAGCTGTTTATTGGTGACATTAAGGAAGCATATGATTTAATTGTGAAAAGTAATAATATATCATGTTAGGATTTTCATATATATATATATATATATATATGTATATATCCTTTTCCCAACAACTCTTTTTATATAGTGATGGATATATTTTGGTAGGTGATTTGTATTGTGATAAAATTTATACAAAAATAAGTGAAAAAGCAAATGACAAGTGATACGTAGAGTACTAAGTTAAATAGATTTTTTTAATCTCTTTTCATTATAATTATTATAATAATATACACTAAAACATTGTGGTTATTTAAAAAAGATTTTATCAGTTACTGAAAAAGATAGCAGAAGATAAATGAAGAAAGAAAGAAAGAAAGAAAGGGAAAGAGCCAGAGAGCCCAACACTTTATCTTCTGTGCCAACTCCCAGAATGCAGCACTACGTTGAAAGAAATTATGATTCACAACTGGTTGTCATGTGTGTATTTTGTTATGTCTACATGATAACTGTCAGCACACTACATCCTTCAACTTGTCATTTTCCTATTTTGTAAGACCCTAGACTAGTAAACAATTTATGAAGTGTAGTTCTATTTATAAAACTTTCATTGAAAGTCATATATATATATATATATATATATATATATATATATATATATATATAGCAGTCTAGGACTGTACAAACAATAGAAATGGATGTCAAAATGACATAAAAAGAAAGATCATTGTGAAGGAAATATCATGTTTGGTCTTATTCTATATTTCAAAACTTGAAGTTAGCTTACAGTATTCATTCATTGAAAAACTATGTATCTAGCAGAGAACACAATAGAGCAATGTCTGCTGACTCACATTTATTAAAGGTGATTTTATTAAAAATAACTATGTAAAGATTACATTATTTTCTATAATCTTTCCATCTTATGTTTTGAGTATTTAATATTTGTTTTGGTTTTTAGTTCTCATATAATATCAAAATTCTATAATCGCAAAAAAAATAGTCTCACTGCATAGATTTATTTTTACAGCAGCATTGGTCTTTTAATTTTTTCTTAAATTTTATGCTTTTCAACTTTATTTTATTTGATAAGAAAGAAAGAAGCTTAGATATAAGAGGATAATGTGGGAGAGAGACAGAGGCATCTGCAGCCCCGATTCATCACTCATGAGGAAAGACTATTTTGTTTTTAATGTAGCATATGTGGTAGTAGGAATGGAACTCAGACATTAAAACCAATCTTTCTACTAGCCACTTACTTTACCAGCTTATGTCTGTAATATATATTTTAAAGGAAGCATTCTCTTTTACCATCATCTTGCAGAAATTTTGAGATTTCCAAAAAATAACTAAAATTAGCTATCTTTATTTGATAGAGACAGCTAGTAATGGAGAGGAAGGGGAGTCAGAGAGGGAGAGATACTGAGAAACATTCCTGAATTTTTTGCCCTGCAGGTAGAGCTTGGGGGTTTGAACCCAGGGCCTTGTGCATTGTAACATGTGCACTAAACCAGTGCACCACCACCCAGCCCCCAAACGTTGATTTATAAGACTGTTGCTGTCACAGGAATAACATTTCATATCATAACTTCCTGTGATAGATGTCAGCACACCACACCCTCCACAAACTTGTCCTCTCCTTCTGCCACAGGGCAGTGGACCCTTATTCTCTATTCTTAATAGTTGCATTTAAAATAAATTGGTATCTGTTTTTAGTTTTTAACTTAGTATCAGAAAAACTTCATAAAGTATAATCCGTAATTATTAAAAATGTGTTCCGGGTTTTCTAGTCTTTATAAAATAATTCATGTAGTCATAAAATATTCTAAAAATGTATATTCTATGTTTGGCTTCACTCATATAAAAAGGATCCCTGATGAAAACATAGTAATAGATTAATCAATTTAAAAATCATATTAAAATACTCAAGTATAGCCAAAATTATATAGGAACAGATAATAGTGACTAAGTTATAAGTTGCAATTAGCATTAGAAACTATATTTAAAATAATTGAGTCGTGTCAGCAATACAGTTCATTAAGACAGTGTACCTGCTTTGAAAAGTGGTCTGTTTTCAGATTTGTTCCCTACAATATTGGGGATGTTAGGGTTTTTTTTTCCTCATCTTTTTTTCTATCTCATTCTTTCTGAAAGAGTTCAATTGAAGCAGTGAAGTCGCAGTGATGCCTCCAAATCATCTAAATTTATCACTAATGAAAAACAACTTGGAATAGAATATATGTGTCAAACATTGTGATTCAACTTAAGCTGGAAAAATAATATACATTTAGCATCAGTTGTGCTTACATAGATTATTTTTACTGAAAAACAGTTGATGAAAAAACTATTGCCTAAAAATAATTGATGATTACAATACATATACTGAGTGGTCAGTCTAAACACACTAGTCAAATGGGGGGAGAAGTTCTGGTTTACATTTAAATATGCACATAGCATACTACATCATGAATACATTTACAAGATTCTCCTGTGAACCTTAACCTCAGTGAGTTTAATTGTAATCCACTATGCAAAATCATTCTTATATTTGTTATTATGATTACTATAATATGTTAATACATGTTATATAAAATTTTATATAAAGTTATTGCATCAAACTTCTTAGAGAAATTGAATTATTCATCAACCTTATTATGTTAAAACCATTATGAAATGATGACTTTTTTAAATACTATTTCCAACTAGGATTCAAATTATATTTATATTTTCAAAGTAAGAACAACCATTCTAAGCATTTCTTCACTACAGTACGTTATGAAAAAAATAGTTTAAAACTCCAGGTAAAATACCAAGGTTATTGTATAAGGGAGGAATATGCATTTTAGCCTTTCACATATTCACATCCATGTCTAATAGCAATTGTTTGTTTGACATGTTAGCAATAGATAGATAATAGATAGATAGACATATGTATGTAGGTGGATATTATTAAATCTACATGTGATATATTGGCAGACTTCTCTCTAGAATACAAATTTTCTATTGACTCTGGTTTGTTCTTACCTTGATAATGAATCATTAATACTAAGTACTGTGTAATTATTTTTCATTTCTTAAGTGAACATTAACTGAAACCAGTTAAAGTATCCTTTGCGCTAATATCTAATACATGTAAGTTTTCATTTATAAACAATATATGAAATATTTTGAACAAAATCAAGAAATTCATCATGGAGCCCAGTGAAAGTGTAATTATCAGCATGATTTTCCAGTTTCCTCAAACTAGCTGTTCAGATACAAAATTGAGGTAAAACACAGAGTCCATTCATGAGGATTCATGCTCTTTATGATTTATTTAAAGTATCTTGAACCATCTATGTTTCTAAATAGCATCATTCTTTAGTTAGTTAAATGATGGCCAAATAATAGGCATCACCTACTCTTTTATGACCATAAAAATTGTGACTTTATTATTTTATTAGCTACTAGGCTGATGTCAACTGAAATAATTTATTTAATCATTTTTACTTTGATCTCTATAATCCTTGTTTACTTAAAATTAAAATTATAAATAAATATTTAAAAAAATAAAGGTAGAAAGAATAAAAGAGACCACACCAAAGATTCCTTCAATTCTGTGGGGGCTGGGGTCAAACGTGGGTCATGCACCTAGCAAAGCAGCACATTCTCGGAAAGAGCTACGTTACCATCCCTCAGTTGTTTTCCTTGTGATGAAAATTTATGATATTCTTTCTGGGACTGGCCAGATAGTTCACTTTGGTTTGCTTTGGTATGTGATTGACCCAATCTCAAGCCTTGCTCTTACCACACTAGAGAAAGCTTCATACAATGGTGACTTTCCCTTTCTCCCTCTGTTTCTTGTTCTGTCGCTCTACCTAAAAAACTTAGCCAGAAACACTGAAGCCCCATACATAGTAACAATGAAAAATTTTATCTTGGTAATTTTTAAATATGCAAAATCACCAATTTCTACATTTTACTATAGTATACACAATATGTTATATTAGAATATAGATTATGGTTACACAGTATAAAAATCAATGTGCCTTAGAAACATACTATAGCAACATCAAATAGGCATTAGTCTTTATAAGAATTTGGGTGTTTCAGTGCCTGTTTCAAGTTATCTGGGTCACATAGTCCAGTGAAATTATTTCAACATCCTCACCTCATACTCTTTATTTACACGTTTATTTACTTGAAGTACTAGAGATCCAAATATGTGAGATGTTATTGTTTCAAGACCAATATTATCATTCTTTTTATTTCAGATAAAAAACAGAGGGGAAGAGAGAACCACCATAGCACTGGAATCTAGTGCTTCCTCACAGTACATGTGGTGCCATGTATTGTGTGCATCGCAAAGTAAGTGCCCTACTAGGGGAGCTATCTTTTAGGATCTTATACATTTTTAAAACTGAAAAAGTAAAAATATATAATATTGTAAGGATTTTATGTACTTCTCTGCTATAGTTTTTTTAGTCACAATGATTCTAACTGCTGTTCTTTCTAAAACATGTGCTACCTGTGAAATCTGAAGCTTTGAATAACCATAAACCGGCAGTCTAGATATTCTCTTCATTCTACAAAAACAATGTCATGTATTTCTGATACTAATACATTAGTAATAATAAAAATATTAAGTGAAGAATATAAAAACTCAAGTGAGAAATCTTGACTCTAGGAAAAGCTTTCTATTACAACATTTTTCATGAATGTTTTCTTTGACACAAAGAAATAAATTAACTCATTAAAATGCTTATCATTCACTTTTGGAGTAAACAAAAGACAATCATAATTTTGGAAAAATATGTCTCAGGGAAAAATTTCTGTAGCTGAGATGATTGTACATATATAGTTGCTTATATCTTTTTATAGAATGTAGGGCATGGATCTTAACATTTCAATCTTGTCTACTTAACATTCTAATCCAGTGACTTGCAGATTGTAATTAACCTATAGATATTTACAAAATTAAATTGAAAGTGTTATCATTAAGTTACTTTTTTTTAGCATATCCTGACCAGTGGTAACTCAATAAACTGAACATTAATTCAAATTGAAAAGTTTTGTATGATGATTCAAACTTAAACTTGATTTGACATGTTCTTATTCTTTTTCTAGAATTTTGTTAACAGCATTCTTAAGTTTTAATAAACAATTCATCTTGACTTTTATGAAAGAATATATTTACAACCTAAGTGCTATTGAATCAAGAATACCTTCATTTGGCATCAAATTGGCTCACAGGATGATTGAGCAGTTGTTAGAATAATGTCAAGTTAAATGCAATAACGACATTCTTCAAAAAATAATTCAGAATGTCATTGAATTTTGTGTATTTAAATTGGAGTATTCAGAGTTTAAAATCACAAATGCCTTTTCAGATGAAGTTTTTCACCTAAAAATAGAAGACAACCAATGACACAAGTTTAGAAAGGCATGCTATGTTGTACATTTAACATATATTTGTTATTTATTAAAATGGGCTTTAAAATTTTATTTGGCTTGAAGTCAGGTAATGTAATGCCTCCTTTATCTCAAGATTGCTTTGAAAATCCTAAGGTTTATTTATTTATTTATTTGTTCAACATAAATTTCTATAACTTCTGATCTATTCATTTAAAGAAGTTCATTGATACTTTAATGAATATGGCATTGTCTCTACGTATAGTTCCAGGCAGAATGATCATTTTTACATTATTAGGTCTTCCAATACATAAGCATGATTTTTCTCTCCATTTCCTTGAAAAGTGACATAATTTTCAGTGTATAACTCCTTTGTTAACTATATCCTGAGACAGTTAATTCTTCTGCTGCTATAGTGAAGTAGGTTTATTTCTATATATTTTCTTCTAGTCTAGTATCTGCATAAACTATTGACTTTTGTATATTGATTTTGTAGCCTGCCACTTTACTATATTATTCAATAATATCCAAGAGTTTTCTGCTAGACTCTCTGGGGTTTTACAGTTTAACTTCTTCTCTTCCAACTGTGTACCTTCAATTCCTTTCTCTTACTTGATTACTATGACTAGAACTTCCAAGTAAGTAAGTAGTAGTGGTGATAATGGGCAGTGCTGCCTTGTACTGACTATTGAGGGAAAGCTTACAATTCCTCACATTGATTATGGTGTTGATTGTTGTTTTGCTGCATATTGATTTAACTGGTTTGAGGAATTTCTCATCTATCCTTATTTTTTAAAAGTTTGATCATGAAAGGATATTAGACTTTGTCAAAGATTTTCTCTGCATCTATTGAAATGATAATTTGATTTTTGGTTTTACATTTTTTGAACTGATGGATCACATTTATTGATTTGCATATATTGAACCAATCTTGTATCTCTAGGATAAAACCTACTTGATCATGATGTATAATCTTCTTAATTATCTTCTGTATGTCTGCATGTGGTTGGTTAGAATTTTGTTGAATATCTCAGGCTTAGTGACAGTGGGTGTCAGTTTTTTAAATTATATATTTAAGAAAGAAGACCTTAACAAAACTGTGTCATTTTTTATGCACTTAGAAAACAGTGCACATGAGGGTAGGTAGGGAATAATAGGGGATTTATGAATCTCAGTTTTTTTTAACACTACAGAGAATGATTTTTTCCAAAACTGTAACCCTCAACCACACCCATCAACAAAGACTAGAAAATATTAGTAAGACTGACATCAAAGGTACTAAACTAGCATGGTGACAAACTTTAAACAGAACAGCAGGGCCTTGAGGGTACAAAACTAGAAATAAACTTCCCACAAAAAGAAAAGAAATCTGGAGACTAAACAGCATGCTTCTGAATAATATATGTGTCATTGAAGTGATAAAAAAATATTACCTCAGGGAAAGAGAGAGGCAGACTGGGGATATGGACCGACCAGTCAATGCCCATGTTCAGCAGGGAAGCAATTACAGAAGCCAGACCTTCTACCTTCTGCAACCCTCAACGACCCTGGGTCCATGCTCCCAGAGGGCTAGAGAATGGGAAAGCTACCATGGGAGGGGGTGGGTTATGGAGATTGGGTGTTGGGAATTGTGTGGAGTTGTACCCCTCCTACCTTATGTTTTTGTTCACTAATCCTTTCTTAAATAAAAAATTTAAAAAAAAATATTACCTCAATACAAATAAAAATGAAAATACTTTCTATAAGGCCCTATGGGATACAGCAAAAGCAGTCTTGAGAAGGAAGTTAATAGCAATACAGGCCCATATTAATAAAGAAGAGGAATCTCTAGTGAACCATCTATCAACCCAAATGGACCAACTAGAAATGAAGCAACATTAGAGACCCAACAGTCATCAGAAGACAGGAAAAAGTTAAAATCATCTGCACCCCATCATAACCCTGGGTTCATACTCACAGCTGGGTAAAGAATAAGAAAGCTAGCAGGGGAGGGGATGAGATACTGAGTTCTGGTGGTGGGAATTATGTGGAGTTGTACACCTCTTATCCTAAGGTTTTGCCTGTGTTTCCTTTTTATAAATATTCTTTTTAAAAAAGTTAAAATCACAGTAGAAATTAATGAAATAGAAAACAGAAAGATCATTAGGAAAATTAACGAAACTAAGAACTGGCTATTTGAAAGGATAAATAAAATAGATAAACTACTAACTATACTTGCCAAGAGAAAAAATAGATAAAGCTATGGTAAAAATCACTCAGAAATCAGAAAGGAGATATTAGAACAGATGAGGCAGAGATACAAAAGATCACACCAGACTATTATGGACATCTATGTGGATGTCATGAGAGCTTCAAAGAAATGAACACATTCTTAGAGTCATACCAGGTTACTTAAGAGGCCAATAACTAGTATAGAATTGAAACAGTAACCAATTGCCTCCTCTAAGAACAAAAGCCTATGTCCAGATGCTAATGAATTCTATAAAACATTCAAAGAACTAACAACCACCCTCCACAAAACAGTACAAAAATAGAAGAAGGAATCAAACACAGTAGATCCTAATCACAGGGTTTTCGTAGAAAAATAAATCTCTAACTAACTTGGTTATAATAATTAACAATTGCTGTGGTGCTATGTGTAAGCTTGATAGAACTTAGGGAGAACTCCCCCCATACTTGGATGGAGGTCTGAGAAGATACCCTTTTATTAGTCTCTCTCAACCAAGGTGAGCAAAGGGGAGAAACCGTCTCTCAGACTAAGTTCTTCCCTTCTTGACTCTCAAGCCCACAGAAACCTCAATACTTCTCTCCATTAACTGCAGGTCACATGGCTGCCTACTTTAAGATTCACTTACTCAAAGTTCACCTTACCTTCTGATCACAGAGGAGAACACACCTTATCACACACTCCATCATACACCTCAGACCCCAGACAAGAGAAATTCCAAACTATATAGCCTTTTGATATCCATTTTCTCTCTGTTTCACCCTATTTACTGGTTTAACCCCTATGCTTCTCTCAAATATCTTTGGATAATTAAGTTTTGCTTGTGTCATGGAGAATAACTGTCTTGTATCTCATCAATTCCTGTCATACCAGCCCCCTACCATAGAGGCAAGCTGACCTTTAAGAAACCTGTAATTTCTGACATGTTTGAAATATGTTATTTGTCTGGTTTTCTATTTAAACTCTTGCTTACCTGCTAATAAACGAGATTTTGAGAACACATCATCTTCTCCCCGGGGTCTTTGCCTCGTTTTTCGTCCCTTGAGTGAGAGAGAAAGAACCTGTAGGTTGCCTTTCTGCTGGAGATCACCCTGCCAGAAAGCTGACAGATTGTCACCAGATACTCAAGCCTGAGATCTCAACCTCTCAACTACACTAATATATTGAGATTTTTCCTAACACATGGGACTACCTAGTTCAATTTCAGATGGCACATTATCTAACAAAGTTACAGATACTAGATAGAGGCTAGGGCTGAGGATACTTAAATCAGGTTTATATGTATCAATCAGCAAGGGGAAAATATATAATTCAAATTAAATGTGCTTAATACACAGTTATGGTTAGATTTAGACTTAATAAGACTGAAATTCTTCTGGAAGGGCCTAAAGAAGGCATCAACAAAGAGACACAAAAGTCATCAACAGGAAGGAAATAGTCAAAATCAGAACTCACATTCATGAAGTAGAATCCAGAAAGATGATTTAAAAGATTAATGAAACCAAGAGCTGCTTCTTTGAAATGATAAACTAGATAAATAATTGCTTAAACTTACAAAATAAAAAAGAGAGTAAGTTATGATAAAAAAAAAAAAAAACACTGAGGAAAGAGAGAAAAGAAATTACAACTGAAGTAGGAAAGATAAAAAGAATCATACATGAATATTATGAACATCTCCACGGAAATAAATATAACAACTTAGAAGAGATTGATGCATTTCTAATATTATATCACCTACCAAGCTTAACCTAAAAGGAAGTACATAGCTTAACCAAGCCAATTGGTCCTTTAGAAATTGAGCCAGTCATCAACAACCTTTCCAAGAATAAAAGCCCAGGCTCAGAAGATATTAGTAATGAATTCTACAAAACCTTTTTAAAGAATATTTTTTTAATTTATTTTCCTTTCTGTTGCCCTTGTTGTTTTTATCGTTGTTGCGGTTATTATTATTGTTATTGAGGTCATTGCAGGATAGGACAGAGAGAAATAGAGAGAGGAGGGGAATACAGAGGAGGCAGAGAAATATAGACACCTGCAGACCTGCTTCACCACTTGTGAAGACTCCCCTGCAAGTGGGAGCCAGAGAGCTCAAACTAGGATCATTATGCTGGTCCTTGCGCTTCGTGCCATGTGTACTTAATCCACTGCACTACCGTCTAACCCCTCTACAAAACTTTTAAAGAACTAGTGCCTATTCTACTCAAAAAATTCCAGAATATAGGGGGTTGGGCGGTGGCACAATGGGTTAAGCGCACGTGCAGCAAAGCGCAAGGACAGGGGTAAGGATCCCGGTTCTAGACCCTGGCTCCCCACCTGCAGGGGAGTCGCTTCACAGGCAGTGAAGCAGGTCTGCAGGTGTCTACCTTTCTCTAACCCTCTCTGTCTTCCCCTCCTCTCTCCATTTCTCTCTGTCCTATCCAACAATGAACAACATCAACAGTGGCAATAATCTTCTTCTTCTAGTGTTTGCCCTTCTTCAGTAGCCAGTCAACAGGTCAGGTTGAAAGCTGTCAGGAGCTGCTTGTTGCTGGCTTTGAAAGTGACTGGGATCCATGTGGATTCAGTCGGCAGGATTGTCAGTTTCCCCAATGAATGGGTACTCACGGGATGCACCACGAGAAGGTCAATCCAATGCATCCCAATGGCAATAATAATAACCACAACGAGGCTACAACAATAAGGGCAACAAAAGGGGGAAAAAATGGCCTCCAGGAGTGATGGATTCATGGTGCAGGCACTGAGCCCAGCAATAACCCTGGAGGAAAAAAAAAATCCAGAATATTGAAGAAGGGCAAACACTACCAAATATATTCTATGAGGCGAACATCAATCACTTTGATTTCCAAAAAGGATTCTACCGGAAAAGAAAACTATAGACCTATATTCCTGGTGAACACTGATGCAAAGATTCTAGATAAATACTTGGAAAATCAAATCTAACAACATATCAAAAGAATAGCTCGTCAAATCAAATGAAATTCATCCCTGAGAAACAAGAATAGTTCAACAACTGCTAGCCAACCAATGTGATTCCTCATATCAACAAGAAGAAAAAATGATAAAAAACCACATTGATGTCAAAAAGATATTTGACAAGATCCAACAGCAATTTATGATAAATACCCTCCAGAAACAGGGAATAGAATGTCCACTCAACATAATAAAGATGGTTTATGACAGAACTACAATTCACATCATTCTTATTGGGAAAAACCTGAAAGCTTTGCTTCTAAAGTATGGAAGCAGACAAGGATGTCTACTATCTCCACTGCTATTCAACATAATTGTTGAAGTCCTCATCACTGCAATCAGACAATAAAGAGATATAAAAATCATACATATTGGAAAAGGATAAACCAAACTATCACTATTTGTTGATGACATGATACTATACCTAGAGAACTGCCAAAACTTCACCAAAAGTATACTAGTGATAATTTAAAACTCCAGTATAGTAGCAGGATACAAAATCAATACATAAATCTGTGCCATTTTTGTATACAAACAAAGAGTCACAGCAAATTCCACTAGAATCAAACCCAAAAAGTTAAAATAACTTTGATGAATCTCACAAAGGAGGTGAAGAGCCTTTAAAATGACAACTATAGGACATTGACAAGAGAAATAAAGAAGACTACATAGAAGTGGGAGAACATTCCTTGTACCTGGATTAAAAGAATAAACATTATTAAATGGCTATTCTACCAAAAGCAATCCACAGTTTCAATGCAATTTCTGTCAAATACCAATGGCTTTTTTTAAGCAAGTCAAACAATTTGTTTAAAAAAAAAAAGTGTGGAACCATAAAAGGCTACAAATTGCCAAAACACTTATAAAAAAAAAAAAGGGAAAATATAGAGATATAATTCTCCCCAACTTCAGTTTATACTGCAAAGCAATAGTAATCAAAACAGCATGATACTAGAATAAAAATGGAAACTTCAATCAGTGGAGCAGAATTGAAATCCCAGAAATGAGCCCACACATATTCGACCATATAATATATGAGAAAGGGGCCCAAACCATTCAACAGAGAAAAGAAGTTCTTTTCAATAGATACTCAAGGAAAATTGTACAGCAACAAGTACAAAAGTGAAACTAGATCACCACCTAGCACCATACACCAAGTTCAAATCAAAACGAATCAAAAATCTACATATTAGGCCAGAAACTCTGAAGTTTGTAGAATAAAATGTTGGTGAAATTTACAGGACCTTCACATCAAAGTCATATTTTCAGACACAACCCCATGGGCATAGGAAATGAAAACAAGAGTAAGTAAATGAGATTGCATGATATTTAAAAACTTCTACACACAGAAAGCAAATTACACAAGGAAAACCAGGCAACTTGATAAATGGATAAATGGGACTGCAAAATCTGAATAAGGGCAAGAGACTGGAATACTTTAATTATGACTCTTTAGTCACTATCAGACCATTCTACCATCTGGGGCCCTAATCGGGGAGTCCTGAGTCTCCCAAACAGACTCGATGGGCCTAGACCTCAAATAAATCCCTCTCTCCATCGTGTTCGATCATATCTATCAGGGACAACAAAATAGACCCCTTTGTGGACCCCCATAGGACCTCTCCCTCAACTTGAATCAACAGTGTCTGAAGGGAGGATGGACAACATACTCTATGATACACCTGAGGAAGATGGGTCGATACTGGGGCAGCATGGAATGTTCCTACTCATGACCACAGAATGTGAGCTCAGATCTAGAGGGATGTAGAGGTCACACAGGCTCCTAAGCTAATTATGGGACCCAGATCATATAAAATTGATGGGGTTTACAGTAATATTTATACCTCTTTCCTATATTGGGGAGCTACTCTCTTACCTGATCCAGCTTTCTAGTTCTTTTCCCAGCCATAACATCACCTCCCCAGACAATAATTAGGATTCACTTGCATATCAGATTTCAGGATCAGGCAAAAACAAAACAAAAAAACAAATAAGAAAACACTAGTTTAGCTACAGGCTCTTTGAAATATAACTAAAATATTCCTACTAGCTATCTACAAAATGGAGGACCCCCCCCCCCCAACACTTTATCTGCACTATTCCAGCCTTTAGGTCCATAATTGTCCAACAGTTTGTTTGGCTTTGTATATTAACTCTCTTTTCAGCCACCAGGTTCCAGATCCTAGCAGGATGAGACCAGACTTCTCTGGGCAGATAACCCCACCAATGTGCTTGGAACTCTGCTTCCCCAGAGCCTTTCTCCACTAGGCTAAGAGAGAGACAGGAAGGGAATATGGATAGACCTGTCAATGCCCATGATCAGTGGGGAAGCAATTACAGAAGCCAGACCTTCAACCTTCTGCATCCCACAAGAATCTTGGGTCCATATTCCCAGAGGGTTAAAGAGTAGGAAAGCTATCAGGGGAGGGGCTGGTATACAGTGGTCTGGTGGTGGGAACTGTGTGAAGCTGTACCCCTCTTATCCTATGGTTTTGTAAATATTTCCTTTTTATAAATAAAAAATTAAAAAATAGATCCTTAAAAAGAGAGATATAAAAATGGAGCTACTTTATGATTCAACAGTATAATTCTTAGGCATTTACCGTAAGGGCACTGAAACACTCCTTAAAAGGAACACATGCTCCCTTATGTTCACAGCTACATTATTCACAATAGTCAAAGATTGGAAGTAACCTAAATGCCCATCAACAGATGACTGGGTAAAAAAAGTTATGGGATATATATTCCATGTAATATTTGTCTACAATCAAAAAAGATGGTATTACTCCATATGGATAAATTTATTGCAATTAGAGATGATTATGTTTAATAAAATAAGAAATTAAAGAAAATACCAGATGGTTTCACTCATAAGTGGAATCTAAGAATCAGATTTACATGAACTTGACAAAAAAAAAAAAAAGGAAGCAGAAAAGTTGTTTCTAGGAATTGTGAAAAATTTGGCAGTTAGCTTTAAGAAATGTGAGAGGGGACACAGAATTTTGATAGTGTGTTGTTGAGCTGTACATTTTAATCTTACAATTTTGCTACATACGATTAACAACAAATTAGTTAATATATATATATATTTGAATGAACAAAGATTTAACAATCATAAACAAAACATAGAATTTGTCAATCAATTAATCCATGTGAGCTATCTTGTTCTAATGGTATGTAGCAAAAATCAGCATTTCATATTTCTTCTTTCTCTTTCTTTCTTTCTTCCTCCCTTTCTTTCTTTATCTTTTTTTTTCCTTTCTTTCCTTTTTTCTTCTGAGAGGTAGAAAGGCAGTGAGAGCATGAAAGAAGCTTTAGCACTGAAGATTCCTTCAAGGCAGAGGGGATCAGGCTTGAGCCTTGAGAACACACACAGCAAAACAGGCAAAACAGCATACTTCAAGTGAGCTATTTTGCCAATCTAAGATTTCATAATTCTAGACGAGTTAAAATTATCTAAAAATCCAAGTGAGATTTATTATAGGAATATAAGTATGTGAGGTGCTAGCATCATGGGAGAGAGAGAGATGACTCAGGGACTAAGTTTGTGGCGGCAGGACAATTCAAATCTTTATTTATCCTAGCGTCCCAGAGTCTGCAGGTAGCACATCTGATTAAGCTACGTGGTGCCAACTGCAATGGCTGGTGTCAGCCTCTAGGTCTGCATACCCGCCCTCCTCCAGGTCAGGACATGGAAGAGCCAAGACAGAAAGGAAAGTGTCTTGACAATACCATACATGGCTAGAAGAGGGATGGAAAAAGGTGGGTGGGGTTGGAAACGGTAGGGCCCTCCTCAGCAACTGTTGCTAAGGTCCAGAGGGCAGAAAGAAGACATATCAAAGGAATGGAATGGGTGGGGATCTCCCAGGCAAAACAATGATTATGCAGATAGGCCATAGCATCAGGAATGCAGGGTGGAGCAGGAGGAACTGGCTTAATGCTTTGTGAGGCTCCTCACAATTTCCCTACAAGTATGTTTCAACCAACCCAAATCAATTTTAACAGTACATTAACAATACAAATGTTATAAAATCACATAATAATATAAATAGATGTAGATAAAGCTTCAAATGAGACTTAACATTCATAAATTGTGTACAAAAATAAATATATATACATACATATATATGAATGAAATATGAATATAATAAACACCTTAATTTCCTAAAGACCATATATGACAAATTCACAACCAACATCATCATATTTAGTGGAGAAAAACTGATTTTTTTTCTCTAAGATTAGACGTAAAACAAAGGCACCCACTTTCACTACTATAGTTTTACTATGATTCAAATTACTTTGGGATGTTCTAATTATAGCAATCAGAGAAGAAAATAAATCAAGCTTCCAAATTGCAAAAGAGGAAATAAAACTATTATCATTTTTATTTCCAGCAGGGTTATTGCTGGGATTTGGTGCCTGCACTGTAAATCTACTGCTACTGGCAGTGCTTTCTTTCTTTCTTTCTTTCTTTCTTTCTTTCTTTCTTTCTTTCTCTATTTCTTCCTTTCTTTGATAAGACAAATGGGACTGGGAGACAGAGAGGGGGAGAGAAAGAGAGACATTTGTAGGTGGGGAACAGGAGCTCGAATCCTGGCCTTCATATAGTAGAATGTGTGCACTTAGCCAAGTGTGCCAGTGCCTGGATACTAGAAATGAAACTATTGCTCTGTAAAGATGATGATTATTGTTCCTAAATAATTAAAGAAAAAATATTTTAGAAGGATTGCCAATATAATATATGTATCTTAAAATTACATTATAAAATTACTATATGAAACAATGTTGGAGAAGTCAAGAAATCAAATAATCTATAGTTACATTAAATTTAAGTATTAGGAATAAATTTAACAGAGAAGGTGAAAGAATTAAGCATTGAAAGCTACAAGTTGGAAAGGGGTTAAGATATGTGTGTTATGTGCAGCAAAGCATACTTGCTCCAGAAAAGTCTTCATTGAACCTGCATAAAACACTAGACACACAAGCATAAACTCCTGAATTTTATCTTCAGTACTGCTAGATGATACTGTTATTATGTCTTTCTCTCACTCATAAATACATAAAATAGATATATTTAAATAGACTTTGGGGCTAGGCTGTGGTGCACCCACCTGGGCCCACATAATATGAAGAACAATGAATGACCTTGCAAGGACCCCTCATAGGGCCCCTGCCGCCCACCTGTAGGGTGATCACAAACTGTGAAGCAGGTCTGAAGGTGTCTATCTTTCATTCTCTCTATTGTCTGCTCCTCTCTCAATTTCTCTCTTATCCAAAAAAAAAAAGGAAAAAGCGCTGGAAGCAAATAATAATAATAATAAGCAGACTTTCAAGCCAACATTACTTCAACATCATAGAAAGAGGTTAACTATATTTTGAGGGGATTACGTTTTTTGTTTCTTTGAAACACAGATTTTTGTTTTACAGCTTGAAAAGTTTTAAATATCACCACCTACAACTAGGAGGATATAATCTGCTGATTCTGTTATCACTTAGCAGTCTAGTTTCATATATTATCTTATCCACATATATTTGTCATCTCTACAGCTTCATTGCTCCAGGCTTACTTTTTCAGAGATAGACAGAAAGGCAGAAAGAATAGGGCAGGAAAGCTTAGTGTCCTTCATTGCAGTGAAGGTGAAGCTTGAACCTCAGTCACATACATAGCAAAGCAGTTTATTATCCAAGTTAATAATTTTGCCATCCTCAATGCATATTTTTAAACAGTATGGGGTTTTCTCAAAAATAGAATTGCCTTATGACCCAGGATTTCTATTACTATGTACTTTGAAGGATATAGAAGTATCAATTTGAACATTTTACACACACACACACACACACACACACACACACACACACACACACACACACACACACACACATCACTATGTTAATTGTAGCACCATATATTTGAATCTCTCTCTATATATATACCTATGTAAATTGTAGCGCTATTTATAATAGTCAAGATATGCAAATAGTCTAAGTTCTCATCTATAGATGATGAGATGATGATGTAAAGAATATATCCCAAACCTAGGTTTGAATCAGATAGAAAACACAAAATTTCAAAATTAGTTTCTTGGCCACATAGGCTTTATCTAAAATACTTAGTTGCTACATGTGAATAATAGCTACTAAGTGAAAAACATATCAATAAACATACATTGAGCTGAACTGAAATTAAATGAGATTGTGAAGTGCTATTTCTCTCTTACATACTCATATTAGCTTTATCATTCTTTCTAGAAAAAATTTTTAAAGCTAAAAATATCTTACTCCTGAAAAGGGAGGTAGCAAGAATATAGCAACAATAACAAAGATCTCTAAGTAAAGAAGATTGAAATGTTTTCTTACTCATAATATATTAGCTTTATAGTCAAATGTGTATATTTTCCAGGGAAACTTTTAAAAAATGTGTGTTTATCTCCCAGATTTTTCACCCAAGACTTAAATTATTGAGCTTTGTGTGCTGGCTGCAAAAATCTGTTATAGATTTGCTTATGCAGCATAAAGAAAATGGAGGGAAAAGATCACATTCAACTATTGCCTGGTCTTCATCAAAATATCTCATGATCAATATATAAATATAGAAATATTTTATAAAAAATTCTGACAACACTAATTTCTAAAGATATATACTGCCATATGTCCACAGTTGCTCTATTCAAATTACCCAGTATGAAAACAACACAAATGCCCTCCTACAAATTACTGGAGACATCACCTTCTTCACCTGGATCTTGGATGGAGTTTGATGGAATCATATTAAGTGAGATAAGCCAGAAAGAGAAGGATGGATATGAGATGATCTCATTCATGATCTGACCTTAAGAAACAAGAATAGAAAGGACAAATATAAAATAAAACTTGGACTGGTTTGGTGTATTTCACCAAAGAAAATGACTCTGGGGAAGAGGACAGGAATAAGAGTGAGGGGAAATGGAGGTTTCATGTCATGGTGCAAGATGATAAATCTTTGGAGTTATCTATAGTGGTAAAATGAGAAATTGTACCCAAGTGTCAACAACAGTACTGTAATCTATTAACCTCCCAGTAAAATATAAAGAAAAAATAAATTTGAAAGAAGAAAAGGGCAGGTGATGTTGCACCTAGTAAGTGCAAATGTTGCAATTCACAAGAATTTGGGTTCAAGTCCTGGACCCCACCAGAAAGGCAAGGAAGCTCATTAGTCAATAGGTGTTCATATCCTCTCAGTTACCTTCTCTAGTAAGCACTTATTCTTATTCTTGGCTTTGGAATTACATTTACCTTATTCAAATGCACTTGCTCTCTGTCTCTCTTTCAAACACATAAGTGTATCTTTAGAATATATAAACTAAAATAGTAATGTTTATTGAGGTGATTAATGGATTACTGCAGTTTCTCATTTATTTTATCTGATATGTAAGAAAAGACAGTTACACAGTATTTTTTATTAAAAATAGGTATTTCATCTTAGTTGGAGAAAAGACTTTGACTTCCAAACAAACCATTCTCACAACTAGAGTTCTGAATCCCCAGTACCTCCATTGTAACCTACATCAGTATTCCTTAGGTTGCAGATATTGATTAACTATTACTTCTACAACTATTTGTCTATATATATATATAATTGTCCCTTTTTCCTAAAGGTCCCATCTTCTTTTCCAAGTTACACATAACCAACACTATCACTACATTCAAATGTCTTTCTCTTTTCCTTTTCTTTCTCCAGGTGATGATGGGAATTGGAGTTCAGAACCCTGTGGTTATTTTACTATCATTTTTCCTTCCACTGGGAGAATGGATCAAAATTATTTTAGGGGTGCAGAAGTTAGAATTTCTGGCTTCTGTAATTGTTTTTTCACTGGACATGGGTGTAGTCAGGTCAATCCATACCTTCATCCTTTTTCTGTCTTTTGCTAATGGGGTAGAGCTTTGGAGAGGTGAGGTTCCAGGACACATTTGTGAGGTTATCTGCCCAGGGAAGTCAGAATGGAGTCATGCTAGCATCTGCAACTTGGTAGCTGTAAGGAAGCAAGATATATAGTAGGACAAAATGGTTAATGAACAGTCATCAAAAAGTAGAAACAGAGTAGATGAGACTAGGGATCTCAGGGTGGAAGGAGGCCAGGAAGTCCACTATAGGCATGTTCTAGGAGCTAACGGTTATGGTAATTTTTACTTGAGTTTGATAGCTAACATGACATTAGATAAAAATATTGTCTGAGAATATGGTGTCAGAGAAAAGATCAGAATGTCAGATTAGGGCAGACAGTATCTCCCATTCTTGAAAAAAAAAAATCTATGAATAAAATTATTTACCCCCATCCACCTGACCCAGGGCATGTATATATTTATATTTAGCACAGGAGCCTGTGTAAACTCAGAATCCCTGGTGGTCTAAGCTTCAAGTTCACGGTCACAGCTGGGAACATTATAGGTTGCACTCATTTCAGGATCAGTCTTCCTTAAGTCCTTCTGAGACTGAAGTAGTCCCTACCATTAGTGCTTTATGGTGAAGGCAAACTCTTTGGAAGGCCTGCATGAAGGCTTATGATGACATTCCATATGGAAGAGACCAATGATGGTGGAGATAGGGATCTATTAGAAGTCTAGGCCCACCATATTTGCATAGGAATCCAAGAATTCTATGAATAGGGCCCCAGATGATGAGATTATGTGATATTGACCAAAAAGGTCATTGTTAAGGGAGCTTCCTAGGGCTTTTATCTTTCTATATGTAACATAACCAAATCTTTGAAAGTTAATATTAAGTCATTGAATATTTCCAGATTTAAATACTTTTAAATATAGCAAAAAAAGGAAAGCCAATGTGTTTGTATTTCTTTTGTCTTATTTTCTAACCCAATGTAAAAGACACTTCACACTGAATTGTAAGAGTCAAAGAGATATCACTGAGTAAGGTTCATGCTACATGTAGCTCATGTCCCAGTTTAAATTTTTACGGTACAGACAAGATGTTGTCACCTTGTCTGTGGGATTAATTACACAGGATCCCAAAAGATTACTCAGAGAAATATAAGTTATATGTTTGAATGATAGCCTGGAGAAGACCCTGTCTTCTCTGGACACACATCAAGTGGCCAGAAGAGTCATCTCCTTTACAGCCAGAGTCCTTTTACTAGCTAGTTTTAGAATAAATACATCAAGAATTACAAATTTCAAAGGAACTGATTCAGCAGGGAGCAGAACATGCAGTAGGATATCTTAGATAGCTTTAGAATTTGGAGATCAATAAATAAGTCTATAAACAATCTAAATTTAAACTCAGCATTTAAATGACTACCTGTCTCAGTAAGTTACTGAATCTTCCTTCACAGAAGTCAACTAATCTAGGTGCCTAGGCTTCCTGATGGCTTTACCAATTTACAAATTTGACCCAATTTGACTAATTTTCAGATAACATTACCTGTTATACATCCTCAAAGTACTGAGTTTGACATTAATCATACATCAAGTCTTAAATCATCAGATTCTAGTTGGAATATGCTGCTATAAATTGTTGCTGCTATAAATTGTTGCCGCACCAAAGGAAGTTCTGGTGCTGCGGTGTCTCTCTCTCTCTCTCCTCTCTCTTTCTGAATGAAGAAGTGACCTGAAGCAGTGAAATTGCACACGTGGTAGACTTAGGATCAGAAAAAAGAAAAGATAATAAAAAGTGAGGAGTAGAAGTTTAATATGCTTTTATTGTAAACAAACAAGAAGAAGACATCACGATTATTAGGTATGTTGAGAACTATATTTAAAAATGTTTTTAAATATGTAATTTATTTTTTATTAGTGAGAAATATAGAAGACATAGAAAAAAACAGACATCACTCTTGTATATATGCTGCCAGGAATTGAACTTGGGACCTCATTCTTGAGAGTCCAGTGTTTACCCATTGCACCACTTCCTGGAGCACAATAATTATACAATTTTTAATAGTATATACATATGTTTTAAATTTTGATAACCTTGATATATTATTTTTTTATTTTTTTATTTTTTAGTAGTTTATATATGTAATGCTTACATATGTAGTTCAAAGAATTTTTCTAATTAAAGATATAGTTTCAGAAATACTTATTTACTTTTTTTTTTTAAACATTTTCTTTCTTTCTTTATTTTTTTCTTTCTTTACTTTTTAACCAGAGCACTGCTCAGCTCTGGTTTATGGTGGTGCGGGGGATTGAACCTGGGACTTCAGAGCCTCAGGCATGAGAGTCTTTTTGCAGAACCATTATGCTATCTACCCCACATCCACTTAGATACTTTTCAAGAAATTAATAAAACAATATCTAACACAGCATTTTTACTATCAACATTTATCATTTGTGGAGTCAGAAATATCTCACTTTATAAACCATACGCAAAATCTTGGAATCCTGAGTTGAGTTGACTCTGGCATGACGTGGAAGCATTATAACACAAAGGAATTTTTATGAACAGTAGTTCATAGAGTGCTGTGATGTCACCCATCTTTTTGTGTGTTCTCTCTCTCTCTCTCCCCTCCCTCTTTGTCTCGCTCTCCCCTTCTTCCTCTTCCTCTCCCTCCTCCCTCTCTCTCTCAATATATGAAGTTGATTGGTGATAACCACTCAATGAAGGTATCATATGTAGTTCCAATGTTAAAAATAAAATAGAATTCTTTAACAAGATGGAAGAGTGCTTTGTATATGTTATAACTTAACAGAAAATAAGAAATGAAGAATAAAGCTAGTGTTGTACATAATTATATGAGCTTGTTTATTTTCTAGAATAGCAATAGAATTTATATATATACATATACATATATATGTGTGTGTTTGTGTGTACATATGTATAAAATCAGTAGTTTTGTCCCTGTTTTCTTAATACATATTGTCAACATGCTATTGAACTTTAATAACTTTAAAACAGGGATGCAAATTCTGGTTTCTCAAGTGAAATACTGTTAAAACTATATTTACAAACCACATATTATATGATATTAAAGCAAATTTTGTCTAGGTTACAAAATTTGAAAACTAATAGTTTGGGAAATAACTATAAAATGGGAGAAAAATATATATAACCATACATATAAATATATATTAAAGGTTGTTCATCATCACTAGTCATTAGAAAATATTAAATTAAAATCATAATTCTGTTACACTTCTTATCAATCACAATACGAAAAAAATAATCACACTACTTGGTAAAGATGTTAAAAATTCAGAGAAGCTGTATCTCTCATACACTTTTGGTGGAAATACAAAATGATATAGACTTTGATAAATGATATGGCCATTGATTACATGATCAAACCAAATGTAGACTTACTTTACAACTCAGCTATTGAAGATTTGAACATTTCACTCAGAGAAGTAAAAACTTATAATTATAAAAAATTCTGTACAATATTATTCACAGAAGTTGAATTCATAAGTCATAGGTACAAATGACTCAAGTGAACTTCAATAGAAAAACAATTTAACTAAGGTACACCCATGCAAAGCATTATTATTCAACAATAAAATGTATATTTATGTGTGAGAGAACATTTAGATTCTAGTATCTTAGAAAACTTTTATTATACAACAATAATGCTATCAACAATGTTGTGCATTAAGTCATAAGATTCAGCGAATTAAATTGCTAAATTTTATGGTGCTATATTTATAAGTAATTTAGGGAGTAGTATTTCACTCACCTTGTTGTACTATATACATATAAGATATTTTTTTATTAAAAATACAAAACAAGGGGTGGGAGTGCTGATTCAACATGTAGAGCACTTGCTTTGAAACCTGATGCTCAGGTTACACTCTGGTACTACTTATCTGCAAGAAGGCACAGAAGTATTCAGTTCTCCCTTTCTACTCATCTCTAATCCATTAAATCACTAACTCTTTTTAAATGCTTAGAAAATATTCTATTCTGTTTTATATAAGGATAGTTACATTTACTATCTGCAAGAACTGCAACATTTTACCAGAATTTTTGAAGTGACAGAACAGTGCTAAGACTTGAATTGGACAAATTATATGCCAGAAAGTTTAGAATGTTTTTAAATTTACCTTGGAGTAGAACTTTAAATGTAGTTTCAGAAAATTAAAGTAGAGCTGTTACTTTATTTTGCTTTCTTCAGCAATCAGAAGCCAAATCTATGTCATATGATATAAAACTTACATCTCTGTATCTTTGAAAAGGAGAGATGTAGAAAACTTTGTGTGTGGAAGATAGTTTAATGGCATGCAAAAATACTGTATGCTTGAGATTCTGAGGTATCAGGTTCAATTCCCTGCACTACCATAAACTGAGAGCTTAGAAATGTTCTGGGGGAAAAAAAGATATTTTTTCATATCATATCTATTTTAAAACCAAAAGTCAAAATTCTCCATATTCCTTATTGATTTTTTTCTTTCATACGTTTTAGCCTGCACGCTAATCTTTATTATTGACTTCTCTTCCATTGTATAGGCTTTCTCATTTCAATTATCTACTTTTTAAAGT